>NW_024386778.1:4411575-5011575 GCF_900408965.1 Simochromis diagramma
AACTCCATACCTTGTGTTTGTGGGCAAACAGAGCATTTAACAGGATAATGGCCAAGCTTGAAACCTGGATCCCCCGTAGCCGGTTACCAAGATTACGTGAAGTACCCTCAGAAGGTCTACTCGATGATGTTAATGCAGCACTACGGACAATACCTACAACCACGATTACCGTCACTAACAAGCTGATCTACAATACGGCAGCAGTGATCAGTGAGATGCTTGGCTACAAGTTGAACAGCCACAAGGAGAAGAAGCCTCCTTCTCCATCCATGGAGAAGGAGGCTAGAGGGCAAGATCAAAGTAGCACGGAGGGAGGTTAGCCAACTAACGGAGTTGCAGAAAGGTGCGACAAAGAAAGTGCATAAGAAATACAGCAAGCTGTCCCTACCTGAGGCCTTGGAACTGCCAAGCAAAGACTCACAGCCTTGGCCAGCCGCTTGAGGAGGTACACCAGAGAGATAGAAGGCAGGAGAATAAACCAGCTGTTCTCCACAGAACCAGCCAAAGTGTACTCTCAGAGGCAAGGGAACAATAATAAGAGAACAGCACCACCAAGGCTGGAGACAGAGCATACTGGAAGAGCAATATGGGAGAAGACGCAACCCATAACGGCAAGTGCTCAGTGGCTAGTGGATCTGAGGGCAGACCACAGCGACCTCCCTGAACAGGGTCCAGTAAACCATCACAGTGGCAGATATCCAAGAAGGGTCTCCAGTATGAAGAGTTGGACAGCACCAGGGCCGAAATGGTTCACGCCTACTGGCTAAAGAAGCTGACTGCACTCCACGAGCGTCTGGCAGCACAAATGAACCAGCTGCTAGTTAATGAGAGACACCCGGAATGGCTAACCGAAGGTCGGACGGTCCTGATCCCCAAGGACCCCAAGAAGGGGACCGGTCCCCTCCAACTACCGACCAATAACCTGCCTCAGTACTACATGGAAGCTCCTGTCAGGCATCATATCGGCTAAGATGAACAGGCACATGGTCAATACATGAGTGGGACACAGAAAGAATTGGCAAGAATACCAGAGGCGCAAAAACACCAGCTACTGGTAGACAGAACAGTCAGCCGAGACTGCAAGACCAGACTGACCAACCTGTGCACTGCCTGGATTGATTACAAGGCCTATGACTCAATGCCCCACACCTGGATCCTGGAATGCCTAGAATTGTACAAGATCAATGGGACCCTAAGAGCCTTCATCAGGAACTCAGTGGGGATGTGGCGTACAACACTAGAGGCCAACTCCAAGCCCATAGCACAAGTCACCATCAAGTGCGGGATCTACCAAGGAGATGCTCTGTCCCCACTGCTGTTCTGCATAGGCCTGAACCCCCTCAGTGAGATCATTAACAAGACTGGCTACGGATACTGACTACGGAACGGAGCAGTTGTCAGCCACCTCCTGTACATGGATGACATCAAGCTGTATGCCAAGAGTGAACGAGACATCGATTCACTGATCCACACTACCAGGCTATACAGCAATGACATTGGAATGTCGTTCGGACTGGAGAAGTGTAGTCGGATGGTACAAAGAGAGGGAAGGTAGTCAGAACTGAGGGGATTGAACTACCAGAAGGCAACATTGCAGACATAGAGGACAGTTACAAGTACCTGGGGATCCCGCAGGCAAATGGGAACCATGAAGAGGCCGCTAGAAAGGCTGCAACCACCAAGTACCTGCAGAGGGTCAGGCAAGTCCTGAGGAGTCAGCTGAATGGTAAGAACAAGATCCGGGCCATCAACACGTACGCCCTGCCCGTGATCAGGTACCCTGCTGGGGTAATAGGCTGGCCAAAGGAGGAGATAGAAGCCACTGACATAAAGACAAGAAAGCTCCTTACCATGCATGGAGGGTTTCACCCCAAGTCCAGCACCCTGAGGCTGTACGCTAAGCGGAAGGAAGCGGGCCGGGGACTGGTGAGTGTCAGCACCACAGTCCAGGATGAGACAACATCCAAGAATACATTGGGAAGATGGCCCCAACTGACCGAGTGCTCAGTGAATACCTCAGGCAGCAGAAACCCAAGAAAGAGGAGGGAGACGAGGAACCATCATGGAAGGACAGGCCCCTGCACGGTATGTACCACCGGCAGATAGAGGAGGTGGCTGATATCCAAAATCCTACCAGTGGCTGGACAAAGCTGGACTGAAAAGACCGCACAGAGGCACTAATCATGGCAGCACAAGAACAAGCTCTGAGTACAAGATCCATAGAGGGCTGGGGTCTATCACACCAGGCAAGACCCCAGGTGCAGGCTGTGAAAGATGCCCCAGAGACAATCCAGCACATAACAGCAGGTTGCAAGATGCTAGCAGGCAAGGCATACATGGAACGCCATAACCAGTGGCCGGCAATAGTGTACAGGAACATCTGTGCCGATATAACCTGGAAGTCCCGAGGTCAAAATGGGGAGATGCCCCCAAGGGTGGTGGAGATGACCGAGCTAAGATCCTGTGGGACTTCCAGATACAGACGGACAAAATGGTGGTGGCTAACCAACCGGACATAGGTGGTGGTAGACAAACAGAAGAAGACGGCCGTAGTGATCGATATAGCGGTTTCCGAATGACAGCAATATCAGGAAGAAGGAACACGAGAAGCTGGAGAAATACCAAGGGCTCAGAGAAGAGCTCGAGAGGAATGTGGAGGGTGAAGGTAATGTTGGTCCCCGTGGTAATCGGAGCACTAGGTGCGGTGACTCCCAAGCTAGGCGAGTGCTCCAGCAGATCCCGGGAATAAAATCGGAGATCTCTGTCCAGAAGAGCGCAGTCCTGGGAACAGCTAAGATACTGCGCAGGACCCTCACGCTCCCAGGCCTCTGGTAGAGGACCCGAGCTTGAAGGATAAACCGCCCGCAGGGGCGTGCTGGGTGTTTTATATATAATATATATATATATATATATATATATATATATATTAGGGGGTGCAACGATACACAAATTCACGGTTCGGTTCGGTTCGATACTTTGGTGTCACGGTTCGATATTTTTTCGATACAAAAAAATGTTCATGCCTTTTTAATTTGTCATTTATTAAAATTATAAATATATATTTTAACTCAAAAGTACAGTTTTTAAATTTAACCCTAACCCTTGTGCGTGTTTTTTATTTTGACAGCGAATGCGCACCTGCGGACCACTTATGTGCAGCCCTGGTTATTTAGCTCATCATATTGCAGCCACAGAAATTCTTTTGTCCATGAAACCATAAAGCTGCACTTTCTTTTTGCCTTATAGTCTGATTTGTCATAACTTCTCCGTTTTGTGGTAAGCTTTTCTTTGGCTGTCACTTCTTCACCCTGACCTGTCTTATTTGGCTCAGCAGAACTGAAATGCTTTTACACGCTCACTCACATAAGCTCAGCGATTCTCTGCGCGATCAACCTTCTCACATGTTTAAGCTTGCTGCGGGAGATTTCACTTGTCATGTTTGCATAGTAAGCTAACGATTAATAAGACGATGTCAGAGGAATTGGTGCACAAATTATCATCACTCACAGATCAGTGCTGTCGCTCTCTATACACAGTTCGCACGATTGCAAAGTGAAAGCAAAAAAACAAGCGCAAATTCAAACGCGACTTCAATATGTCACATATTGACAGTGGCTCGCCGATGCCAATGACATAATTACCCAGCTACATTTCTGAAAGAATGCAAAAGCATTGACATATATTTTTCCTACAATAGCCCGACGGGCAGGGAAGAGATAGATTTTGGTAGCCCGACTGAAAAAATCGCTAGCTCCGGGACGTCGGGCTAGCGATATTGCAACCTCTGTATCTGATTGAGGAATCACTCATCTTTGGAAAAGAGAGTTTATTACAGAGAAATGGCTCTTTCCAAAATAAAAGCTATACTATCCGCTTCTTCTGGGCTATATTCTCAGCAGCATAAGGAGAATCATGTGCTAACAGCTGTCTAAATGACTCGGCTAAAGTTAGTAGCATGCTTGTTGTTTTTGTCTTTGCACTAGGATGATGTCGGCGTAAATGTGCAGTCATATTCGTTGTGTTCCCACTAGTGCTTTCAGGTTAATCTCGTTGAAATGACCTTAACGCCACAACACGGCAAATCTCCGTTAACGAGCTACCGCCGATCGCTCCGTGCATGGGGCTAGACGGCAAACACGTTAACGAGCTAACTGCGCTAACACACTAGTTCACACCAATGTAATTGAGCATTGCATGGCACATCCAACATACTGTTTTACTTTAGTCCATGACTCGCTTACCTTCAGGGTCATACGTCACATGAAAACCAAAATAATTCCAAACGCCAGATCTGAATGTTGCAAGTAGAGCTTAACTTCTGTCTCGCTAGCTTGCCCTGCGCTCTTCCTTCTGACTATGCTGTCTGTGTTGAGCGCTCAGTGGATCTGCGCTCGACAGTGCAGCCTAGGCGGAGTAGTCGAACACAGATTCACTGAGCGCTCAACACAGACAGCATCGTCAGAAGGAAAATTGATAAAATAAATTACAAATGTTGTATTGTTCGATACATATGCGTACCGAACCGAAAGCACTGTATCGAACGGTTCAATATCGATACGAATATCGTTGCACCCCTAATATATATATATATATATATATATATATATATATATATATGTATATATACATATATATATATATACATACATACAACTGTTGAATACTAATAATCATTAATTACTAATGATTATTAGTAATTATAAAATTCTGAACCTCTCTCACTCTCTCCCATAGTAGGAGTGGTTTCCTTCTACTGTCTTTTCTTTTCCCTCACCCCCAAGCAGTCACAGCAGATGTCTGCCCTCACTGTGTCTAGTTGGACACAGGTTACTTCATGTTAGGAAGGAGTTTTTCCTTCCGAGTGTTGCCACATTATATCGGGTCAACTGATTTGATGGGATTATTTTGGGATTATCTTTCTAATATTTTAGGGTTTTAATCCTACAATAATAAAAATCTTGAAAGCCTTGGGTTGTGGTTAATTGGCTATATAAATAAAACTTTGAAACTGAACATGTTATATTTAATGCAGTGTCCAGGACTATGGAGATGGGCTATTTTAAATTCTTGAATGGAGAATTATATTTCTAGGGGAAATGTTCTTTTTTTGTTTTTGATTCTTACATAGCAATCACATGGATGTTTGGTGTAGTTGTGTGTGTGTGTGTGTGTGTGTGTGCGTGTATATTTTCAGCCCAGTTTTTGTATTGTTAAAGTAGACCAACTCAATTAATAAGAAACAGCTCTGTTAATACTGTGTAAATATCTGATAATATGATCAGAGTAACTTTAGCCTTTAGGTTTTAAAGAAATAAACCTTTTTTTTAAACATTTTTCCATGTATGCATACTTTGATGGACTTGTTTAACCCTTTAAGACCTACCATAGAACCAAGTCCGCCAGAGCTTACTTTATATTTTTACATGCTGTAGTGCCATTTTTCGGAGCATTTCAAGTTTCTATACATCAATACAACTGTTATAGCCCATATTTTAATAATATGTATGCATTAAGTCCATAGTAACTACATTAATTGCAAAAAGGTGCAATAAACTACAAAAGAATTGAAAACCGCTTTTGTTTTTTTGTTTTTTACATATATTTCTACTTGGAGAAATTTAAGAGGCTTATCCCTCAAAACTTTAAATACAAAAAACTTGTAAAAAATAGTTTACAACAGCAGGAAATTTATTTTGAGTGTCTTCATAGTTTTATTTGTGAGATACCGCAATTTGTATATACTGCAGGAAAAACGAAAAACAATCCCATGATGCAAATTTGCAAAGAAAACAGCAGGTGCATCAAAATAGACTATTTCCAGCAGTGCAATTCGAGTTCTAAGCATCCCAGAAACTATTCAGAAAAGTCAAACATGACTTATAAAAACACCAGTATAGGCTCATAAGGCCTACAAGTAAAAAACTACATTTTCCGCGAAAATTACGTCACTTCCGGTTTCGGGCAGGAAATAGCGGACATGCGATTGTTTGCGCTGACGTCTTTTTCAATGTGGGAAGTGTTATGAACAGCTGATCGGATCGGCAAAGCGTGTTTCTGGAATATTATGTTTTTGTTGCTGCAAACGCTTTTTATGCAATTTTTGCAAAGCTTTATGTGGAAGGAAACTGTGACCTAGCTGACCTGAGCTGATGGCATGAGATGCAAGTACAACTCCTCCGGTTTCATATGCAAAAAGCAGGGATTTAAAAAATAGTTACGCAAAACGAAGCGTGCCCGCTCCTACCGGCTTTAAAGGGTTAAAGCAAGATGCATTGTTGTTTCTGGATTTGATCTGACAGGGTGATGGACATTAGATCACACTTGTGTGTGATCTGTTAATCTTATCATTTTCACCCAACAAGCATCTTATTTTTCTTTAAGTTTACAATATTGGCATATTGCATATGTTTGTATGTCACTGAAAATGTTTATGTGACGCTCTTCATTGTTTTTGAAATCAGTCAAAAAAAGAAGCACAGATGAAAGTGCACTAATTAGATATTCCATCTGTTCCATCACCTGGGGAAACAGCCCAGTTTTAAGAGGTGAGGATAAATCAAACAAACATTTTGGCTATGGGACAAATATTTAAGAAAAATAGAGCAAGCCTAGCTTTTAACACAGCTTTTCATCTGAGAAATAAGCAGATCCACCCAGCAGTTAATGGGTCTCAGATTTTTGAAAAGACAAATTAAGCGCTGAACTTCAATATCATTATTCTATCATTATTATTTGTTCTTTTCAGGAGAAAAACTGACACGTATGCCTTTAATAGTGTACTTGCTGGGAAGAGATAATTATGATACATGGCCCACTTATCTCAGAGTGTGCTGTGTTAAACATTTAAAATGAAACTGCAGGTTATTTCTGGTACAGCAGCAACATTTCATGCCTCTCAGTCCTACATAGAGATGGCACGATACCACTTTTTTTATGTCCGATACCGATACCAACTCATAAATTTGATGAGCTCTGCCAATTACCGACCGATAGCGAATCTCCCGATTATAAGTTGTTTATTTTAATCAATAAAACGTTTTTTTTTTTAATTATATTGCTTGCTTTTTGTATAGTTCATACTCAGTAAAACACACAAAACACTAAAGCTGATTCGGTTTATAACCTGTTAATGACAAAAAATACACTGCACCCAAAAATATTTCATAGTTCAGCAAATATTGAACAATCGTAATAAAGTTAAAAACTAAACACATACTCAACCTAATTCTTGGTGGATTTTTAGATAAGAAAAAGAGTAAGCAATAGATGAGTAAAGCTTCAATCTCTCTCTCTCACTTCTACCATCATTGTAGAATTATCCCATGTATTATGATCCAGGATTCTTTCAGTACAGTATTTGACTCCTATAATGCGTCTGCTTACATCACTGCCAGGCTGATCTCTAGTGATTGGTTAGGTGAAATTGAATTCTCTTCCTCTGCAGAAACTGTTTAAAAGAAATGCCAGACTAAGAATAGAAATGGAGTGTAACTATATGACAGTTGTATTTTTTTGAATGCCAATCAGATGAAAGTGAATATGCAAAGAATAGCATGTTTGCTCTGAGACTTTTAGCATTCTGATTCACATATCATACTTGCAAACATATTGACAAGAAAAAAAAGGTACTCTTCTCTTTAAACCCACCTTAGAGCCTGTAGATTAACAGCCTCCAGAATAATTTAAGAAGCCACTTACTGGGATGCAGCAACAAATCCCCATATGCCCCACACAAGCTGACCAATTTGACTTCAGCATGTCTGGTAATAAAGTTATGATACTACTGTGTTATGTGGAGACTTCAAAATGAAAAGGTGAAAATATATATGAAAACATAATATTGTGAATTTCTGTGCTGTTGTCCAGTCAACAAGGACACATTTTGAATATGGAAAAAGTTTAACTTTGTTAATGAATCTTTGCTCTTCACGCCACATTCTCAAAGCCTTTTTGATACTGAAACACATGAAAACATTTTTAGACAGTCTCTGTTAAGAGTTTGAGAGTTTTATAGCATGCCGAGATAAATCTGTGGAGCACCTTTTAAATTATGCAACTACACATCAAGGTGTATTTGTAGGTCCTGGCAAGGTCTGCAGTTTGATCTCTTTGGCATGATGTCAGGTGTCTGTTTCAATCTTTATTTGTCGTACATTTCATTAAGTTGTATCTTAAATGTTTGTTTTGTTTCCCGCCCTTTTTGTGCAATGTGTGAATGGTTTAAAAAAAAGTCGCAAAAGTGCATTCAAGCATTCTCTTTGCATGGAATGAAATCTCTTTGAGTTAATCTGGGAGAATACAATATATGTTAAAATGTAAACAAATAGAACAGTATAAGAAACCAAGGACACCAACAACTGTAACAGCAAACTGGTTCAGTGGGAGGTGGCTAACTCTCACTCCTCCCACAAATTCAGCCATATTTTTAAAAGGTTACCGGGGCGAACAATGACTTGAAGCTCCGGTGGAAGGGTGAAGTCCAGTGGGAGGGTAAAGTCCTAAGGATTGTATGAGTTACCGATGTCAAGTAGTGCCTGTCTCGGGTATGTTAACAGTGCACTGCACTTATCCAGTGCAAACAGAGCAAAAAGTAAGCAATAACAAACAACAAGTCGGCATCTGAGAGCGGAGCAAGCAAACACGTCTGACTTGAGGGGCGCCATTGCAGCAGCTGGAATACCAGTATGAAAAGAGACAGGACAGGCAACAGACAAGGCAATGCTATTTATGCTGATGTCTAATGTTAGAGTAGAGTAATATTCAGGTGCATAGATCTTTTTCAGTTCTTTATTCATTGTAACATGTAACTTTTTTTTTTTCATTTAAATTGTGTCAATGGTCAGTGGTGTTGAGGTGTGGAGAAAAGTCCATGACAGTGAACTTCATGTTCATTGCTCTTCAGGCAGTTCTGAAATGTTTTAAGCTGTATTTAGGCTCAATGATCTGCTGTAAGAATCTTTGTAACAGTTTTTAGAAGTAAGCATTTCTTTTTAATAAGGTGCCACTATTTAGATTGTCCTGAAAAAGAAGTACTTCTGCCTACTGTGGCACCAAGTGTTTTGGCTCAACAGTGTTTAGCTGGTTTTACAGTTGTGTTCAGAAATCAACATGCACTCATCATGAGCACAACATACACCATCAATGGCTTTAAAAAAGCAATACTTAGAGCATATTATCTGATCATGGTGAAATCCTGGATTGAAATCCAGACTTTGCCTTTTTGTGTGGAGTTTTCTTATGTTTATATTTACTTAAAAGGGACAATGTATATTAATTGAGATGAACACTTAAATTAAGTAAGTGAGACTAATTTTCAGCTTTAGTCCCTGGCAGGCTAATGGCATATTAAAATAATCAACAAAATCAAACATTTAGAGGCATGCGAGCATAATTGAAAGACAGAAACACATAACATTAAAATAACCAACTAAAAATTAAGCATAAGCATAAAATAACTCATAAACACATTAGAATATTCCTCTTACACAGTTCAAGGGTGGGGCACGTAAATGAGAACGAACAGCTTGTAGAACTGGGCGATCATAGATGAGAACCGGAAGGAGCGTGTTTGGACGCGTGGTCCCGCTCCTGACATTCTGATAACGTTTTTTGTCAGGGTCCTTGGTCTGAGTGACCTAGGGTCCCTGAGCAGTTATGGACTTGTCTTATAGTATATGTATTTTGGTATTGCTGTCCCTCTTCTCCCTGCTTGTGTGTGTGGCCCGGCTAGGGGACTGGCCACACCCGAAGCCCTTGCCACACACCTGGTGCTGATCTTGGCTCGTCGGGGAGCTATTTAGGAGAGCGACGGAGCTTCCACCGACGCGGGATCATTGCGTGAGACTCCACGCTAGTCTTCAGCTCAGTTAAAGTTAGTGTGTGTATGCCTGCAGCAGTGGCGGAGCAGGGGGGGGCTTACTGGGCTTAAGCCCGGGTTGTTTTTTCAGAAGCCCGGGGTCTTTTGGAGTGTAATTTTTTCATAGTTAGATGCCTGGCTGACAACTGTATAAAATAAAAAAATACACACAATATTCGAAGCACATAGTGCACACTGTGGGAATTTACGACTGTGTGTAAATCCCCCCTAATATTGGTATGATCCGAGCTCAGGCACTAAGCGGGGCGGGGCAGCTGCTACATGGAGTGCGCTGTTGGAGAAGTGCAGCGAGGCAGACAGAGGAGAGCTTAAGTTTGACAAGGTACCAAAGCAAATCATTCGTACTGTACAAATAATGTAAATATGACGGTGTATCACGAAAGATTGATATCAAACTGATCATTTGACCCATATTACGTTACTTGCTCTTCAAGTGAATCAACAAATGGTGAAATGAAAAGCCGAACAACAACAATGCTGTTTCTTTAGAGAGTCTTAGCTTACGTGTGTGTTTATTTCATATTTTCAGTTGTTTCCCTCCACGGCTAAATAAATCGGTTTCAGTGATGTACTGATATACAAGAATGGACATAAGGAGCTTCTTTCAAAGAAAAAACTCTGGTAGATGTTATATTATGCTTTGTATGTTGTTCAGTTAGTAGAGTCCATGTGAGTAAATTGGTGGCACAGCTGTGGATGCATATAAGGCAAAACACAGAGCCTGTTTCTTTGAAATGGGAAAATCAAGAGATGTCAACCAAAACACCAGGAAAAGAATTGTGGAGCTCCGTAAGTGTGGCTCAATTTTGAATACAATTTGGTGCCATTTACAATTAAGAAATACAGATAGTTTCTCTCTTTACTCTTAAAGTTAACAAATATGTTTTTTATATTTATCAATCTAAAAAAATAAACATTTAGTCTGATTTGATGTTACAATTAAAAAAGTGTGTTTTGATCTGAAGAGTTTGTAAATATCTGGTTTCAACTGTATATTTGATGATTGTCAGCACAAAGAGGGAGAGAGAGGAGAATGAGGACAGAGCAGAGATGGAACAAGAGCAGGTGAGACGCACATGTTAGTCAAATGGTTGTTTACCAAAAGTATCACCGTATCATAGGTACTCATGTATCTCGTACTTAGTGTTTCTTTTTAGGTTTGTTATTTTTCAAATTCTATATTTATTAAGTTATGCAGGCTTGTTTGCACAACAAGGCTGAATAATTATATAAACTTTTCTGAATCTAAATAGTGGAATTTGGTAGAATTAAAAAACAAGTGTAGTGCAGGTCTATGATGATTTTTAGTGCTACTATCATCTAGTTCTGATTCTGGTTCTGTCTTGGTTAAGTCCTCAGTAGTCCTGATTTTGAACTGTTGTAATCCTGTTTTACAGGGAGTGCAGAATTATTAGGCAAGTTGTATTTATGAGGAATAATTTTATTATTGAACAACAACCATGTTCTCAATGAACCCAAAAAACTCATTAATATCAAAGCTGAATGTTTTTGGAAGTAGTTTTTAGTTTGTTTTTAGTTTTAGCTATTTTAGGGGGATATCTGTGTGTGCAGGTGACTATTACTGTGCATAATTATTAGGCAACTTAACAAAAAACAAATATATACCCATTTCAATTATTTATTTTTACCAGTGAAACCAATATAACATCTCCACATTCACAAATATACATTTCTGACATTCAAAAACAAAACAAAAACAAATCAGCGACCAATATAGCCACCTTTCTTTGCAAGGACACTCAAAAGCCTGCCATCCATGGATTCTGTCAGTGTTTTGATCTGTTCACCATCAACATTGCGTGCAGCAGCAACCACAGCCTCCCAGACACTGTTCAGAGAGGTGTACTGTTTTCCCTCCTTGTAAATCTCACATTTGATGATGGACCACAGGTTCTCAATGGGGTTCAGATCAGGTGAACAAGGTGGCCATGTCATTAGTTTTTCTTCTTTTATACCCTTTCTTGCCAGCCACGCTGTGGAGTACTTGGACGCGTGTGATGGAGCATTGTCCTGCATGAAAATCATGTTTTCCTTGAAGGATGCAGACTTCTTCCTGTACCACTGCTTGAAGAAGGTGTCTTCCAGAAACTGGCAGTAGGACTGGGAGTTGAGCTTGACTCCATCCTCAACCCGAAAAGGCCCCACAAGCTCATCTTTGATGATACCAGCCCAAACCAGTACTCCACCTCCACCTTGCTGGCGTCTGAGTCGGACTGGAGCTCTCTGCCTTTACCAATCCAGCCACGTGCCCATCCATCTGGCCCATCAAGACTCACTCTCATTTCATCAGTCCATAAAACCTTAGAAAAATCAGTCTTGAGATATTTCTTGGCCCAGTCTTGACGTTTCAGCTTGTGTGTCTTGTTCAGTGGTGGTCGTCTTTCAGCCTTTCTTACCTTGGCCATGTCTCTGAGTATTGCACACCTTGTGCTTTTGGGCACTCCAGTGATGTTGCAGCTCTGAAATATGGCCAAACTGGTGGCAAGTGGCATCTTGGCAGCTGCACGCTTGACTTTTCTCAGTTCATGGGCAGTTATTTTGCGCCTTGGTTTTTCCACACGCTTCTTGCGACCCTGTTGACTATTTTGAATGAAACGCTTGATTGTTCGATGATCACGCTTCAGAAGCTTTGCAATTTTGAGACTGCTGCATCCCTCTGCAAGATATCTCACTATTTTTGACTTTTCTGAGCCTGTCAAGTCCTTCTTTTGACCCATTTTGCCAAAGGAAAGGACGTTGCCTAATAATTATGCACACCTGATATAGGGTGTTGATGTCATTAGACCACAGCCCTTCTCATTACAGAGATGCACATCACCTAATATGCTTAATTGGTAGTAGGCTTTCGAGCCTATACAGCTTGGAGTAAGACAACATGCATGAAGAGGATGATGTGGACAAAATACTCATTTGCCTAATAATTCTGCACTCCCTGTAATTCCAGATCAGTTCTCGGTCTGGTTGAATTGGGGTTTAGTCCTCGTGTTTTGATACAGCCCTGATTTTGTTCTGCCTTGCTGCTTAATTAAAAAACTAGTTTAAGGTGTCCTGCATATGTGATATATATTTTTTCCTATATGAAGTCATTCTTTTTTGAACAAAACTCAAAACAGAGCCAATTAATCTTTCAGTCATTTCTAGCCCCCCCCCCCCAAAAATAAATAAATAAATAAATAAATAAATAAATAAAATCCCACATGCATACTACCCTTTAGGGCTAAGCCCCGGGTGTTTCCAATGTCTGGCTCCGCCTCTGGTCTGCAGTAGTGAAGTGTCCTGACGGCTGCTTCTGTTGTTTCCACAGGAGAAGTGTGGAGCGCCAGACAGCAGCCAGCACAGGGAGTACTGAGACACGGGAGTCAAGGGAAAGCAGGGGGATTTATTGTTGTCCTGTCCATTCACTGTAAATAAACGCACTGTTTGCATCGCAGAGTCCTGCATTTGGGTCCTCCTCCCCACATCCCCGAAACCGTGACATTTTTAGATCATCAAATTTAATAATATTTCCATCAATATGTGATGTCTTGGATTTTAGTGTTAACTCCATGTTAAGTCTTTTAATAGAAAAGGACTGGCATTTTATTACACTTTCTGCTCTCAGTCAAAATACGAAATGCTTCACACAAAAAGCCGCATTTACCATTCAAACAGCACTTTAAGTACTGTCTCGCATTGTTACCTTATCCTCATAAGTATTAAAAGTGCAAAAGTGCCAAGCAACTTAACAAAGCAATGGCTAACCATCAGTTCATAATTCTAAACATTACTGATGGCACTTTGCATGTGCACTTGAATTAATCTCTTTTTAACACTTTTGCTCCCAAATTCATAATATGTACAAAGGGACCACTGAAAACACAATATGCATGTTATCTGTCGTTGTGATGAAATATGATTTAATGCATGAAGATATCAATCCTGTTTTAGTCTACAATACTATAATGGCATTACAGCAATGAAATACAAGCATGCATAATTAATCCTAGGTTACACTGAATGGTTACACAAATTCACTTGAACAATTGTCTGTGGTATGATGGAAATTTGTTCTGTCATTTAATCTTCTGCTGCTGATTCTCCTGTGGAATGAGGGAAAATGATGTGTACATACAGAACAACACAAAGGCTTGCCTGTATTGCCCTTCGTCTGCCAGGCTTCCCCTCATCAATCTTACTGTGGAAGGCTCACAGGGAGCCAGCTGGGCCTGTTTTGAGGCCGTGATGCTTGACAGCTTAAATAGAACAGCAGGCATGATGTCCATTCAGTGACAGAATAAACAGCATTTTCAGTCCCACCGATGAGCTCCGAGAAGACATGTTTCAGTCTTACCTGTCTTACCAAGGTGCCAGGCCTACTATTAGCTTATATACGCCAAGGTTGAATGCATCTTTGATTGACCAGAGGGTAAGATCATAGGAGGTGGCAGCAGCAGAATGGCAGGTGAGGGAAATATGGCTCTTTGCCTTCACCTTCACTGACTCAACAGATTCTGCAGTTTTTCTCTCTCTTCATCTGTCTTTTAAAGTGCCTTTGCTTTGGATATTTTGACAGCTTACAAGCTTTTGCAGTTCAGACCTGTTCCATTTTTCCTCATGTCTGTGTCAGAGATCAAGTGTAGGGGTCAACAGCTCATCAACAGGCTAATGTTTTTTTTTAAAGTGTAGTTAGTAACCTTTTACAGTGAAGAGGTGTTGATTAATAATATAATAATGAATATCTGCCAAAGTAAACTAAAAAGCAGTGATTGTTTAACTGAACCTGGGTTCCAAGGATACTGACATATCATGATAATATGTATATGTTACAGAAAGGGAAATTAATATTTTAAATTTTTACTCTCAAGCAAATGGAAAATGGGTATAAAAATCAGGTGGCTGACAAGTCTTTAGCCAGATGCTCAACAGACTGAGTATTACAAATGGCAAACTCAGCAGCAACCCGTTATCCAAACCTTAACTGAACCCAGAGGAGGCATCATTCCCGAAATCCCACAGCAGAGCTAAATAGATGTTGCTAAGAATCAAATTGCTGCTTCAGATTTCTTATTATTCCATTTAAAGGTGGCTTAAGTATCCTTCTATCAAGCCACCAATGTACATGTCAGTGCAGAATCTTTGAACATTTTCTTTTTAATATGTGGCTGGCAATTTCAATCACACCCACCAATCCAGGCGTTTGTGTTTTCTCGAAAGCGACAGTGTGATGATAGATAACAAGAATCTCAGGGGGAGGGTGGGCTGAGCGTCAGGTGCACCATTTTCTCCGACAATGTTATTGCACAATGATAAGCTGTTATACAGGGCAGAGGGGAATTTGACTGCAGCCGGAATCTAGGCCACGTGTAAGAATCATCTCCAATTTGGAGCCTCCAAGACTGCCCATGGGGCAACAGGAAATAGTCCCTCCATCCCCTATTATGACCTAACTTGTAATTAAAGGAACACAAAAACAAATGCTGGTTTGCAGACTCTGCAGGATGCCTGAGATTCGTGTAAATACAGTTTTGCAGGTGGAGCCAGCGTGTGTGTGTGTGTGTGTGATAAAGAGAGCACAGATGCATTTATCTGTCAGCTGGACCGCACGTTTATATTGAGTCTATGTGGAGGAAATGATGTGTCAGGAGAGCTTCCCTTTGCCATTGTGTATTGAAAGGAGGTTATGGTTTTGGGCCCATATTGTTAGAAATTACAAAGTTATTCTGCTTTGGAGAAAATTCGGCTGGAAGGGCAATGTGTTCCTTTCACTTTGCAACCATTTTGCCAGTGTTACTCATAGAGAGCAAACAGAGAAACGGTTTTCTCTCTGTGGTGTTGAGAAGCATCGCAAATAGAGATGACATGCAGACAGGCGCTCACAAAAACACATTAGAAATACATTCTCCATTGTGCATATCTTTTCACAACATTTTCCCCCAGACAGAACCATTGAACATTTTAGCCTTGGATGATGGCCCTGGAGCTTCAGCCTGTCAGGATCAAACACACCAAACATCCTGGTTATATAAACAAGAACAGTGGAACAAAAGGAAAGATGGGACTTTTCAGTTCATTGTTTTCAGCTGTCAGAACATCAACACCGCTGACATCAAAACATTTGCTCCAGACCAAATGCAAAATTAACTCTTAATCTCTGGGAATTACTGAGTTACATAATTATCATTCATAAAGGTAGTTTGAATCTTTTGCAAGTTTTGTACAAAAGTACTACATCACATCAGCCCACAGTTCCTTTTTAGCAAGTGTTGTATATAGAATATGGCACTTTTTTGTTCTACTTTGTGACTTTTCACTATGCAGATGCATATTTCCTGGCAGTGCAGTTAACATAAAATCTTTGGGCCAAATCTGAGTCCAGCACAATCAAGTGTAAGATGTGGGAAGTGACAGGGTGACTACATCTGTTCTTTGCTTTGTGTGTTTGAAAATGTTTCATTGGTTTGTTTAATTTTGTAACAGTCTGCGTCACAGTTCTCCAACCAATAAGCTATATTATCTTAATATCCACTGTAAGCTTTAGTTTTGATGAAAATGTCTCTTTTCAAACTAATTTGTGTAGACTCTATATCAGTATAACTTCTTCAGTCTTTTTGTCATCAGTGAGCCAAGTTGCTTGTGTTAGAATATTGAGACTGTGATAAGAGGAAAAATCATTGCAGCTGCCTCAAGGAAAAATAAACTTTACCAGGAAAAACTACAGGATTCCCAAAAACAACTGAAACAGCTAGAAAGCAGCCATGCACGAAACCAAAATCCAGCTACACTAGAACGAATTAAAAAACTAAGAAACGAAATTAACTTAATGTACACTCGGGAAATTGAAAAGAAGGTGCTATTTTCTAGACAAAGATATTACGAAAATGGCCCTAAATTCACAAAACTGTTGGCATGGAAACTTAAGAAACACCAAGCAGACAATACAATATAAAATAAACAACTAGCCTCTGTCATGCGCCGCGGCGAGCGTGCACAAAAGGATCCAGACGCAGACTCCGCGCTAACAGAAAAAGACACTTTATTGTAATAATGAAAGGCGACCCGGGAAAACTAGGGAGCAAAACAAGAAACTAAAAACCCGGGGAAACAATGACACGAGTAAGCCGGGATCGGGACCGTGGGAGGCTGCAATAGAAAGGGGAAATGATTACTAGGGAGCCGGGAAGCGGGGAAAACACATCCGGACGGAGTTAGAGTAGGGGGCTTACGATAGAACGGGACCGTTTGAGCTCGGGAGGGAAGTGTGGCAGTCCGTGAGCAGGAAGTCCGTGGGGGATAGCGAATGGGCCAGAAGATGCACCAAGTGATCCAGTTGAGCCGGAGGACAGGCAGGTGGCAGACGCCGAGTCGAAACCTGGATACAAGTAGGCGGATTAAACACAGTTCCAACCAGAAGTGAATGCACGCTTTCGTGGAAGTCTAGTTACCACTGTGGGGGTGACTAACGGACTGGCGTGGAGCATCTGTCAGCGCCGGGTTAAGTAGATCTTCGTGTAGTCACCGTGATGGAGAGCAGGTGTGCCGGTGATGGCCCAGCCCGGGGGTGTGGCTACCCGAGCATCACGCATTCCACAGACACAGGACCACGGACCATGACAGCCTCTGAAATAACAGAAAAGGAATTAGAAAATGCTATAAGAAACTTGAAAGCTAACAAATCACCAGGAAGTGATGGGTTCACCTCCGAATTTTATAAAGCATTCAAAGAGGATCTCATTCCTATATTGAGAAAAACATGAAATTGGGTACTTGAAAAGGCACAAGGTAAGGGCATTATATGATAATCTGTCTGCAAGGTTTAGGATTAATGGCCACCTAACTCAATCTCTAACATTGGAGAGTGGGGAGTGAGACAAGGCTGCGCTTGGTCTCCTCTTCACTTTGCTATTTTTCTGGAGCCACTTGCCCAACATATTAGGCAAAACAGAAAAATTGTAGTTATTGCAATAAATGATGTGGAACATAAAATAGCATGCTATGCCGATGATGTACTCCTATTCCTAAAAACACCTGAGGAGTCTCTGCCGGAGGTAATGAATTATCTTAAAAACATTGGCCCAATGACAGGATACAAACTGAATCTAAATAAAACTGAAGCCCTTCCCTACAATTATAGTCCATCTGAAAAGCTCAAATAAACACATCCATTGAAATGGAACACAGACTCAATTAAATACCTGGGGGTAACACTTACTAAAGATACAAATAGACTATTTGAAAAAAACTACAACCATTTATATCAAAGGGTCAAAGAGGACCTTACAAAATGGAATCATATCCCATGTTTGACCATAAGCTCTAGAATAGAAACCATCAAAATTAATGTTTTACCAAGATTTCTATATCGGTTTCAGACCCTCCTACTCCAGATTAATCAAAAAGACTTTATTGAAAGGGATAAAACGATTTCTAGATTCATATGGCAAGGGAGATGACCCAGAATACGATACAAAACATTGCAACTGCCTAAAGAAAACGGCGGCTGGGGCCTACAGTGTTTAAAAAGATACTATACTTCAGCAATGATTAGGGCTGTGTTGCACTGGTGCGATCCCTCATATATAGCAGCATGGAAGGAAATTGAAAGCAAAACAATATCCAATATGCATATACAGGCAGTTCTAGCGGATAAAAATCTACAGGACTACATATCCGAAATAAGAAATCCACAGGACTACATATCCGAAATAAGAAATCCCTTGGTAAAGACCACACTAGAGGTCTGGAAAATGGTGGTGAAATAAAATAAGCTGGAGAAGGATATAAAAATATTAAAATGGTGTGCATACGATTCAGAATTTACACCAAATCAAATGGACCCTAGTTTTAAAAACTGGATAGATAAAGGAATCACATCGATATGTGGTATAGTAAAGGAGGATGAAATCATGAGTTTCCAAACTTTAAAGCAAATGTTTCATTTAGAAAACCAAGATCACTATAGACACCTGCAGTTAAGAAACTTCTACACCTGAAGCATCAAAAACCAAACACCCACTACAGCGAGGCCACTTATCCAACTTTTTGTAAATGCTTATAAGTCAGAAACTAAGAAAGGTGTAATCTCACAAATATACAAAAGTCTTCATGATCTCAGCAATTATTCAACAAAGTATATAAAAGAAAGATGGGAGAAAGAGGGAGGTCAGGCAATCACAGATGACAGAACATCTGTTCTTTTCATTGGAAAAGTACAAAATCACATGTATGGAAGGAATTCTGCTGGAAAAGTTTTGCTCGTTTTTTCATTACCCCAGCTATAAAGGCACATTATGATGAAGGAAGTTGTGAATGTTGGAGGAACTGTGGCTACGAAACAGCACACCACTACCATATAATTTGGGATTGTAAGAATATTAAGAACTATTGGAGAGAAGTCCATAAAGTGCTGCAAAACATATTTGGTACATATTTACCCTTTGATTTTAAATCCATATTTTTGGGGTACATACCCTCAGACATAAAGGGTATAGATAAATACTTATTTGGTGTGCTGCTGGCTGAAGAAGGCACTGACTAAAAGATGGCTGACACAGGATCCACCAACATTAAACAGCTGGATTGATGTAACTTTTGAAATTTACAAGATGGAAAAGATTACTTTTTTAGTGAATTTTGAGTATGAGAAATTTGTAAAACACTGGGGAAAATGGCTCCGCTATATGAGTCCTATAAGGCCAGATATCGCTGATATTCATCATTGAATGAATGGTTGGGTAAATCTTTGTTTGCTTATTTTGTTTTTGATAATAACATGTACTAAGGCTATGTCACCATCTGCTGCTGAAAGTGTTGGCTTTTCATTTGCCCCCTCTTTGGATGTATATAGTTACTTTCTATACCTGTTTGTACGCATGTCTCTTTGTTTTGTGTGCGTTGTTTTCTCTTCTTTTTCTTTATTTTTTGTTTTCATACTCATGTGTAGAAAAAGAACTTGATGTAATGGCGGTCATCCAGACTACTGTTTATATGAGTCTAAGAACAGAGGAAGCCATCAAATATTGTACATTTCATTTTATTTTTTGCATAACTTCAATAAACACTTGATTAAAAAAAAAGAATATGGAGACTATAATATGAATTTGATAGTATAATATATGAGAATATTCACTTTAATGCTTTAGTATGTAAATTAGTGTGACTGTCAACATATTCCAGTATAAACACCTGGTCCTAGCTTTTACTTACTACCCAGTTAGAAAATTTTAATAGAAAGAATAGAAACATTAAATCCAAATCTTTTTGTTGAAGTAATTAAAATAGTTAAATTGCATTTTTTATAATCTATGTAACTAATAGTTTGTGACCTAATATGATTCACTACACTGTTAACTTAAACTTCTATTGATCACTGTTTTTCTACTATTTTTAATATTTTTAGAAACTCAGACCTTTTGCAAATCTCGAGTGCAAAAGAACTGTAGTCAGAACCAATCTCATAAATACTTGATTGGAATATCACGCTGCTGCAACGTCTGTAATATTAATTTAGGCGATTCATGCTGTGCTTGACTCTGACACTGCATTGCATCACATTTAAAAGGTCAATCTTCAGTCATCAGCGTGCTGACTGTTTCATATCCTCCCTTAATGTCATTTGGTTTACTCACATTTGCTGTCCTTTAAGCACTAACCCACAGAGCTGATTCCAGAGAAACAGCACTGACAGAAGGTGACAGCTGCATAGCGCTCTTGCCTTCTGTACAAAGATGCATCAAAATCATGCATTGAAAATACAGTGGTAAATAGTCTGTTGGCCACAAACATGAGTGCATGCAAGTTATGTGTGTGGGGCAAATAACAAACAAAAATACTATAATTTTGTCTAGAGAGCATTGTCAGTGCATAAGCAAAAAAAAAAAAAAAGCTAGCTTTTTCTAATAATTGTGAATCACATAAAGCATGGATGTATCAGAAGCAAATCAGCATTCACTAGCTTGCCTAAGAATTACAGCAACACCTTGACTGATCTACAAACCTTTTTGTTTAGTAGATGACCCATTGCACCAACCAAAACAAAGGTCAAAATGTTTTTCAAAAGGGAAGGAGAAAAAGGTGAATTGCTAAAATGTTATGAATTTGTCACGTGATCAACCATCCTCAAGTCCTTGAACACATTTTCACCATGTCTCTGTGTAGCTGACAAAACGTGTCTGGATCAACAGGCATCAGTAATTTGCCCTGCAGATGGGAAGTGCTTTGGGGTTTTCTCAGAGTACACATTTTCCTTCTGTTACCCCAGAATACAAAATCAATGTTAAAAAGCTGCCATTTTGCACTTTGCCACCTTAAATGGGAGCCAGCAGTTTGCTTTTGAATTCACCTCAAATCTAACTGTCTTGCAGTTGCTGGTAGCAGTGCAGACTGTGGGAAAATGTTTTCTGTTTTGCCATTATAAAAGTCTACAAGCCTGGTTTCTTAATGGAGGACAAGCTTGCTACTACTGAGGCAAAGACATTCACCTTGGATTTTTTACTTTAAGATTTTACATTTAGGATAAAATTATACATAATTTTACATAAGTCATATTTCCATTATGCAGGTAATATAAATCTGGCTTTCATACAATTTCACACATATTTCACATTCACACACTTCTGACTTGTTTTCCAACTGAGATATTTGCGTGTTAAAACAGGTTTAATCCTGTTAGAACTTTTTGTAACAGCTTCTCCAATCGTGTTCTGGCTTCACGGAGTGCAATCTCACCTTGTTAGCAAGTGGGGACATCTCTGGAAGTCGTGTAGTTGCATTATTTTTTGAAATCATATTTTCTCTAATAGTGCAGCTGATACCAGTGTTATGCAGTATGCCTTTAAGACAGTACTCAAAAAAACATGAATGCAAACATAGATCCCTGGTGCTAGAGTATCAGTGTGGACAGAGTGCGTAGCATTTCCTGTAGCAAAATGCAAACAGCGAAGGTCAGAGTGAAGAAGGGAAGGCTTTATTGATTCCTATCCACATATTCTTGTTTTGTTCAGCAAGTGGATTCTCATTGTCAAACCTCAGCTGGAAGGCCTGCTTTGCACAGAGCTGTCCTTGATCAGGCAAGTGTTTGATAGCTTCTCAGCAAGTGTTTGGAAACTGTCTCGTTGCGTGTGGAGGGGTTGGCTTGTTCTTTGTTATATGCAGTGCAAGTGAGGATGTGTGTAAAGGGAGAATGATAACAGTAGAGGAAATGAGAAGTGAGCTTGCTCGGTGTGGGGGTATGCTGCTGTTCTGTCTGTTTTAGTCTGTAAAATGTGTTGGAATTTTTTTTGGTGAGGGTTAGAAACTGCTGTTCGCCACATAACACAACCACTCTGGGTATGAGCTGATATCTGTGACTTTATTGTGCAGTGCCTGAAGACAATTTGAAACAGAATGGAATATGAGGTTAACTGTTAAAGTTTCAGATGTACTTTTAGCTGATATGAGTCTACAGTAAGCATATGTCCTTTTTGTAATGCATTAAAACTCATTAATAGTTTGTTTACTGAAAATGTTTTGAATAGGTCTAAATGTAGTGAATTGGTTTTCCTGTTAACGGTGATAATCTAAATTGGAATATCTGAAATTAGATGATACAATTCATCAAATGTCAGTGGAGGAAAAGTCCCTGGCTCACCAGACCATTAAAGTTTTGACATGCCTTTGAAAAACAAATGTCAGTTGGAGTTGGTTCAAACAAGGTCATTTGGACACAGACTCTGTCTTTAACTAAGACTGCACATAAAAAACTTGGTGCAGTTTCAGATAATGAGACTTGGATCCCTGATCTGAAAACTTAAAACTGCCCTGTCTGAAGTCTTCAATTAGGGTTTGATGTTAAACTGGCAAAGACTGAAATTCTGAATCTGTGCACGATACAGTTACACCCCCAATTAAAGATACTGAGAGTAAATTCTATTCTCTAACTCTGTATTTTATTATCTTGCAAAATACAGGCTCTTGCACTTTATTCCCTAGTTTGTCATGTCACTGTGGGTGTGTGCGGGTGGAATCGAGAACCTAATAGGTCATGCTGTGAGTTTCCTAGCAATTAGCCCATCGCTCATAGATTGATTTGTCTGTAAAATGGAGGTCATGTTGTGAGGTGTCAGTGAGACTCGGCCCAGAGCATACAGCCTGGATCACATACAGTGGCCTTCTTGTGTTTGCTGTCTCTGCTTGAACTCATAGGCTTTGGCAGTGACTGTAATTCTTTTGATGGGTTATTAGCTGTCTGCTTCTCATCCCCTGGTGTGTACGTGTTAGAATTTGTGCTTCCGAAATATTTTGCCACTGCCTTTTCCTCTTTTTACGCCAACATGCAGATGTAGCTGCTTGTTCCTGTTTGATCAAACACATGGAAGCTTCATTCCTCTTACAGTAGAGAGAGAATGTGTGGCTTTACTCTCTCCTGTCACCAATGTTCTTTGTAAAGCACTGGCTAAATGTTGCATTATATGGAAAATACAGCATGGATCAACTGTCATTCATTATTAGTTATCAACCTTTCAATTAATATCTGATAACAAAATTTCCCTTTAACTATAAAAAAAAAACACCCAGCACGCCCCTGCGGGCGGTTTATCCTTCAAGCTCGGGTCCTCTACCAGAGGCCTGGGAGCTTGAGGGTCCTGCGCAGTATCTTAGCTGTTCCCAGGACTGCGCTCTTCTGGACAGAGATCTCCGATGTTATTCCCGGGATCTGCTGGAGCCACTCGCCTAGCTTGGGAGTCACCGCACCTAGTGCTCCGATTACCACGGGGACCACCATTACCTTCACCCTCCACATCCTCTCGAGCTCTTCTCTGAGCCCTTGGTATTTCTCCAGCTTCTCGTGTTCCTTCTTCCTGATATTGCTGTCATTCGGGACCGCTACATCGATCACTACGGCCGTCTTCTTCTGTTTGTCTACCACCACTATGTCCGGTTGGTTAGCCACCACCATTTTGTCCGTCTGTATCTGGAAGTCCCACAGGATCTTAGCTCGGTCATCTGAAAAATATATATATATCTATATATATCTATATACATATATATCTATCTATATATATATATATATATATATATATATATATATATATATATATATATATATATATATATATATATATATATATATATATATATATATATATATTGGTCCTCCGGCTCGGAGGACCAAGCAGCTGGATAGCGTAGTGGTTAGACTACACGCCTTTGGAACCCAGGATCGCAAGTTCGATTCCTGCCTGGGGCGTCTGTATCCAGTAAGGGTCCTAAGGCTAGACCCCCTATGCTAAGCGAGCCTACCGCAGACATGAGCGAGACAGATAAATATGAAGGCATGCCGGCTCGGACGTCGCCCGGATCAACAAGGTCCGCGTCAGGTGTTGAGGAACCAGGGCACCCTGACGAAAAATGGGCTACTGGAACAAGAAGGCATCGGTGGGCAAGAGACGAAAACAGGGCGTTGTTGGAATGCTACTACGCAAGTAACCCCGCCGGAAGGGGCTACATGAATAGGATGAGGGACCTATGGATTCTTCGATACCCAACATCCACAATGACGGCGAAACAACTAGTAGCTCAGTGTTCCAACATTCGAAAGAAGGGACTGCTCTCACAGCTAGAGATTGACGAGGTACAACACAAATGCTACGGCAAGGAGGAGTCAGGACGCCAGGTCAGGGGGGAGATATCATCACCCCCACCCGAGATTGGGTACATAGCCCCAAGTGCGATAGGAGAAGGATCATTGAGTGCGAGAGGAACTGACCTGAAAAATAGGATAATGGCCAAGCTTGAAACCTGGATCCCCCGTAGCCGGTTACCAAGATTACGTGAAGTACCCTCAGAAGGTCTGCTAGATGATGTTAATGCAGCACTACGGACAATACCTACAACCACGATTACCGACACTAACAAGCTGATCTACAATACGGCAGCAGTGATCAGTGAGATGCTTGGCTACAAGTTGAACAGCCACAAGGGGCAGTACCCTCCATGGAGAAGGAGGCTAGAGGGCAAGATCAAAGTAGCACGGAGGGAGGTTAGCCAACTAACGGAGTTGCAGAAAGGTGCGACAAAGAAGGTGCATAAGAAATACAGCAAGCTGTCCATACCTGAGGCCTTGGAAACTGCCAAGCAAAGACTCACAGCCTTGGCCAGCCGCTTGAGGAGGTACACCAGAGAGATAGAAGGCAGGAGAATAAACCAGCTGTTCTCCACAGAACCAGCAAAGGTGTACTCTCAGTGGCAAGGGAACAATAATAAGAGAACAGCACCACCAAGGCTGGAGACGGAGCAATACTGGAAGAGCATATGGGAGAAGGACGCAACCCATAACGGCAATGCTCAGTGGCTAGTGGATCTGAGGGCAGACCACAGCGACCTCCCTGAACAGGGTCCAGTAACCATCACAGTGGCAGATATCCAAGAAAGGGTCTCCAGTATGAAGAGTTGGACAGCACCAAGGGCCCGACATGGTTCACGCCTACTGGCTAAAGAAGCTGACTGCACTCCACGAGCGTCTGGCAGCACAAATGAACCAGCTGCTAGTTAACGAGAGACACCCGGAATGGCTAACCGAAGGTCGGACGGTCCTGATCCCCAAGGACCCCAAGAAGGGACCGGTCCCCTCCAACTACCGACCAATAACCTGCCTCAGTACTACATGGAAGCTCCTGTCAGGCATCATATCGGCTAAGATGAACAGGCACATGGGTCAATACATGAGTGGGACACAGAAAGGAATTGGCAAGAATACCAGAGGCGCAAAACACCAGCTACTGGTAGACAGAACAGTCAGCCGAGACTGCAAGACCAGACTGACCAACCTGTGCACTGCCTGGATTGATTACAAGGCCTATGACTCAATGCCCCACAGCTGGATACTGGAATGCCTAGAATTGTACAAGATCAATGGGACCCTAAGAGCCTTCATCAGGAACTCAATGGGGATGTGGCGTACAACACTAGAGGCCAACTCCAAGCCCATAGCACAAGTCACCATCAAGTGCGGGATCTACCAAGGAGATGCTCTGTCCCCACTGCTGTTCTGCATAGGCCTGAACCCCCTCAGTGAGATCATTAACAAGACTGGCTACGGATACCGACTACGGAACGGAGCAGTTGTCAGCCACCTCCTGTACATGGATGACATCAAGCTGTATGCCAAGAGTGAACGTGACATCGATTCACTGATCCACACTACCAGGCTATACAGCAATGACATTGGAATGTCGTTCGGACTGGAGAAGTGTAGTCGGATGGTAACAAAGAGAGGGAAGGTAGTCAGAACTGAGGGGATTGAACTACCAGAAGGCAACATTGCAGACATAGAGGACAGTTACAAGTACCTGGGGATCCCGCAGGCAAATGGGAACCATGAAGAGGCCGCTAGAAAGGCTGCAACCACCAAGTACCTGCAGAGGGTCAGGCAAGTCCTGAGGAGTCAGCTGAACGGTAAGAACAAGATCCGGGCCATCAACACGTACGCCCTGCCCGTGATCAGGTACCCTGCTGGGGTAATAGGCTGGCCAAAGGAGGAGATAGAAGCCACTGACATAAAGACAAGAAAGCTCCTTACCATGCACGGAGGGTTTCACCCCAAGTCCAGCACCCTGAGGCTGTACGCTAAGCGGAAGGAAGGGGGCCGGGGACTGGTGAGTGTCAGCACCACAGTCCAGGATGAGACAACGAACATCCAAGAATACATTGGGAAGATGGCCCCAACTGACCGAGTGCTCAGTGAATACCTCAGGCAGCAGAAACCCAAGAAAGAGGAGGGAGACGAGGAACCATCATGGAAGGACAGGCCCCTGCACGGTATGTACCACCGGCAGATAGAGGAGGTGGCTGATATCCAGAAATCCTACCAGTGGCTGGACAAAGCTGGACTGAAAGACAGCACAGAGGCACTAATCATGGCAGCACAAGAACAAGCTCTGAGTACAAGATCCATAGAGGCTGGGGTCTATCACACCAGGCAAGACCCCAGGTGCAGGCTGTGTAAAGATGCCCCAGAGACAATCCAGCACATAACAGCAGGGTGCAAGATGCTAGCAGGCAAGGCATACATGGAACGCCACAACCAAGTGGCCGGCATAGTGTACAGGAACATCTGTGCCGAGTATAACCTGGAAGTCCCGAGGTCAAAATGGGAGATGCCCCCAAGGGTGGTGGAGAATGACCGAGCTAAGATCCTGTGGGACTTCCAGATACAGACGGACAAAATGGTGGTGGCTAACCAACCGGACATAGTGGTGGTAGACAAACAGAAGAAGACGGCCGTAGTGATCGATGTAGCGGTTCCGAATGACAGCAATATCAGGAAGAAGGAACACGAGAAGCTGGAGAAATACCAAGGGCTCAGAGAAGAGCTCGAGAGGATGTGGAGGGTGAAGGTAACGGTGGTCCCCGTGGTAATCGGAGCACTAGGTGCGGTGACTCCCAAGCTAGGCGAGTGGCTCCAGCAGATCCCGGGAATAACATCGGAGATCTCTGTCCAGAAGAGCGCAGTCCTGGGAACAGCTAAGATACTGCGCAGGACCCTCAAGCTCCCAGGCCTCTGGTAGAGGACCCGAGCTTGAAGGATAAACCGCCCGCAGGGGCGTGCTGGGTGTTTTTTTTTTTTTTTTATATATATATATATATATATATATATATATATATATATATATATATGCCCGAGCTTGAAGGATAAACCGCCCGCAGGGGTGTGCTGGGTGTTTTATATGTATATATATATATATATATATATATATATATATATATATATATGTGTGTGTGTATATATGTGTGTATATATATATATATATATATATATATATATATATATATATATATATATATATATATATGTATATCGGGCGGTCAATCCTTCAAGCTCGGGTCCTCTACCAGAGGCCTGGGAGCTTGAGGGTCCTGCGCAGTATCTTAGCTGTTCCTAGGACTGCGGTCTTCTGGACAGAGAGCTCCGCTGTGGTTCTCGCCTAGCTTGGGAGTCACTGCACCTAGTGCACCGATTACCACGGGGACCACTGTTACCTTCACCCTCCACATCCTCTCAAGCTCTTCTCTGAGCCCTTGGTATTTCTTGAGCTTCTCGTGTTCCTTCTTCCTGATGTTGCTGTCATTCGGAACCGCTACATCGATCACTACGGCCGTCTTCTCATGTTTGTCTACCACCACTATGTCCGGTTGTTAGCCACCACCATTTTGTCCGTCTGTATCTGGAAGTCCCACAGGATCTTAGCTCGGTCATTCTCCATCACCCTTGGGGGCATCTCCCATTTTGACCCCGGGACTTCCAGGTTATACTCGGCACAGATGTTCCTGTACACTTTGCCGGCCACTTGGTTATGGCGTTCCACGTATGCCCTGCCTGCTAGCATCTTTTTTTGTTTTTTAGTGTGTGTCCCGTTTGGATCTTTAGCCATCAGAATTGTTGTCTTAAGGCCAAAAAAGATGCCAAGCGGATTTATTTTACCAAGTGGATCATCATGGCCTTGCCATATTGGTCAATTTGATTGACCTTTATTATAATTATGAATTTATTTTATTTTCAGTTGCTACAAACGGGAGAGACATGACTGGGGGATAGGACAGGGAGAAAGAATGAAAGAAAGAGAGGGAGAGAAAGAAAACCTGCTAGCATCTTACACCCTGCTGTTATGTGCTGGATTGTCTCTGGAGCATCTTTACACAGCCTGCACCTGGGGTCTTGCCTGGTGTGATAGACCCCAGCCTCAATGGATCTTGTGCTCAGTGATTGTTCCTGTGCTGCCATGATTAGTGCTTCCGTGCTGTCTTTCAGTCCAGCTTTGTCCAGCCACTGGTAGGATTTCTGGATATCAGCCACCTCCTCTATCTGCCACATACAGGCCCCTGCTACATACCGTGCAGGGGCCTGTCCTTCCATGATGGTTCCTCACCTTCCTCCACTTTCTTGGGTTTCTGCTGCCTGAGGTATTCACTGTCAGTTGGGGCCATCTTCGTGATGTATTCGTGGATGTTCCTTGTCTCATCCTGGACTGTAGTGCTGACACTCACCAGTCCCCGGCCCCCTTCTTTCCGCTTAGCGTACAGCCTCCGGGTGCTGGACTTGGGGTGAAACCCTCCATGCATGGTAAGAAGCTTTCTTGTCTTGATGTCAGTGGCTTCTATCTCCTCCTTTGGCCAGCCTATTACCCCAGCAGGGTACCTGATCACGGGGAGGGCATAGGTGTTGATAGCCTGGATCTTGTTCTTAACGTTCAGCTGACTCCTTAGGACTTGCCTGACCCTCTGCAGGTACTTGGTGGTTGCAGCTTTCCTAGCGGCCTCTTCATGGTTCCCATTCACCTGCGGGATGCCCAGGTATTTGTAACTGTCCTCTATGTCTGCAATGTTACCTTCTGGTAGTTTGATCCCCTCCATTCTGACTACCTTCCCTCTCTTTGTTACCATCCGACTACACTTCTCCAGTCCGAACGACATTCTGATGTCATTGCTGTATATCCTGGTGGTGTGGATCAGTGAAATCGATGTCTCGTTCACTCTTGGCATACAGCTTGATGTCAGCCATGTACAGGAGGTGGCTGACAACTGCTCCATTCCGTAGTCGGTATCCGTAGCCAGTCTTGTCAATTATCTCACTGAGGGGGTTCAGGCCTATGCAGAACAGCAGTGGGGACAGAGCATCTCCTTGGTAGATCCCGCACTTGATGGTGACTTGTGCTATGGGCTTGAGGTTGGCCTCTAGTGTTGTCCGCCACATCCCCATTGAGTTCCTGATGAAGGCTCTCAGGGTCCTGTTGATCTTATACAGTTCTAGGCATTCCAGGATCCAGGTGTGGGGCATTGAGTCATAGGCCTTCTTGTAATCAATCCAGGCAGTGCACAGGTTGGTCAGTCTGGTCCTGCAGTCTCGGCTGACTGCTTGGTCTGCCAGTAGCTGGTGTTTTGTGCCTCTGGTATTCTTGCCCATCCCTTTCTGTGCCAGGCTCATGTGCCTGTTCATCTTAGCTGCTATGATGCCTGACAGGAGCTTCCACGTGGTGCTGAGGTTATTGGTCGGTAGTTGGAGGGGACCGGCCCGTTCTGGGGGTCCTTGAGGATCAGGACTGTCCAGCCTTCGGTTAGCCATTCCGGGTGTCTCTCGTCAACTAGCAGCTGGTTCATTTGTGCTGCCAGGCGCTCGTGGAGTGCAGTCAGCTTCTTCAGCCAGTAGGCGTGAACCATGTCAGGGCCTGGTGCTGTCCAACTCTTCATACTGGAGACCCTTTCTTGAATATCTGCCACTGTGATGGTTACTGGACCCTGTTCGGGGAGGTCGCTGTGGTCTGCCCTCAGATCCACTAGCCACTGAGCATTGCCGTTATGGGTTGCGTCCTTCTCCCATATGCTCTTCCAGTATTGTTCTGCCACCAGCCTTGGTGGTGCTGTTCTCACATTGTTCCCCTGCCACTGAGAGTACACTTTGGCTGGTTCTGTGGAGAACAGCTGGTTTATTCTCTTGCCTTCTATCTCTCTGGTGTACCTCCTCAAGCGGCTGGCCAAGGCTGTGAGTCGTTGCTTGGCAGTTTCCAAGGCCTCAGGTATGGACAGCTTCCTGTACTTCCGATAGTTGGCTAACCTCCCTCCGTGCTACCTTGATCTTAGACTCTAGCCTCCTTCTCCATGGAGGGTACTGCCCCTTGTGGCTGTTCAACTTGTAACCAAGCATGTCACTGATCACTGCTGCCGTATTGTAGATCAGCTTGTTAGTGTCGGTAATCGTGACTGTAGGTATCGTCCGTAGTGCTGCATTAACATCATCTAGCAGACCTTCTGAGGGTACTTCACATAATCTTGGCAACCGGCCATGGGGGGTCCAGGTTTCAAGCTTGGCCATGATCCTATCTTTCAGGTCAGTTCCTCTCACACTCAACGATCCTTCTCCTATTGCACTTGGGGCTTGGTACCCAATCTCGGGTGGGGGTAATAATATCTCCCCCCTGACCTGGCATCCTGGCTCCCCCTTGCCGTAGCATTTATGTTGTACCTCGTCAATCTCAAGCTGTGAGAGCAGTCCCTTCTTTCGAATGTTGGAACACTGAGCTGTTGTTTCGCCGTCATTGTGGATGTTGGGTATCGAAGAATCCATAGGTCCCTCATCCTATTCATGTAACCCCTTCCGCCAGGGTTACTTGCGTAGTAGCATTCCAACAACGCCCTGTTTTCGTCTCTTGCCCACCGATGCCTTCTTGTTCCAGTAGCCCACTTCTCGTCAGGGTGCCCTGGTTCCTCAACACCTGATGCGGACCTTGTTGATCGGGCGACGTCCGAGCCGGCATGCCTTCATATTTATCTGTCTCGCTCATGTCTGCGGTAGGTTTGCTTAGCATAGGGGGTCTAGCCTTACGACCCTTACTGGATACAGATGCCCCAGGCGGGAATCGAACTTGCGATCCTCTGCTCCAAAGGCGTGTAGTCTAACCACTACGTGTGTGTGTGTGTGTGTGTGTATTGTTAAAGGGAAATGGTTGATAACTGATAATGAAATGATAGTATTACATATCAATCTTAGTATAGTTTAAAATCTTTGATCCGTTAGATCTAACAATGTCTCAAGTTGAAAAAAAATAATTGAGTTGTTTTCAGTGTCCTAATTGTGTCATTTAATATTAACATAGCAAGCAAACTATTCTGTGTAGTTTGTGACTTCAGAGTTGAGATATAAGTAAAGTATTAGGACACATGCAGCATCTGTCGTTTCTTTATGAAAATAGTACCTGGTTAAAAATATAAAGAAGACGTTAGACATCAAATGGCACAAAAAAGTAAGACAAAAGTAAAAGTAAGACAAAAAAGCACAGACTCCCAATTAATTTCAAATTAATCAGTCATCTGCATTTAGTGTTAGAGAGTTTATTTTATTTTTTCCATTACCACCTGTGGAGTTGCACTTGCCACTCATTTAGGTTCAAGACTTCAAGGTGCAGCTAGCCTCACTTTGAATATTCTTAGTAACACTGCAGTTTTTCAGCAACCTGGGCCAGGGATGGAAAGAGACATAGCTCCATGCTGGATCAGGTTTACAATTCAAGATGCAACATGATGAAGAGACTGACTTACATATCATGGTCATGGCTATCCTGCAGTCGATGAATCCACCTGCAGAATAGATCGTGGCCACAGTCTCTTTCTCCCAGTTATTGTGAAATGAAAAGTATGGCACAACCAAGAGCCCTGGGGGTGGGATTTGCTTCAAGTTATCAGATGTCAGTAGCAATTCAGATTGATGAAAGATAAGGATAACTGATTGCATGGGATGACGGACAGCTGTATCACTGATAAATCTGGCTATCTCTGACCCAGCCGAATTGACATCTGTGAGCACAGAGCAGTTTTATATTTCAGCCTCTGGTAGTTATTCTGTCTCCGTCACACATGTTAGTGTGATGTCAACTGAGTTAAAGATCCCAGTATTTCTTTGTGCAAGCTAAGACATGTGTGAAGCGATGTGACATATTCTAAACCACATAACAAAACTCCTTTGCTCCTTTGTATGTATTTGAAACCAAAACAACTCTGAAAGCAAATTTTGGGAGACTACATGACATTTAGATCAAAGCCAAACTGTATAAAACCATTTCCAAACAATCTCAGCCTCTGGGTCTAACTTGGAATTTAGAATTAATTTATAATTTATTCCCATTTTCTTGTGGCAGCTCAATTTTTTGACAACTTTTTGACCTCGGTGTATTTGTGTTTTTTTCTGTCATACACACACACACACACACACACACACACACACACACACATATATATATAATTTTTTTTTTTTTTTTTTTTTTTTCCCTGGGTTCTAGTTCTAGGTTTTGCTGCTGTGCCTCTGTGTTTCCATGTATGTTCTTTTCCTGTCTCAGTGTGTATCATATGTTTCCTGTTTTACTTTGATAGTTCCTCATCTTGTGTCAGTATATTCTGTGTTGCTTCCTTCCAGTCTCGTGTGTCTGTGGCTGTATCCCAATTCAGGGTCTGCAGCCTTAAAGTACGCAGTCTCAATGATCCTCAAGGGCCGCGTACTTAAGACAGCTAAGGCCGGAAGTGCGAGGCTTGTGAAATGGGACGGTCTAGCCCCCGTTGCGCTGCCCAGGTTGCCTAGCAACCATGATACTAACAGCTAGAAACGTTTCATACAGCTTTGTTTAACAGAAATGAAGGAGAAAATCATTTGTTCATTTGTTTGTGTGTTTCTACATGAGCTTTGATCATTCTCTGTAAGATTAAGGTCAGCTATTGAACGGCGTATATTTTAAAGTAAAGGCTTTAAAACCAAGTTAGTACAAACGTCACTAATGTCACATAACTTTGCCGACATGTGGCCAACAGTAATGTTTTAATGATCTTTGTTATTAAACATTTGCACATAAATAAGTGACATAATATTCAGTACTTACTTAAAGTTTACTCTTTGGGTGCCCCTCATCCGCCGTTCTTTTTCGGCAAAATTATCCACACCCACCGCCGCGCTATGCATTCTGGGATGTTGGGCCACAAAGTCTACACCGCCACATCCTTAAAATTCAGGGAAATGAAGGACGCATTTGAGGGCCACATTTCGAGCAGGCTTCGAATTGGGACAGCCTTCGTCGCATCGCTGTGACGTAATCGGCCTTAAAATGCGGCCTTTAAGGCTGCAGACCCTGAATTGGGATACAGCCTGTGTGTGATTAATCCCAGATGTGTTTCTCTCCTGGTCCCCATTCCCTCGTTACCCTGTTGTATTTGGTGTCTGTTGGTGGCTGACCTAGAGAAGTGCATAATAACAACTTATAATCAGTTGGTTTTAAAAGTGAGCATAATAGTGATCTATGTATATATTCCTTGAAGGAAACTGTAAACAAATATAAAAGATAGAACACATCAGTTTTGATGTTCTTTTTAGATGCTTCCAAAGTATTTGACACAGTTAACCATCAGAAGTTGTTGATCAAATTGTAAAGCAAAGGGGTCTCTTTATATCTAATTAGGATGATATACTTTTTGTACTCACATCAAACTATGCAAGTTGAGTGCGTTAAGGATGTATCAAAAACTTTTTCTGTATCTAATGAGTTGATGTGGAATATTGTTCCCTGTTTTCTTCATTTTGTATCTTGATGATATTTCAGTCAAGTTAAATGATTAAAGACTGGTTGTATGGTGGGTAACCTTCTTGTTAATCATTTAATGTACCCTGATGATTTGGTCTTTTAGTCCACTACAGTCCAGGATAGTACCAATTACTTAGAGTTTGTGCTAGTTATTGTGCTCAGTATGATATTTTGTTTAACCTCCTAAGACCTGAACTCTTTCATGGCATGCATTTTTAAATTATCTTTGCTATTTGGGCTGTTTGGGACCTGATGAATGTAAAAACAAAGAAATTCCAGATTTGTTTTTTTTTTACCTGATTTTATCTCTGACAAAAATAAGATTGACGTATGAGGACATTTGTTTTAAATTTCAATAGAACGTTTGCAGTATAATGTCCTAATAAGTGATTATTGGGCCCTTGTAGAGTAACATTTTGTATTTTGGTCTAGACATCCCAAAATGTGATGTCCACATGTGTGGATGCCAGGTCCTAGGAGGTTAAAAGAGTTCTAAAAAGAGTGTTGTTGTGATTGCTACAACTAAGGAGGATCAGAAGTGAGATTGGATGGAATCTTTGTCTTTAGCAGCAAGTATTGGATCTGGTAAGCAAAGTGAAGCCTGTTGTACCCCTTTGGATACAGCTCATTTGTGGTATTATTACAGTAAAGCCATGATGAAAAACCTGCAGGAGGCTTTTCAGGATACACTTAGAATTTTCCTCAGACTTACAAGACTTACAAGATTGTTTGTGATACTTCTTTTTTACGATATGAACTAGTCTAATCTGAAATATATATATATTTTTAAAAATAATCTCATCATCACATTGCTTAGCATTGCTTTGCTTATTTTCTACCTCTCTTTGAAGGATCCATACAGAGGGGGATTAGCGAGTCTGTGCTCTGCTATTGTTTTTTTTTTTTTTTCTTTTTTGTCTATGCGATCCTACTAGGGAGGCATTAGGAAGCTCGGACATTCATTTTCCCAATGAAAAGGTGTACCATGCCACATCCTACTGCTTTCTATGCGATATTCATATGCCATGCATTGATCTTTCTTCTATCTAATCCAAACCGTGATCTAATGCTTTAAAATGCAGGAAGTATTCCTATCCAGGGTAATAATCTTTAAACATTACATGAACAAAAAAAAAGAAATATACCAGTTAGATGTTAAAATGTCACAGTTTTAACATTCAGTGGGTAGGCTAATACAATTGGGTTGTCAAAAAAATAATACTTAATATAACTAGAAGCTAAAAATTATTATAAAAATAAATAGTCATTTGTAACAGTATTTATTTACACAGTGCCGTCTTGGCCTCATTCACTCGCACACACACACTTGACAGAGCTGCACTGCTGGCAGGCACACAGCTCCTCCTTACACAAACCCCCTCAGAAATAGTTGAAATAGTTAATGTTCATACCAGCGAACAACAGTTTAGGAAGAATTTACAACACTGAATATTTAATATTTAATAGTGATCGTAAATTTAAATTTGACTGGTACACAAATTTATATTAGCTCTTAAACTATTAGCAATCACCCGATAGCCACGTTAACTGTCTGTAGTTAGAAAAAAGATGAATAATTATGGGTCATGAATGGAATGTTGAGTCGTCACAGAGCAGATTACGAACATGTGGAGAACTGGGCAGGATGCTGCTTGTACAGTGTAGTAAAGCTGAACTGTAGCCGAACTGAGTAGAAAGTCCAGACTTATATCCAAAAGTTCAGATCATAGCAGCGAGTCTCAGGGTGAGGAGCAGAGCTGAGGAGGTGAAGAGCTGCAGATTGAGGAAGAGCAGTATGAATGCTGGATAAGAGAGAAGCTGCAGATGTGGACAAGATGAGAACTTCTCTACTCTAAAATGATTTGTTAAAATGTGTTTCTAACTGGGTTGTAGCCAGTTGACAGGTTACTTTTAAAATGCAGTCAGTTGTTTCACAGTGAGCACTCTTTTTTTTTTTTTTTTACTAATACCACATACTATCCAAAGATTATTTTTAACTTTTTCACAAGGCTCTTCTTGTACAACAATTAAAGTATTTACATTTGTCAGATCTTGTGCTGTTGTACTATGTGTTTATTTGTAACATTTAAGATCTTTAATGAAATGATCTCAAGAAACAAAAACCCTAAACTCTAAGTCTTAAATATATATTTTGTTGTTTTTGTTATTTATTCCTTATAATTGGGAAAGTTTATTTAAAAAAATTAGCAAGTTATTTTTTCAAATTACTTGTTCACCATTACTTCTCAAAATTTTACTTATGGTATCAAAAAAGGTGTAGGGTATTAAGGACTTTCCTGGGTATTGGTATTTAGTTTGAAATTCAAGCATCATGACAATCCCATACTATAACCTATACCACAAATGTTTCAATACTGAAACATTGATTTAGTACAGAAATAACATTTAGTAATATTTTATATATATTAAACATGGCACAAAAAAGATTAAACCTTAAAATACACTGTAGGTGCAGAATATCATGTATTTATTTAAGGACCATGTACGAGTTTTGTGTTTTGATTTATAGTAAAATACATATTCATACATTAAGGTTTTACAGAAAGACTGTGACATTTAACAACAACAACAAGCAAACAAAAACCTCATAAGAGCTTGCTGTATTGTTGTACTGATTGCTGCTTTGTTATCACAAAGAATACAAATATGCCAAATTTTGAAATGTCTGAAATGTGAAATATATCTTAGCTCAAAGCAGATTAAAGGACAGAAAAGAGGGACTGAATGAATGAATACTGTACTTTAAACATCACACTCTTGGTGCAGCTTTCATTACTGATGTTGGCCCACTGTCTGATTGAGGTCTGTGTCTTGTTAAACCTTTGTGCAAATCTGTCTGTCGAAGGGAGTGAGGGAAGAAAAGTTACTACATAAAATTATAATCTTCAACTGGACTGATATTAAGTGCAGTTAAATGTGTCTTTCAGTACTACACAAATGTACAAATATGAATGATTTGAAATGGCTTAGTGTTAATCAAGGTTATTCTAGTCAACTAAAACTGAGCTAAAAACTAAAGTGTGAAAAATTTATTTAATAAATGAGAATAATAAGATAAAATTAAAAAATAGAACAATATTTTATATTTTAAAGAAAATCTTTCAATTTATATGGTTCAAATTTGAACTTGACTATGATTCAACTGTCTTCAGAGTATTGTACGGTAATAGCTCTTATGTATTTCATAAATCCTAAAACTAACTGAAACTAAACTGAAAACCCAAATTTAGTATAAAATAAATGTGTATTATGTGTATGATGTGTATTAATCTTTAGGCATGAAAACATTTTATATCTGATATTTTATACTGAATTTTATCCCTGACACTTAGGGTTAGGGATAGTGTTAAAGGAACTAATCAGTAATTAGAAATTAGAAATATTCCTAATCCAGGTGACAGTGTTAATGCAGGTATCAAATTTATAATTATTTTCCAATGCGTATTTGTTGTTTGAGGTTTTAAATGGTCTGTCATACCGCCTGCCACTTCATTTGATTAACTTTTACCCAGGAGAATCTATAAAATCTAAAAGGATATCTTTAACTAAAGATGATACTGTACCTTTTTGGCACTCATTCTCACTGAAAGCTTCAGCTCAATGGAATGCCCTGCCTGATGCCATTAAGAACTCCAGCTCTATGACCAGCTTTAAAAACAGACTGAAATATTTGGCGAAAGACTCAGACTAATATAAACTGATGTCTGTTTTTTCTTTGTGTCGCACTTATGAGTGTATTGATATTGTTTGTTCGCTTTGCAATTTACTTTTTCTCTAACATTTTTGCTATTTTATGCATGCAACAGAGACTTCAGATGGAAATTAGCCTTACGCTAACTCTGGTTCAGTGCAGCAGGTAAGTCAGGACTGGTGGTAGAACAAATTTCTCAGTTAACCCAGGGTTTTCTGAACAACATACAAGCATTTTCATATGTAAGGGGTGGCATTGACAATATCTGACCAATCACGTTAATATAACTGAGTGGCTGACTTTACAAATGAAGTATAACCTACTATCAGAAAAATATAAAGAGGGTGGAGGATGAAGGACCCAAAGTCACCCAAAGTGATTCGACTCTTTACACTCAGTGCACACGCAAGCGATAATTCTTGTAGCCTGACACTTTCTGGCTTTTAAGCCAGGCTCCTGATTCCTGCTTACAGCTCAGCACATAGGTCCTGGTGTCTACTGAAATAGAAGAGGCAAAATCACACAATTACTGCCAGATGTGTCCTGACCAGCCTCCCCTGGCACTGCCCCCTGAACCTGCCATTCCACCCCTCCCCTGCAGCTGACACACAGACCATAAATGAGTAATAAAAAATAAAAGTAGCACAGCTGCTGCGGATAAATCAGTGGTGTGAGAGGAAGAGCACTGTACAGTAGATCAGTGGTAAAACTGTGCTTTGTTTTCATTATTAATAAAGTGTTATCTCTTTGAAGGCATGAAGGAAAGTTGACAAAAATGCCAATTGTGTGAGTTAACTGACTTATCATAACGTCACCTTCAATACATGGGAGAATAAGATGGTTTATAATTTAGTATTTTGTTAAATTATCATTATTTATTTGTATTCTTATTGTTATTATTTGCTATTTTACCTGCCGTTCAGGTAAAATAGCCAATCTTAATGAAAGTTTATTTCAAGTGGATCTAGCATTGTTAGACTCAGACTCATGCCCCATAGGTATTCATGCACCTCATGACCTCATGACTTAGGTTTCCAGAAACCTCACATTAGTTGGCATAATGCAAGCTTATAATGAGCTGCTGTTGTTGTCACCTGTCTGGAGATGGGAGAGTCACATGTCTAATCTGGGGAGTAAATTAGTTTAGTTTTTTTTTTTTGCATATTTTGATTTCAATGAAGGAGATGACAGTTGAAGTAAAGAAGATGGCATTCTGTCTACATCTAAACATACATACATATACAGCACATACTCTGACAAAATGAAACAGCTGAGTCCAGCTGAGCACATTTTTACTAAAATGGTGAGTTAAGGCATGTGCATAACATGTTTTTTATGTTTTCTCCTGATTTGTTAAACGGGCTATTGGTATATATCTCACCAAATATTCAGTCAATAAAATGAATTTCACATGATTTGGCTTAAAACTAGTCTGACCTCTAATATATCTCCAGATTATCATGGGGCTATTTTTGAAAGGTGAAGAGCTCTAATGTGAAGCTGACACATTAAAAAAGGCAGTACTGGGTGTGAATTGGGTAGTAAAATAGATATTATTATTAAATATTCACTTCTGGGCAGCATAGTGGTTAGCACTGTTGCCTCACTGCAAGAAGTCCGTGATTCAGCTCTCTCCGGTTACTCCAGCTTCCTCCCACAGTCCAAAGACATGCTGTTAGTGGGGTTAGGTTAATTGGAAACTCCAAATTGACCATAGGTGTAAATGTGAGTGCGAATGGTTTGTCTGTCTCTATGTGTTAGCCCTGCAACAGACTGGCAACCTGTCCAGGGTGTACCCTGCCTCTTGCCTTAAGACAGCCCCCTGGTGACCCTGAAAAAGGATAAGCAACAGAGAATGGATAGATGTATATTGACTTCTGATTTTTATCTATAGTTGCTGTGATTGCTATTGTCTTTTGATTAAGTTTTAATGTTTTGATGAAACAGCTAAGAGAAAAAGAAAGGATAAAAAGCAACAAAAAAAAACCCCCAGTTCAGATACAGAGTGATATTTAAAACCAGTTCTAGATAGGTAAGTAAACAGCTTAACAGATACTTGTTTTACAGAACTTGACTTGAACTTGACTAAAAATGATTATAAAATCAGAAAAGCAAATTTATATTCAACACACATGAAACAAGAGACTAGCAAAATAAAACAGGAACTAATGAAACAGGGGGCAATTAATGTAATAAATGGAGACTTATCATTAATCCACTTAAAGGTTTTTTCTTGTTAACTATTATTACAAATTAAGAAAGCACAATCTCAGGTCAAAATAAAGTCATGGAAATCAAAACAGGAGCTAAAGGTAGCTAATATTAAACTCTAAAGAACAAAGAACAACTAAGTAAAGAATACAACATTAAACAAAACATAAAACTCAAAAACAAAGGATAGGATCCTGACAGTAACACAAGTATGTGCCTCATCATTGACTTACAATGACGAAACAATAGCAGAACGTATAATAAAGATTCACGTCACATGTACACTTTTTGTTCCTGCATTTGTGTTTTCTTTCCATTGGAACATGCAGAAAGCTTATGAATGAGAGACAGAAATGCAGTATCATTATCATTACAGGTTATGTTTTTTTTGTGATTTCAGGACCTGTAAATATAATCCCTAAATAAATGGCCACATGACAGCTTAAAATAATTTTTCAACCAAATTTAGCACTGAGCAAAATCCTTGTACAAGAAAATAGGCCAAACAAAGGCAGGTCTTATTTGTGAAAGTGAATCAAAGTCACATGTCCCACATTCTTCTCTTTCTGATCTCTGAGAATGAGAATACTGAGATTCCTCCCAGGATCAGAACTGTAGACCGCAGTGGTAAAAGTAACAATGACCTCAAAAATATGAAGGAGAAAATGTTTTCAAAAATGTTGGGTGTGCTGCAGTATAATGTAACACCTGAGAAAGGTACACAGCGTGCTAAATCTGGGTGGCAGATATTGACTAGAAAAAAAAGGAGAAATGTTATTACATTTCATCTTCTTGTCTTTTAAATTATTGCATTTTTGTAGAATTCTTTATGTCACACTGTGAACTGAGCTCCTCTGATGTCCAGTTCTCCCAGCAGACTATAATTTTACTCATATAATTATCTAAAAACGGCTGCATGTAGATGCTGAAAAGGATAGGTTTTCCCCCCCTTTTCATTATCCACAAACTAACAGAGTGCAAACCCTCAATGTGTTCTGAAATGTGTCACCAGCTGTCTCACCACATTCTAGCCCACCTGCGATTTCACTCAGTTGTTGTGACTGACAGGTATTTGTGAGCCGTTTAGACAAATCAAATATCTTGGAGAAGTCTCCACCACTTCTAGATGTTCTGTGATGTGGCAAATAATCCTTTTTCACTAAGGAAGCGCCATAATCATCTGTCAACACCTGTATGTTTTCAGTCAAACGTTCTTTCTGCTTCTCATCATTGACAGTGAAATGAAGATATGGTAGTTTATCTCAGTCCTACACCCTACCCACAAGTCAATCCTCTGCTTGTTGGCTGTCGTGCTGGGCTAGAAGTTTATGCAAAGTCTACTGTGGCAAGCAAAGTGTGATAAATAAATTGTCTTGTTAAGAGAGCGCTTGCTGCAAACAAAGATAAAGGCAAGGCAGGTTCACACTTGCTGTAATGACAAGCATATATATAAAAAGCAAAATTGTAATTACAAATGTGTAGATTTTCTTTAAAAAGGGATTCACAGAATCATTCAATATGATATATACACAAAATTCTTCCAGAGATTTATGCTGACCTTAAAGCTCTTAAGGTCCTGTTGATCTTGTACAGTTCTAGGCATTCCAAGATCCATGTGTGGGGCACTGAGTCACAGGCTTTTTTGTAGTGAATCCAAGCAGTGCACAGGCTGGTGAGTCTGGTCTTATAATTTTGGGTGACTGTATCTACCAGTAGCTGGTGTTTTGTCCTTGCTGATTCCTTTCTAGGCTTTTTCTTGATGTATTGGACCATGTGCCAGTTCATCCGAGCTGCTATGACAAGAGTTTCCATGAGGCATGTTATTGGTCAGTAGTTGGACGTTCTTGAGGTTTAGGACTGTCGAACCTTCAGTTAGCCATTCTGGGTGTGTGTCATCCTTTAGCATCTGGTTCATTTGTGCTGCCAGACGCTCATGGAGTGCAGTTAGCTTTTTTTAGCCAGTAGGCATGAACCATGTCAGGACCTGGTGCTGTCCAACTCTTCATACGGTTACTGGATGGTTACTGGATCCTATTCAGGGAGTTTCATATGGTCTAAATACTAAGAAAAAGATCATATGTGTGTTATGACTGACAATGACAAGAAAGCATGAAATAATAAAATGTAAAGAAATAAGAACTGAGGGAATCATAAATAAAACACAAAAAACATAAAAAAGTATAAAAACCACTCACCCATATTTATAATATTCATATAGACATATATACAGACATATACAGAAAAAACAGACATTTGCACATATATGCATATTTAAATTGCACAACAAAAATAAATAAATAATAATTACTGTAGGATCCCAAAGAATGGTGGTGGTTCTGTTAAGGTATTGGTGTCTGTCAAAGTTTTCAAGTTGTGGGAACCTGTCAAACTATAAAAAGATGGAATAGAGATGGACTGGTAACGGAAAAGCAGCACATTTTACTTTGCTGAAGTAGGAAGCTCACTCCTTCTTTACTTTAGGCCTACTTTAATTCCTCAAGAGTGGTTAGGCAGAAAGCTTTTGGTCTGGTTATAAACAGACTAGGAAAGATCTTAGTCCACTAACTTAGTGGATCAACAAGCTGTGGATATAGAACGGATTTGATCCATTTATGGAACTTTATGTTATAGGTTATTCAAACCATAAACACAGCAGTTAACACAAAATAAAGATAAATGTTAAATACATGAAAACAATATTTAAGCACCTCAACAGAAAAAAAACGAGCTGAATAAAGGACAGAAACAGGAAATACCAAAATGAAACAGAACGTAACATCATTAGTGCAGTGGGGTTTTGGGTTTATTTATTGAATAAATACTTGCTATTATATTATTTATCTACAGCAGATATAGATTAAGAACAAATGAAAGCGCATCTCAGCGAGGCTACATATTTAAAAGAGGAAAAAAGGTCACCACTAACACCAGGTTGGTTTCATATAAAAGTCACATAAGTTGAATTAAAATAAATGTAATAGTGGATGAGTTTTTATTGTGTAAATGTAGCTAAACCAGAAGATATTTACAATATGTACTTGCCAGTACATATTTATTTGATTTCAATTTTTTTCCAGTTTGAGCTTGAATGGCAGTTACTGAATGTTTGCAACATTGTGAGTTCTCCTGTTTCTGTGTGTCATTATTTAAATTATAATCTGATATCAAAGATTTATATAGATCAGATTACTATTGCATCTGTTTCATTTTATTTTCTCCAGCAGAGTAATAAACCATTACTGGGACACAGCATTTGTAAAGGTTACACCGGCATGTGTCTAGGGAATGTCTAAAATTGGCATTGGGTAATTAATTGAAAGATGACCAAATGTGAGTTTCCAGTGGCTGGGATGATTGGAATGAACACAAATTGATGCCTCTGTCACTCCTGCTTAGCATTTTAACACAGATAGAATAATGGCAGTGGAACAGAAAAGCAGCTGGGATTTAGGATCTCTTATTTTCAATATACAACAGACTATCACTACATTTTACTTGTTAACACTGAATACTAAATCATTCAGTTTATTTATTTCTGAGTCTGGGTACTACTGAACAGGTAGAGACACATGGTGCAAGGACAGCAACAAATTAATATAAACATTGCCTGTCACTAGGTTATTTGGAAGGGAGAATTTTTTTATTATAAAATGGCTATAAAGTAAGAAAATATCATGGATGATATTTAATAACATATGAAAAACCTGTTAAAGCAAACTTAAAAAGTGTGTGACTATTATCTGGAAACAACTGTGGTAGATTCTGTGTGATTAGCAGGAAACAGAGCTGCAAAATGCAAAACTGCCTGTTTCTATTTCATAGCATATTAATAACCTTTTAAAACACACTTAACGAATAGTAATGACTACCAGGAAACACTTGTAGTAGATTCTGTGTAATAAGCAGGAATATAATACTATGGTCACGGCAGCTGATTAAAACAAGCTTCAGGAAGTCTGTAATGAACTGGAAACACTTATGTAAAATCTTAATAATTAGGTTTAAAAGAGTAATACATATGAATACATTAGATTTGCACTGGAGTATGGAGCACCCTATTTCACAGCATATTTTATACATGGATGTCCTGTCCAGAACACAAAATAAGATGTCATCCATGTTCTCCTACTTGTCCAATTCAGGGTTGTGGGGGGCGCAACAACATCGTTCTTCACTGCCTTCATCATTGATTGACCCCCTAACCATCCAAAGATCCAACCATCTCCTGCAGCAGGTAGCAAGCCATCTGCTTGCATACTGAAAATGGTTAAGTTTTAAAAGAAAAACAATGTTAAAGCAATCATAATTTATTTGGCAGTTCCTTGAGCAACAATTTACAGATACAGACTGTCCTATTGATAAAATGCACCATTATAATTTGTGTATAAAGTAAAATAATGAATTCATCTTTTTCCTTTTCTGCCCGAAACAACATATTGGAATATTTAATGTTTATCAATAGAAATAAACCACTACAAAATTTGCTGGTGGTGGTGGAAATAATAAGGGTAAACTTATTTCATGACTTTCTTACTTTAACGCAACCTTAGTTTTTAGAACTACTCTAAGTATTATTAGTAGTGCTGTCAGCGTAAATTTTGTTAAAATAACGTTAAAGCCATAACCGCATTAAAGCGGCAAATGTCCTTTAGCGAGCTATTGTGGATCACCCCATGCGTGGAGCTGGACGGCGCTAACGCGTTAACGAGGTAACCGTGATAACGCGAGTTTGCTTTAATAGGCTATTAATATGCTATTAGGTAGAAACAAAGTTTTGCATTTTGCAGCTCTGTTTCATGCTCATTACACAGAAACTATCACAGGTAATTGAGTGGTAATAACTTTGTTCTTTACCCCTATTTACCCATTATTACATTCTTGTTTCTTCCTTGCTACCATACTATTACCACTTCATTTCCAAGCTATCTTCCCACATTGTTGCCCCCAGTTTTGGGCCCTTATTATCCAATTACATAAATTTAAGCGTAATATTACTCAACTATAACCACTGTTGCTACCATGATATTAATTAGCTATTACATGGTTATTAATTTGGTAATTGCATTGTAATAATGTAAAAATTACCACATTAATAACATATAAATAACCTGTTAGTGACCTGTCTCCCTTGTTACCATACTATTACTCCTTTATTGTTGAGCTGTAATAGAAAGTGCTTCCAAAATAACCCAGAAACCTGAAGAGACACATCACCCAAATGTAAGAGAGCAATGCAACAACAAGTCACATAAATATATATCACAAATATAAGTTAAAAAACAGTTATGTATACCAGAAGCTGGTATAAAATGAGCCACAGAATAAACGTCAATAACTCCCAACCCTGCTCTTTTTTCTGACTAAATAGTATACTGGTAAATATAGTATTTTTTATGTATTATTTATACATAATACGGAGAAAACCTATCAGACTATCACACCCCCTATGAGCAAGCACTTTGGCAACAGTGGGAAGGATAACTCCCTTTTCTTTTTTTTTCTTTTTTTTTTGCCTGTCCCATTTGGTTCTTTAGCCATCAGAATTGTTGTCTGAAGACCAACAAGGATATCCAATGAATTTACTTTGCCAAATGGATCATCGTGGCATTGCCGTATTGGTCCATTTGATCGACCTTTGTTTTTATTATTTATTATATTTTATTTTCAGATGTTACAGACGGGACAGACATGAGTGAGGGATAGGAAAGGGAGAGAGAAAGAGGAAGGAAAAGAAAAACAGAAGGGGAGAGGGACAGTGAGAAAGGGGGGGAGAGAAAAAAATCTCCTGGATCACCTGTTGAGAGAAGAAGAATAGAAAACAAGCAACAAAAAAAAACCAAAGCAATATACTAAACACAACACCATCGCATTAATCTAGCTAAGTGTAAACAACAGTAAATACTAAATATTCAATACTGTTGTGCAGCACGCAGGAAAGACAGCGCACAATGTGCTTTGAAGTAGCAGCCAAGAAAGGTGTAATTTACAGGGAGTGCAGAATTATTAGGCAAATGAGTATTTTGTCCACATCATCCTCTTCATGCATGTTGTCTTACTCCAAGCTGTATAGGCTCAAAAGCCTACTACCAATTAAGCATATTAGGTGATGTGCATCTCTGTAATGAGAAGGGCTGTGGTCTAATGACATCAACACCCTATATCAGGTGTGCATAATTATTAGGCAACATCCTTTCCTTTGGCAAAATGGGTCAAAAGAAGGACTTGACAGGCTCAGAAAAGTCAAAAATAGTGAGATATCTTGCAGAGGGATGCAGCAGTCTCAAAATTGCAAAGCTTCTGAAGCGTGATCATCGAACAATCAAGCGTTTCATTCAAAATAGTCAACAGGGTCGCAAGAAGCATGTGGAAAAACCAAGGCGCAAAATAACTGCCCATGAACTGAGAAAAGTCAAGTGTGCAGCTGCCAAGATGCCACTTGCCACCAGTTTGGCCATATTTCAGAGCTGCAACATCACTGGAGTGCCCAAGAGCACAAGGTGTGCAATACTCAGAGACATGGCCAAGGTAAGAAAGGCTGAAAGACGACCACCACTGAACAAGACACACAAGCTGAAACGTCAAGACTGAGCCAAGAAATATCTCAAGACTGATTTTTCTAAGGTTTTATGGACTGATGTAATGAGAGTGAGTCTTGATGGGCCAGATGGATGGGCCCGTGGCTGGACTGGTAAAGGGCAGAGAGCTCCAGTCCCACTCAGACGCCAGCAAGGTGGAGGTGGAGTACTGGTTTGGGCTGGTATCATCAAAGATGAGTTTGTGGGGCCTTTTCGGGTTGAGGATGGAGTCAAGCTCAACTCCCAGTCCTACTGCCAGTTTCTGGAAGACACCTTCTTCAAGCAGTGGTACAGGAAGAAGTCTGCATCCTTCAAGAAAAACATGATTTTCATGCAGGACAATGCTCCATCACACGCGTCCAAGTACTCCACAGCTGGCTGGCAAGAAAGGGTATAAAAAGAAGAAAAACTAATGACATGGCCACCTTGTTCACCTGATCTGAACCCCATTGAGAACCTGTGGTCCATCATCAATGTGAGATTTACAGGAGGGAAAAACAGTACACCTCTCTGAACAGTGTCTGGTAGGCTTTGGTGCTGCTGCACGCAATGTTGATGGTGAAACAGATCACAAAACACCTGACCAGAAATCCATTGATGGCAGGCTTTTGAGTGTCCTTGCAAAGAAAGGGTGCTATATTGGTCGCTGATTTGTTTTTGTTTTGTTTTTTGAATGTCAGAAAGGTATAGTTGTGATGTGGAGATGTTATATTGGTTTCATCACTGGTCAACAATACATAATTGAAATGGGTATATACCGTGGGGGCAAAAAAGTATTTAGTCAGCCACCGATTGTGCAAGTTCCCCCACCTAAAATGATGACAGAGGTCAGTAATTTGCACCAGAGGTACACTTCAACTGTGAGAGACAGAATGTGAAAAAAAAATCCATGAATCCACATGGTAGGATTTGTAAAGAATTTATTCGTAAATCAGGGTGGAAAACAAGTATTTGGTCAATAACAAAAATACAACTCAATACTTTGTAACATAACCTTTGTTGGCAATAACAGAGGTCAAACGTTTACTATAGGTCTTTACCAGGTTTGCACACACAGTAGCTGGTATTTTGGCCCATTCCTCCATGCAGATCTTCTCGAGAGCAGTGATGTTTTGGGGCTGTCACCGAGCAACACGGACTTTCAACTCCCGCCACAAATTTTCTATGGGGTTGAGGTCTGGAGACTGGCTAGGCCACTCCAGGACTTTCAAATGCTTCTTACGGAGCCACTCCTTTGTTGCCCGGGCGGTGTGTTTTGGATCATTGTCATGTTGGAAGACCCAGCCTCGTTTCATCTTCAAAGTTCTCACTGATGGAAGGAGGTTTTGGCTCAAAATCTCACGATACATGGCCCCATTCATTCTGTCCTTAACACGGATCAGTCGTCCTGTCCCCTTGGCAGAAAAACAGCCCCATAGCATGATGTTTCCACCCCCATGCTTCACAGTAGGTATGGTGTTCTTGGAATGCAACTCAGTATTCTTCTTCCTCCAAACACAACGAGTTGAGTTTATACCAAAAAGTTCTACTTTGGTTTCATCTGACCACATGACATTCTCCCAATCCTCTGCTGTATCATCCATGTGCTCTCTGGCAAACTTCAGACGGGCCTGGACATGCACTGGCTTCAGCAGCGGAACACGTCTGGCACTGCGGGATTTGATTCCCTGCCGTTGTAGTGTGTTACTGATGGTGACCTTTGTTACTTTGGTCCCAGCTCTCTGCAGGTCATTCACCAGGTCCCCCCGTGTGGTTCTGGGATCTTTGCTCACCGTTCTCATGATCATTTTGACCCCACGGGATGAGATCTTGCGTGGAGCCCCAGATCGAGGGAGATTATCAGTGGTCTTGTATGTCTTCCATTTTCTGATGATTGCTCCCACAGTTGATTTTTTCACACCAAGCTGCTTGCCTATTGTAGATTCACTCTTCCCAGTCTGGTGCAGGTCTACAATACTTTTCCTGGTGTCCTTCGAAAGCTCTTTGGTCTTGGCCATGGCGGAGTTTGGAGTCTGACTGTTTGAGGCTGTGGACAGGTGTCTTTTATACAGATGATGAGTTCAAACAGGTGCCATTCATACAGGTAACGAGTGGGGGACAGAAAAGCTTCTTACAGAAGACGTTACAGGTCTGTGAGAGCCAGAGATTTTCCATGTTTGAGGTGACCAAATACTTATTTTCCACCCTAATTTACGAATAAATTCTTTACAAATCCTACCATGTGGATTCATGGATTTTTTTTTCACATTCTGTCTCTCACAGTTGAATTGTACTCTTGTGCGACAAATAATGTATAGTAAGACTGCACACATCAGGCTCCCCCGTTTTTTTTAAAAATACCTAAACCTGCACACACAGATATCCCCCGAAAATAGCTAAGAACTAAAAAAAAACAACGAAAACTGACTGGCCAAAAACAATTCAGGGACGTTGGATAGGTAATGAAGTTTTTTGGGTCATTGAGAACATGGTTGTTGTTCAATAATAAAATTATTCCTCAAAAATACAACTTGCCTAATAATTCTGCATTCCCTGTAAGTCTACGAGCAGTGAACATCCGTGTGGATACCTGTGTGGATCAGCGTGCTTGTATTCAAATGGTTTCCACATGTAATGGTCTGCAAGAGGATGTAGCGAGCCATAACCCCGTCCCCCAGGGCATGAAGCAGGCATGGAGGAGATCCAGGCCCCAGACATCCAGAGGCCTTAGAGTGCGAGAGCCCAAGGAGGACCACCGGAGTGCCACCCTCATGGAAAGGGCTGAGGATCCCCAGACGAGGCGTCACCCAGTAGCCACGGAGCAGAAGCTAGAGGGGCTGCACCGGCGTGCCCGCCGGCTCTGCCGGCAGCCAGCTGTGCCAGAGTGAACCGAGCCGCAGGCCCAGAGGCCGGAGGCCCGAGGGCCCCCCGCACCCAGGAGGAGGCCTGACCGAGCAACAGGCGCCAGGCCCCGCCAGGTAGCCACCGGGAGTGAGCCGGTACATACCTGAGTGCCCAGCCCCGGACACCAAGAACCACCAATGCACCGACCCCTGAGGGCATCAGTCACCGGCAGGGAGTGTGGTGAGGGGAGATAGGCCTTGGAGGGCCTGGGAGTTCCCAGAGAGGTGGAGTCTAAGACCCGACCTGACATATAGACACAGACAAACAGGCACACACAGACACAAACATGCATTCCCACCCTCATGCACACATATACAAACACTCAGCACTCACCCAACGTAAGGATTGACATCCCATATGGAAAAGATATATATAAATCTTATAAAGTTTGTATCTGTCTTGTGTGAAACTTGTATGAAAAGCATATAAGTGTGCAAACAGATATAGGATCCCTTGAAAAATTATATAATGAAACTTGTATGTTTTGGATACTTACTAAAACAATGTATGAAAGTAATGCGAAAGTGGCCACTTTCATGAGTAATCACATATAAGTTTTTACTATTTCTTTTCCGTATGGGATAAATGGACATGTACACACAATCACACTCCCCAAACATACTCTATACCCCGGGTCCAGGTACCCTCGCCCCCAGAGGGGGAAACAGAACCCAGACCCAAGAGATGTTACCCTCCCGGGGTGGAGGCAAGCAGACCGTCCCAGGCTCCGCAGCAGCAGGGAGGCCAATCGGACAGCTAACATCTCCTCCCAGCCCCCCCGCCCCAATGGCTAGCAGAGAACGGGGGTGTGTGAAGACCCCATACCTCCCTCCTCCCGCTCATGTGTAGTGTTGCTGCGTGTTGTTCTAAAGTGCATTTAAAACAAGGGAGAGCATGGTGCTGCTGCCAGAGAGCAGCAGGTGTTAGCACGGCCCCTCCCGAAAACTCAATGCCTACATGGATTTAAAATTGAGAGGTGGGCACCAGCGCCAGAGGTAGGTTTGAGTACACAGACCGTCCACTGGACGCCGTTAACGTGCCCACCCTCAAGGCCCTATATATATGTGTGTGTGTTATGAGAGTGTAAGTAATGTGGACGTCTAAGTTGTGAGATAAAATTGAGGCACAGGTGGCCAGAAGGGGACAGAGGGGGGGGATGTCTCCCCTGCACCCTTGTGACACACCCGCACCCCAAGGCCCTACCTGTGTGGGTGAGTGTGGTGGAGCGGGAAGAGGGAGGTAGCCGGGGATGGGGAGGAAAACTTCTGCACTGGTGGACAGAACCAAAGAGCGTGAATGTAATTGTCTGGTGTATTACCTTGACAGTGTGAGCAGTTGTTGGAAGATGTAAAGCCCATCTTGAACATCCAATAATAATAATAATAATAATAATAATGGATTGGATTTATATAGCGCTTTTCAAGGCACCCAAAGCGCTTTACAATGCCACTATTCATTCACTCTCACATTCATACACTGGTGGAGGCAAGCTACAGTTGTAGCCACAGCTGTCCTGGAGCAGACTGACAGAAGCGAGGCTGCCATATCGCGCCATCGGCCCCTCTGGCCAACACCAGTAGGCAAGTAGGGTAAAGTGTCTTGCCCAGGGACACAACGACCAGGACAGAGAGCCCAGGGATCGAACCGGCGACCTTCCGGTTACAGATGCGATTCCCAACCCCCTGAGCCACGGTCGCCCAATGACCTGTATAGTGCACTCTATGTAGTATTTTGTATTGTATTAATTGCAGACTGGGATTTTTAATCAATTTAAAGGTTTTTAAGCATACCTGAGACCAGAAATTTTGGTCTAAGCTGACTGATAAATCTGCTTCCCACTTTGCAATAGGAAGGGATATTGATTCATCTAATTTAGAAAGTGTTCTGTATATTTTAGATAATAATTTGGGGGATTTAAGAGTAAGGAAATGTGCCGCACTTGGTGGTGTTTGTAATTCAACTTGACTGAGGTTAAATTTCTTTTTTACTATGGATTTAATTTGTTGATATTCTAAAAATCTTGTCTTGTTGATCCCATATTGTGCAACTAGTCTGTCAAATGGAATAAATTCTGTTCCCTCTAATATATGTTCTAAGTATTTAATTCCTTTACAACTCCATTCTGGGAAATTAATCATATTATTGTTTTGTAATATGTCAGGGTTATTCCAGATAGGTGTACGTTTGCATGGTATTAATGAAGACTCTGTTATTTTTTAGAAACTCCCACCATGCTGTCAGAGAAAAGCTGATGTTGATACTTTTAAAGCATTCATGTCTTTTGATGTTTGAGCTAATAAATGGTAGGTCTGAAATCTCTAGATCCTTGCATAGTGCCTGTTCAACATCTAGCCAGGGCTCATCTAAGAAGGTATGTTTTGACCATTCTGAGATGAACTGAAGCCTGTTGGCTAAGAAGTATTGGTGAAAATTAGGCAGATCTAATCCTCCTCTATCCTTGGTTCTTTGTAGCATTTTTAAGCTGATACGCGGGGGTTTATCTTTCCAAAGGAATTTGGAAATGTATGAATCCAGAGATCTGAACCAATCTTGTGATGGTTTGTTAGGGATCATCAAAAATAAGTAATTTATTTTTGGCAAGATCATCATTTTTATAGTGGCGACCCTTCCCATGAGTGATATGGGTAAAGATTTCCATCTAGTCAGATCGCCTTCTACTTTCTTTAGAAGTGGGATGTGGTTTAATTTAGTTAAGTCTGAAAGCTTAGGAGAAACATTAATACCTAAATATTTAATATTTCCAGATTGTAGTGGGGCAGAGGAAGAATTATGGAAGGTAGAGCTGGGCGATATGAGATTTTTCCATATCACGATATGTTTTTTTCATTTCAGGCGATAACGATATATATCACGATATAAGCCAAATAACTAAATTTGTAAGATTTAAATGTGCCGTTGCTCACAAGTAAAATGTGAAATAATCAGCCGCTTGTTTTGATTTAAATATTTATTTCCCATAATAAGTTAAACAGGGCAGATGTACTTAAGGAAAATGAGACTTCAGTTTCAAATAAATAAAGGCAAATATTGCAAACTAAACAAAAAGCAGCCGCTAAAGCGTTTAAGTTTGAAAATAGAACAAACAAAACAGACTACTAAATTGTCACTTCCACTTAGAAACAAAATATTAATTCTAAAAATAAATCTTAGTTTTTTTTACAGAAGAACAGACAAAATTGACTAACTTTTGTCAATATCAAATGAACTGAGAACTAAAAGGAAATTCTCACTCTCCTTGTTGTATAGCTGAGCTTTTCCAACAGTTTTAAAATAAAGATGCTAACAGAACATTCTTTAAATCCTAGGTACACATCCAAGGTGCAACACACACACACACACACACACACACACACACACACACACATACATATACACACACATACATATATATATATATATATAAACTTTAGTCTGAAAAAAGCCTACAGGTTGTGGGACAGGAAGACAAGTCTATCCACTGCTTCAGGCTTTAAAGCGGCCCTGTGGCAAGTCACAATATTACCCCCTGTACTAAATACCCTCTCAGAGGGGCTGCTGGTTGCGGGGATGCACAGGTAGCGCTTTGCCAGGCAGCTAACTCTTGGGAAGCTTCTGTCGTTGATTTTCCACCACTCAAGTGGGTCCATTTCACTGTCTGCATCAGGTGCCAGCAAGTACTTTTCAAGCTCCTTTTCAACTGTCTCTTTCTCAGTGAGCCCTGTGCTGGTGGGGTGGGATTTCTTAAAGAAACTGCCCAGTGACTTTCTCTGTTTCTTCTGGGTTGGTAGTACTGCAGCAGCTCCACCATCTTATGTTTCCTCCTTTCCAGCTGAAGTGGATGGGTGCTCAATTTGCCCCAACATCTCATACACTGCTCTCATTTTGATGGCATCAACGTGTTCTGGATTAATGTATTGTACTTTGAAGCGCGGATCTAGCAGGGTTGCAACATCAAGCAGTTCATTTGTAATCTGGTCATTGTACTTTTCATCAAGGTATGTCATGACTGTCATCTTAAGGTCTTTTGTAAGTTGTGTTTCATCCTCAGATGGTTTCAGAATCTGTGTTCTGAAAAGGTGAAGCATCGGCTTGAGGTAGGACACACTCACGTAACACTCTCCAGAAAGTGAATCTGTGAATTCCAGTAGTGGGTTCAGGGCCACATGCACAGACTCCAGAACATCTAGATCTTGCCAGGAGGGAACCAAGTGCCTGGTCTTCTTATCTGCACTGAGGACCTGAGAGATAGCTTTATGTTGCTCCAGAACCCTCCCAACCATTTTTTGGCGTGAGCCCCACCTGGTGGGCGACTCTGTCACTAACTTGTGCTGGGGTAGGTGAAGCTCCTCCTGAGCAGCAGCCAATTCCCTTTTCTTCTTCCAAGAGAAACTGAAGGTGGCCACCACTCTCTTACACACGGCCACAGCTCGCTCCATCCTCTTGTCTTTGCCGGCTTTTTCTGTGGATAAAAAGGTAAATAATAGCACATATTAACCTCAGAATTTAATTTAAGATTTTTGATTTTTTTTTTCCAGTCACAAATAAATTTCACTGCCCTGAAAACACATTTACTTGCTATGATTGTACTTTTACTTTTTTAAATTTTGCTGACAGGCTGACCAATTTTTTTTTTCTTATATTTAAAAAGGTGACAGAGGCTGGTGTTATCAACATCATTGTTTGACATTTTCATCACTTGTTCTTTTTGTCTTGAATTGCCCCATTTGGTGGAATCATAATTTAATGTTCTTTATAGGAAAAAGAGCTGAGGTTCTGTATTAGCCAATTGGGATCCTGATAGAACCCCAAAATTCTAAACTTTATTTGGCACATTTTGTCAACTTGATTTACACTGAAGAGTGACTGAATATTTGCCTATTATGCATGCCAACAGCAACTATTACCTCAAATAAATAGGCTGACATGAAGAATATTCTTTCTGATGTTTATTTTTTAACAATAACCATTGAAGTGATTTAGATCTCTAGCTTTTAATATGTTTACATGGGCTCAAAAACACAATTAAAATAGGCATTTTTAATTTTATTCTGCTTCCCAACTTACCGATAGCTGAGTGAAGTCGATGTCCGAAGCACTGCAGCCGGGTCCAGTTATTCAGGGATGTGGCCTTCACTATATTTGTCACACTATCGGTTGTGATGCAGACTTGTTTGTCTTCACTCAGTCCCCAGGATGCAAGCGCTTCTGACAGTCCTAATGCAATTACTTCACCCGTGTGGTCGTCGGGAAGGTAGGCAGCTTGAAGACATTTGCTTTTCAGATTCCAGTCTTGGTCGATATAGTGGGCAGTAAGGCTAAGGTAAGGTTCTGACGTGCGACTTGACCACATGTCGGATGTAGTAGCGAAGAACGATACAGTTTGTAGCTCCTTCTCAACAGCCTCACGGCACTCTCTATATAGCGTTGGAAGCGCTATCTGAGAGAAATGTTTACGTCCAGGGAGTTGGTAACGAGGATCCAGTACCTTAATTAGCTGCTTGAATCCTTCATTTTCGACCGTGTTTATTGGTAGCATGTCTTTAGCAAGACAGTAGGCTATGGCATTCGTTATGTCGCTATGTCTCTTAGCTTTTTTGTCATATGGTAAGACGCTGGAGAAAGCCGACTCAATTGACTGTTGCTGCTTCGCAGGGATTCCCCCGGTTGTTTTCGATGACAAATTAGCACTTTCAGTCAGAGATTGGGCGTGCTCTTGTGGGTGGCACTGCTTCAGGTGATGAAACAGGTTAGTTGTATTTCCAGTCTTGGTGGGAACATGCTGTCGGCACAACTTACAGTGCGTGCTACTCTGTTTTTTGTCGGACTTCAAATAGCCGAAATATCTCCACACTACGGAACTTTTCCGGCCCTTCCTTTCGACAATCTCTTCGGCATTCGAGCCGTCATCTGTGTTCTCTTCCGTTCTTTCGGTTGATTTTTCTCTACTTGGTGCACTCATTTTCTCCATCACCCAGTCGACACGGCGGTTAGCTGCTAGCTGCTTCGCAAACAAATACGCACGTGCGCCTTGGCACTTGTGCTGTACGTAACAAGTCACGTGACATGACGCTGCGGCTGTGATTGGTTCGGCTCTGCGCTACTTAATTTGGATTGGCTGACACTTTTTTTTTTCTTTTTCTTTTTTTTTTTTTAAGAGGACAAGAGCGGCGAGGTCTATCGCGATAGTTTAATTTCTCTATCGAGTAAAAGTTATATCGCGATACATATCGTTATCGTTATATCGCCCAGCTCTAATGGAAGGAGCAGTTAATGGGAAGAACTGTAGATTTTGGCCAGTTAATTGAATAATCTGAAACTCTTGAAAACCAGTTTATTAGAGTAATTACCTCAGAGAGGTTGGTTTGTGTGTTTTGCAGAAAAAGCAACACATCATCCGCATAGAGACTGATTTTATGTTCTATGTTCTTACATTTTATGCCCTTAATTGTTGTAGCCTGTCTAGCTGCTGCTAGAGGTTCGATAAAAATTGCAAAAAGTGAAGGGGAGAGTGGGCATCCCTGTCTGGTGCCCCTCAGGAGACAGAAGCTGGAGGATGTCTGGTCATTTGTTAATAATATTCTTATCCAGTTTATGAAAGAGTTTCCAAAACCAAATTTATGTAAAGTTGCAAATAAAAACTTCCAGTTAACTCTGTCAAATGCCTTTTCTGCATCTAGAGATAATATTATGGTTTCGATGTTTTTACTGTATGAGTAGTCTATTAAATTAAGTAATCTATGAGTGTTTGTTGAGGAGTGCCGACCTTTTATGAAACCAGTTTGGTCAGGATGAATTAAGAAGGGGGTTATTTTCTCTAATCTCTTTGAGAGAGCTTTGCAGATTATTTTAAGGTCTACATTTAAAAGAGAAATTGGACGATAGCTTGAGGGAAATAAAGGGTATTTGCCTGGTTTTAGCAGGAGACTAATGTTGGCAGAATTCATATTTGGTGGTAGTCTGCCATTTTCCTCGATTTCCTGCAACATTCCATGGAATACTGGTGCCAAAATTGTCCAGAATTCTTTGTAGAATTCTGCAGGGAAGCCGTCTGGACCTGGAGCCTTATTATTGGGCATACTTATCAGGGCTTCCTGGAGTTCACCTGGCGTCAGTGGCAAATCCAATGCCAGTGCTTGACTGTCTAGTAATTTTGGAAGAGTTACGTTGTCAAGAAACAAATCAATTTCATTTTTAGATGGGTTTATTTGTGGTGAATATAAAGTTTCATAGAAATCCCTAAAAATGTTGTTTATTCTTCCAGGGTCATATATTGTGTTCCCCGATAAATCTTTAGCAGCACATATAGTTGTTTTTTCTTTATTTATTTTTAACTGGTTAGCTAGAAATCGACCTGATTTGTTACTGTGTTCAAAATTCTGCAAGCGAAGTCTTTGTATAAGGAATTGTGTTTTTTTATTAATAATTTCATTTAATTCTAGTTCTGTTTTGCGTATTTTGTTCAATGTTTCCTGATCTTGGTCGCACGCGTAGGCTTCTTCTAGTGATTTGATGGTTTTTTTCTAATTCCTGAATATTTTTGTTTTCTTCTTTCTTTTTGTGTGATGAGAAAGAAATTATTTTATCTCTCATCACAGCTTTCCCTGCTTCCCATAGAACAGAAGCAGATATTCCGGGAGTGTCATTAAGGTCTAAATATGAAGTCCACTCTTTTTAAAAATATTTAATAAAGTCTTCATCTTTAAGCAGTGATGTATTAAATCTCCAGTTTTTACTTGGCGTAGTATTATTCTTGTGCATTAGTGTTAAAGATACAGGAGCATGATCGCTGACAGCTATAGGATGAATCTCAGTGTCTGAAATGTCACTCAGCAGTGAGCTGCTGACCAAAAAATAATCCAGACGAGAGTAGGAGTGATGAACATGTGAGAAAAAAGTATATTCCTTACTGTTGGGGTGAAGGGAGCGCCATGCATCGCGAAGGCCAAAGTCGCTCATATACTGTTTGATTATATTTGTGGATTGCCAATTGCGCTGAGTTCCTGTTGTGTTGAGCCTATCCATTTCTTCATTTAGTCCAAGGTTGAGGTCGCCGCCAAGAATGAGTGTGCAATCGAGGTGTTCAGAGAGTGCACTAAAAAATCCGTGGAAGAATGAGGGTTCATCAACATTTGGACCATATATACTTACAATACATAGTTTTTTGTTCAATATTGATAGTTTAATAATTAGAAATCTACCCTCTGGATCTATAACTGTATCGAGTACTGTAAAATTAACATTTTTATGTATTAAAATTGCTACTCCCCGTTGTCTAGAATTGTAACAGGCTGCAAACACGTTAGGAAACTCAGGTGTTTTAAGTTTGTTTAAACCTGTGACAGGTCTGTGAGTTTCTTGTAATAAAACAACATCTGCCTGTAGTTTTTTAAGCTGGTTAAATATCTTTAACCTCTTTCCTCTGGAGCCAGCTCCATTTACATTCCATGTGACAAACCTCAGCATGCCCATAATTGTGTGTGTATGTCTAATGATGTATGCTGGGTGTTTCGTTTAGACAGGTGGAGAGAATGTGGAAACATCACTTGTTTGTAAATAGAAAGAGAAAAAAAAGTGTGGTGAGAGGCTCCATAAGTCTGACTATGTGTGTGAATATTCACTAATATGAACAAGCGTGGCTTGCTTATGTGTCCTGCAAGTCTGTGCGTGCTGTGAGGCTGTTGTGAATGTGCTGCCGTTGAGCGGATGTGTTTGCATGATCGTGGTGTGAAAATATGGAGAAATAGAGGGTGTTGTTTGTAGGTGAGTGGGGAAGTAGGTGATCACAGCAGTGAAAGATAAGAGAAAGAAAGAAACCACATGAACTGTGAGCAACAACAAAAAAAAAAAGAAACGAAACGGAAACATTCCAATTAAAGTAATGACGGAGGGTGACGGTGTTATATCTGCTATGACATCATATTGATATTACTAGGTTAAACCCATGTTAAAGGAGAAAGTGTGAATGAATAAGAAAAGAGTGTAGCGGGTTCTTATCTGGAGTGCAGTCAATATAACCACGGTGTGGTGCCGGGGTCGCGGTAGAGCTGTCCGTCCACGTAGAGCCGGTCCATGGCGATGACAGCACGGGAGCCTTTCTGGATGAAGCTACGTCAAACTGGGAACAGGACCTTGCGTCGTTCCAGGATCTCTTTGGGGAACTGGTCGTTCACGCTGAAGTCCGTTCCTTTCAGCTCTCTGCCGCGACTCTTCATCGATAACAGACTCTTTTATTTTTTTATTTTCAATGTTTAGCTGGGTCACGTTATCGGTGAGAGATTTGACCGACTCCCGTAGCGTGGCATTTTCAGCGGCAAGCGTTTCCACCTGCTGCTGGCTGAATTCCAGGGATTCTCTCAGAGATTTAAATTCCCGGTGTAAAATCTCCACCAGGGACAGCCTCGCATCGAAACTGGACAATTGCTTGTCGATTGACTCCAGGATGTCTGCGATGTCTTTGCCGGCAGGCGATGTTGTACCGGGGGAGTCTGCCGGGCGACATCTCTTCGATGATGGCGTCTCAATTTTGGCCGGGGAAGATGCACTCTGGGCCTTCTTCATTACTAAATCTTGAAAACAGCGGTCGATGTAATCTTGGAGAGCGTCTAAACTCTCCCCGTTGTCCTCCAGGGTGTTAGAGATGATAGGACAGATGTCGTTAGTTATATGACAATTGATTAGTATATTTGGTAATACTGAAGCTTGAAAAAACTTTGTTAAACTCTATGCTACCATTCGCTTTTTTTTCCGCCAAATCTCCGGCGTCTGACGTCACCTACAACATGGGTCGCTTACCTTACCCGTCAACTCCCTTTTCAACAGGAAGAACCATGCTCCAGGAGGAGCAGCCATTTGCCACGACTGGTTGGGGATGAGGGGAGGAACAAAATACATGCTGTGTAAGAGAGCCAGAGATGAATAATAACTCATAATTAAATGCAGAGTGATGTATTTATTTCAATTCAGTTCAGTTGTATTTATATAGTGCCAATTCATAACGGTTGCCTCAAGGCATTTCCCAAATGTTTCAACTAACATTTTTTATTTCATGCTTATTACAGTATAAAGCAGTTCAATTCAGTTCAACTGAACTGAACTGAATTCAATTATTTCTGGATGTGAAAATGCATGGCAACTTTCTAACCTGCTGTTCTCTGATGGTTTTATCAGTGCCCCAGGGTATGAATCCATTCAACTTTATCAAAACTGTAGAGTGACACCCCATTAGTTTCCCTCATGGGGGTCATTAAAGTTTCATCTATGCTAATCTAACCACTTGGTGGCATTTAATGAGAATAAAAAAAAAATTAAATGGTGTGGCCGTATGACCTTTCTATGGCAAGATGTATATATGGATACAGCTGGCAGAAAGATTTTGTAACAGTTTAGTATTATAAGCCCCATCTTGAGAAGGTTAGAAAAGAATGGTTTAACATATCAAATGTTTTGAGGCTAAGTTCAACTCAATTCAATTCAGTTTTATTTATACAGCACCAAATTACAACAACAGTTTCCTCAGTGCACTTTATATTGAAAGCTAAAGATCCTACAATAACACTAACAAAGCCAGACAATCATATGCCCCCCTTTCAGTAAGTGCTTTGGCTGCAGTGGGAAGGAAAAACTCAACTTTAGTAGAATAAGGTTCAGGGAGGGGCACCCATCTGCTGTGAACAGTTGGGGGTGAAGGAAGGACAAAGACACACTGTGGATGAGAGTGTCAGAAATTAATAATAACTAATGATTAAATGCAGAGTGGTGTATAGACACAGAGAGTGACTAAGGTGAATGAAAAAGAAACAGTGCATCATTGGAAGTGCAGAATTCAGGGTTATTTTATGCATACAGGGAGTGCAGAATTATTAAGCAAGTTGTATTTTTGAGGAATAATTTTATTATTGAACAACAACCATGTTCTCAATGAACCCAAAAAACTCATTAATATCAAAGCTGAATGTTTTTTAGGGGGATATCTGTGTGTGCAGGTGACTATTACTGTGCATAATTATTAGGCAACTTAACAAAAAACAAATATATACTCATTTCAATTATTTATTTTTACCAGTGAAACCAATATAACATCTCCACATTCACAAATATACATTTCTGACATTCAAAAACAAAACAAAAACAAATCAGCGACCAATATAGCCACCTTTCTTTGCAAGGACACTCAAAAGCCTGCCATCCATGGATTCTGTCAGTGTTTTGATCTGTTCACCATCAACATTGCGTGCAGCAGCAACCACAGCCTCCCAGACACTGTTCAGAGAGGTGTACTGTTTTCCCTCCTTGTAAATCTCACATTTGATGATGGACCACAGGTTCTCAATGGGGTTCAGATCAGGTGAACAAGGTGGCCATGTCATTAGTTTTTCTTCTTTTATACCCTTTCTTGCCAGCCACGCTGTGGAGTACTTGGACGCGTGTGATGGAGCATTGTCCTGCATGAAAATCATGTTTTTCTTGAAGGATGCAGACTTCTTCCTGTACCACTGCTTGAAGAAGGTGTCTTCCAGAAACTGGCAGTAGGACTGGGAGTTGAGCTTGACTCCATCCTCAACCCGAAAAGGCCCCACAAGCTCATCTTTGATGATACCAGCCCAAACCAGTACTCCACCTCCACCTTGCTGGCGTCTGAGTCGGACTGGAGCTCTCTGCCCTTTACCAATCCAGCCATGGGCCCATCCATCTGGCCCATCAAGACTCACTCTCATTTCATCAGTCCATAAAACCTTAGGAAAATCAGTCTTGAGATATTTCTTGGCCCAGTCTTGACGTTTCAGCTTGTGTGTCTTGTTCAGTGGTGGTCGTCTTTCAGCCTTTCTTACCTTGGCCATGTCTCTGAGTATTGCACACCTTGTGCTTTTGGGCACTCCAGTGATGTTGCAGCTCTGAAATATGGCCAAACTGGTGGCAAGTGTCATCTTGGCAGCTGCACGCTTGACTTTTCACAGTTCATGGGCAGTTATTTTGCGCCTTGGTTTTTCCACACGCTTCTAACGACCCTGTTGACTATTTTGAATGAAACGCTTGATTGTTCGATGATCACGCTTCAGAAGCTTTGCAATTTTGAGACTGCTGCATCCCTCTGCAAGATCTCTCACTATTTTTGACTTTTCTGAGCCTGTCAAGTCCTTCTTTTGACCCATTTTGCCAAAGGAAAGGACGTTCCCTAATAATTATGCACACCTGATATAGGGTGTTGATGTCATTAGACCACAGCCCTTCTCATTACAGAGATGCACATCACCTAATATGCTTAATTGGTAGTAGGCTTTCGAGCCTATGCAGCTTGGAGTAAGACAACATGCATGAAGAGGATGATGTGGACAAAATACTCATTTGAATAATAATTCTGCACTCCCTGTATGTCTTAAGCCTAACCTTAAAAGTAGAGAGGGTATGTGTCCCCCAAATATAAGCTGGGAGCTGGTTCCCTACATCTGGAAGCTAAAGGTTCTGCTCCCCATTCTTCTTTTAAACAGCCTAGGAAACACAAATAAACCTGCAGTCTGAATGGGAAGTGTTCTTGTGGAGACAAAAGACCCAGCATGACCCAGATGCTCCTGATAACTTTTATTTTGTTAACAGTGTTTCACTGTTTTGCACTTTCACTCTCGCACTCCTGCACTTTGTAGTTCTTAGGGCTCTGTGCTCTCTCCCTCTATTGCTACTGAAAAAGAGAATACATGATTAGATGATGCTCACCAGCTGCGAAAACCAGCCTCCCCAGACGCCATACCCTCAATCTGCTGCTCCAGTCCTCCCCTGCACCCGGGTCACCAACCACACCCCCACAGTTCTATTGGGTTGATATGGTATTATAATGTCATTAAGATGAGATGGAGTCTGATTATTTAAGACCATGTATGTGATGATTCAATTTAATTCAATTTTATTTATATAGCGCCAAATCACAACAACAGTCACAGTACAATAATAGATACATAGAAAAACCCAACAATCATATGACCCCCTATGAGCAAGCACTTTGGCGACAGTGGGAAGGAAAAACTCCCTTTTAAGAGGAAGAAAGCTCTGGCAGAACCAGGCTCAGGGAGGGGCGGTCATCTGCAGATGAGATGAGATGAGAGATGAGAAGGTTTTCAAATTTGATTCTGTATATAACAGGGAGCCAATAAAAAAATGCCAATATAAGAGAAATATGCTCTCTCTTTCTAGTCCCTGTCAGTAATCTTGAACATTACACAATACATTTTGGATTGAGAAGGATTTTCAGGGAGTTTTTAGGACATCCTGATACTAATGAATTACAGTAGTCCACTCTAGAAGTAATAAATACATGAAATAGTACTTTAGGATCACTCTGAGATAGTATATTTCTAATTTTAGAGATACTGCACAAACACACAAAAAATAGATAGTCCTACATATTTGTTTAATATGCACATTGAAGGACATATCTTAGTAAAAAAAAAAATAAAAATACTCCAAGATTCCTCACAGTGTTACCGGAGGCCAAGGTAATGCCAGAGTAGGCATCTGGTTAGATACCATATTTCTAAGATTTTTAGGGCTGAGATACCTCAATTTTATCTGAATTTAGAAGCAGAACATTTGAGGTCATCTTTCTCTTTATATCTTTGTGTCTTTAAGACATTCCTGTAGTTTATGTAATTGGTGTGTTATACAGGCTTCCCTTAGGCAGTATTATTAGAAGGCATAGCATACATTTTCACTGCTATGCAGATGACACCCAAATCTATCCATGAAGCCAGATAATTGCTTCCCTTAGGCAACAGAATTGGTCCAAGCACGGAAGCTTGTAGAACTCTATAATTAACTTGAAGGCTTGTCTTGTGGCTCAAACCCAAACCCTTAACAAAAGGTGCAGAATTTTACAGTACAAATAGCTGTTTAGAACATATATTACTCCTGTAAAACTACACTGTTTTAATCCCAATATGTCTGTATCAAGTGCAGTAAAGAGAAGGGAACCATATTTCATTGTATGTGGGAATGTAAGGTATTGCAAACCTTCTTGACTTAATTTAAAGTTAATAGAACATGTTAGTCGATGCAAAATTGTGCATTTTCCACATTCTCCCTGAACAGTTCATACTCCATGGAAAGAAAAGAAAGCTGTTAAACTTCTGCCTGTTACATGCCAAATACATTATTTATTTAAGATGGAAGGATATACATGGACCCCGAATCAATGGATCAAAGAAATGACGTGTAATCTTGCAATGGAAAAGTTGACATTCTTGGCTAAAGAAAAGATTGAAGACTTCTACCGGATCAGGAAACCCTTTTTACAATTTATAACGGATTTGTTTGTACAGAGAATTATGTTGTAACTGATATACATATGTGCTAAGAATATGACACTTTTGGGTGGGTTGGGGTTTTCAGGGTGGGAGGGGTTTTATAAGTTGAAGGCCTAATAAAATGTTCAGAAAAAAAAGAAAGCTCAACACGTTTGTCATTGTCCAGTCTCCACAAGGATTACAAAATGTCCAAACAAATAATAGTCCATTTTTAAATCTTAACTGGAAAAGGCTCACCACTCCCCATCAGGCTGTCTTCACACAAACTTGGACACAGGAACAGTTTGAAAAAAAAAAAAAACCCACCACCACCAACAACAACAGCAACAGTAGGGGCCGGGTTTCACTAACTGGAAATTGGAGACTGGAGACACAGACACAAAAAAGCCAAAATGGCTGGTCACACAGCATTAACTGAGGGACCAAAGCAGTACCCTTTTCTAACAGAAACCTCCTGGCAATGTAGTCAGGGTGCTTACAACACAACATAGTCTTGTTGAGAATGGCAGACCGAGGCACACATTTGGGGTTTGGTGGCGATCACTCAGCCGCTTTTTCTGCTCCTTTGTCCTTAACAAGTTTGAACATGTGGCTCTTCTGACATGGTGGCTTTGACGGAAGTAATGCTGAATAGAAGGAACAGTTTGCTCACCTTCACCTTCCGGGAAGAGTGTAGGTTGATAGCTTAGTGATGCTCAAAGGGAGATAGGCCCGTAAAATTTTGGATGTGCTTGACCTGCATCAGCTGAGAGCTCCAAGTTCACTGATTAGAGACAATGCACTGAAGAGCGCTTTTCAGCTCCTGGTTTGCATGTACAGTCAGGAACGCCAGATTCTTGTGATCCGTTCAGACTATAAAAGGCTGTTCTGAGCCCTCTACCCAATGCCTCCACTCTTCCAGCGCCAGCTTGATGGCACAACGTTGTAATTTTTCTCTGTAGGTGAGGCACATAGATGCATTTTACTATCATCTTGCTTGGAGGGTACTGCCTAAAGTCCTAGAACAGAGGTGTCTGATTCAGGAGTTTCACATATTTCTCCTTTTACATCCATTTCCTCCAGGAGGTGCTAAATTACCAGGCAGATGCATTTCTGACGTTCCTGGAGAGACTGGGAAAAAAAATCAGGATGTCATCAATTTATACAAAAATGAAGTGATTAATGAAATCTTGTGACACATTGTTAATGAGGGCCTCAAAAACTTACCAAGCATTGGTAAGCATGAATACTTGGTAAACCTACAAGGCATTACCAAGTAGGGCTGCTCAGTTAATCAGATTTTAATCTAAATTGCGATCTGGGCTTTCAACGATCATTAAAAATGACTGAGCCGATTATTAGCACCTCCCTCGTGCTTTACTCTCACACTGCTCCGTGTGGCAAATCGAGCGCACCTCTCTGCATTTCGAACACACGTCACAACAATTAAGAGGACCCGAGGGAAGCTCGGAAAGCTTGGAAAGCTAAGCAGAAGTTATTTGGAGAGGAGAGGATAATGGCTGCTGAAGAAAGAATGCCGTTGGTTGAAAAGAGAGGTAAAACGACTTTAGGGATGGGTACCGGTATGGCACTGGTTCTGACATAAACGATAGTAACCACACCGAAAAACAGCGCACATTTCGGTGCTTTATTTCGGTGCTTTTTTTTTTCTTGAGATGTCATACACTTTCCAAGGATAGTAGGCGGGCCCAGGTACGTACGTTGTTTTAGAGCAGAGCTACAGATTAAAAATGCCCACGGCGAGCAGTCTGGCTGTACTTCACAGCAAAAGATGCAAACTCAGCAGCCTGCAACAAGTGCTTTAAGGTGATACTGTGCAAAGGCGATAAAACCTCGAATCTGATGAAACACCTGGCGACGCATAGCGTTTTTTTAAAAGCCGAGAATTGCACCGTATTTGATAGCTTGCTGCAAGACCTCACACCGAGCACATCTACTGCTGGTGTGGTGCCTGTTATCGGACCCGGTGTTCTGACAAAAGCCCTACTTTGGCAAAACGTTGTTTATGCACATTTCCACTGTCACAGAGTAATTCCAGCACAAATGTAAGTAGGTTTGTCACTTAACTTTGCCCATCAGAGTATGTTTGTAGCTCACATTCATAAAGCCAGGATGGTTTGCCACTTCATTTTGGTAAATGGCCTGTATTTATATAGCGCTTTACTAGTCCCTAAGGACCCCAAAGCGCTATACATATCCAGTCATCCACCCCTTCATACACACATTCACACACTGGTGATGGCAAGCTACATTGTAGCCACAGCCACCCTGGGGCGCACTGACAGAGGCGAAGCTGCCGGACACTGGCGCCACCGGGCCCTCTGACCCCCCCACCAGTAGGCAACAGGTGAAGTGTCTTGCCCAAGGACACAACAACCGAGACTGTCCAAGCCGGGGCTCGAACCGGCAACCTTCCGATTACAAGGCGAACTCCCAACTCTTGAGCCACGATCGCCCCTTATTTTACCTGTTAAAGTATGCTTGTAGGCAACATTCACAAAGGTAGCATGGTTTGGCACAAAATTTTACCCGTCAGAGTATGTTTCTAGCTCTTATTAACAAAGGTAAGACAATTTGCCACTGAATTCGAGCTGTAAAATTATGCTTTTAGCTCATATTAACAAGGGTAGAACGATTTGCCACTTAATTATAGCTGTTAAAGTCGACCGTGGCTCAGGGGGTTGGGAAGCGGCTCTGTAACCGGAAGGTCGCCGGTTCGATCCCCGGGCTCTCTGTCCTGGTCGTTGTGTCCTTGGGCAAGACACTTCACCTACCGCCTACTGGTGATGGCCAGAGGGGCCGATGGCGCGATATGGCAGCCTCACCTCTGTCAGTCTGCCCCAGGGCAGCTGTGGCTACAACTGTAGCTTGCCTCCACCAGTGTGTGAATGTGAGAGTGAATTAATAGTGGCATTGTAAAGCGCTTTGGGTGCCTTGAAAAGCGCTATATAAATCCAATCCATTGTTATTATTAAAGTATGCTTGTACGTCACATTTACAAAGGTAGGTTTGGCACTTAATTTTACCCATCAGAGTATGTTTGTAGCTTATATTCACAAAGGTAGGACGGTTTGCCACTGAATTTCGTGTTGTGCGCATGCGTAGAAACAACGGGTAGGATGTTTGTCAGGTAGGATGGATTCCTAGAACACCGGATTTAGCAACATCCCCCAAGAACCCGAAGAATAGAGTCCTGACCTCTAGCCCTGCCAGTGTAGCAGAAATGATGACGGATGATGATGGCAGCAGCAGCCATTCTTCTCTGCGTGAGTAGCTTAATGTTGTTCGTGTGTAATTTACGTTGAGTAGGCTAACCATGTTATTAGATTAATGCATGTAAGGTGAAATAGCAAACACCGTCGTAGTTACATGCGGCTGTCTTCTTCTGTCTTTGATGGCAGATAGTCCCTTCACCCTGACCAAAAAGGCTAAAATGACCAAGTGGAAAAAAAAGAAAAAGTGGAACACAGCTAAACATGAGAGGTTTTTGGACAAAGTTAGTCTTTTCCATTCATTAAGCACTGGTTCGAGCACAGTTTAAGCACCGGCACCATTTCAAAAGTACCGGTTTGGCACCGGTATTAGATAAAACCTAAACAATACCCATCCCTAAACGACCTCAGTGGTGTGGAAACATTATGGGTTCGTGGAGTCAGACGAGCAACACTACAAAGTTCACTAAACATAGATGTTTACCTTTTTCATTTATTTTTTATATTGCAAACATTTGCACTTGTTATCAGTATTTGCACACTATTTTATATTATTTTTGACAGTCTTTAAAGCCATTATTCAATACATTGTTATTGTTAAATAAATATCGTCAAATAATCGAGATCTTAATTTCAGTGAAAATAATCATGATTACCATTTTTGCCATAATCAAGCAGCCCTATTACCAAGTATTCAAAGTGACCAAGATGTGTTTTAAAAGTGGTTTCCATTCATTTCCCTGCCTTGTTCTGACTAGAAGCATTTTGGAGATCTGTAATTTTGTATAGACCATAAAAGCTTATCCATGGAGAGATGGAGAGAGATGGATTATGCCAGTTGCAAGGGAGTCAGTGACATACTTTTCCATGGGTTCACAATAAAGTTTTAACAAAATATAGAGACAACAAATGGGCAAAGGTGCTACAGGTAAGAGATCAATAGTACAATCATATGGGCAGTGAAGAGCTAGGACTTTATGGAATAGCATCTGGAGACCATGTTAAATCAGGGGAACAGAAGACAAATAAGGCAGTGATTTTTGCAGGAATTATAAGCCTGGGTAGGGAAGAGTTATCAGATAATTTGCCTGCCAGTATCCCCACCTTTACTGGCAGGGATGACCTTTTATCAGCGAAAGAATTTCTCTGTGTTTGAGAACACAACATGACCCAAATGAGCTACATCATCTACTCATTTGCCTCCTCCCTGAGCTTACCTTATCTCTTCCAAAAATCTATGTAAAAGTCAGCAACACTTCACTTACCAAATTTTAGGGAAAAGAAACTGTGTGCTTCAAATCCCCACCTTATCACAGTGGAGGGGTTTTTGTGTCCCAGGAATTCCAGTGGCTAAGTTGTCCAGGGGCTTTTGGTCCTGGGTGAGGAACCAGACAAAGAGTGATTCAAAAAGAGCCCAGTGAGAGAAAAGGTAAACCTCCACCCCTGGTCCAGCCCTCATGTTAGGGCTGGACCAGGTGACCCTGAATCCTCCCTTAGTTATGCTGCAATAGACATAGACTGCCGGGGGATTCCCATGATGCATTGAGTTTTTCCTTTCCAGTCACCTTTCTCACTCACTATGTATTAATATACCTCTCTGCATTGAATCATATCTGTTATTAACCTCTGTCTCTCTTCCACAGCATGTCTTTTATCCTGTCTTCCTTCTCTCACCCCAACCGGTCGCAGCAGATGGCCGCCCCTCCCTGAGCCTGGTTCTGCTGGAGGTTTCTTCCTGTTAAAAGGGAGTTTTTCCTTCCCACTGTTGCCAAAGTGCTGCTCATAGGGGGTCATATGATTGTTGGGTTTTTTTCTCTGTATCTATGAAGCGCCTTGAGGCGACTTATGTTGTGATTTGGCGCTATATAAATAAAATTGAATTGAATTGAATTGCATTCATAACTAGCACCATATTCGCCAATAAGGGCATCCATAAGTGACGACGACTATGTCATCATATAAACAGTCTTTTAAGCAAGCTCATTGGACTAATAAGTCCGGCTCTGTTGGTGGAATGATAAATAGCACTAAATAGCATAAATAAATAGCACTTTAAGAAAACCACCAATTTTATCCAACTCACCTGAGAGCACTTTAGGGGTACGCAGTGACCTTTCTGGAGGTTTGGGAGGCAGCAGATTAAATTCCACAGGTGGTAAAGAAAGAGGTGGGTAGAGTAGTAGAGGCAGGACTCAGACACAGGGCTCCAAGTCACTACAGTGGATTTATTTAAAATGAATATCAAACACAGTTCTGAAAAGTCAACACAGTTGTGACTGTCCAGTTTCCTCAATGCTTCCACGTTGTCCAAACAGATAACAGTCTACTCCCAAATCTTAACCAGAACCAGTCTCCACACATACCTGGGCACAGGGACAGGCAGGTAAGAATCACTTCTCAAACAGTTCAGAAAACATTGCAAATAGGAGCTCTTCTCTAACTTCCAATGAAGACTGATCCTCTGCTGCTTCCTTTATGAAGCTGCCCAAACGAGATCAACAAGAGCAGGTGCATGATAGTGATGGGATTTCCGGCTCTTTTTAGAGAACCGGCTCTTTTGGCTCGGCTCACTAAAAAGAGCCGGCTCTTTCGGCTCTGAACCGGCTCTTCAGGTTGTTTTGTTGCTTTAATAAATTTATTATTAACAATAATATAAAATTATGCACAAAAGGAATTACATATGTTTATATATAAATATATGCAGTGGCCCCTAGAGACAAAGCACGTACAAACTTCAAAAAATGTACAAACTCCAAAACACATTTCTAGCATTAACTGAACTTCCAAAACAGAGCTACCTAGATCACTTAAATTACACAATTGAAAGCATGTGTGTATTGTTTCTGTATTTATACACAAGCACTCATATATATTCAAATAATTAAAAAAATGTTCATTTATCTGTTACTACCACACACCAAATCTGGTCGTTGGTACTAGCCACTAGGTAACAAAGCTCAGCACTGCACCTAGCATCCTGGAGCACTTCTGTTGTATTTTGTACGTGTTTTGGAGTTTGTACGTGCTTCTGAGTTTTTACGTGTTTTGGAGTTTTTATGTGTTTTGGAGTTTTTACGTGCTTCTCTAGGGGCCACCGTAAATATACTTTTATTTATTCACTCCACATAAAATGTAATAAATAAATCATATAATACAAAAACCAACTATTCACATTTCAACTTTTAACTATTTAAATTTTCAGCTTTTTCCTTTTAAACAAATTTAAAGTGAAACAACACAAAACACTGCAAACCACAACACAATTAAATATAAATTAAAATATGAAAACAAAAAGAAGATGCATATTCTCTGTCATTTGGGCCTGCGTGAATAAACTTTCTGAATCCTTTATCATCCGCAACTGAAAATAGTTGTGGATGATTACTATACCTTTCTAATGTGACATTGTTGTCCCTGGCTCTCTTTCTCTCTCTTTCCATCCTGCTCTGTTCCTGTGCTACTATAGCACAAGGCTCGCCTGCGGAGTGACGCGGAAAAAAAGTGCGAGAGAGAGGGTGAGAGAAAGGGAAAAAAAAAGGAGCCGGCTCGTGTCGTTCACGTCAAAGATCCGGCTTTTCGTTTGTAACTGACACATCACTAATTGTCACCCTGTGTGTGACCCCAAATGCAGGAAACCACTCAGGTCAAGACAATGCCCATTTCAAACACATACTCTCCCTCTCTCTCTCTGTCTCTCTTACGCACACACACACACACACACCAGGAAATGGAAAAGTAGAGACAGACAAAAACAAAGCGAACAACGTGGCAGGTTGTACAACAAGGACTGAGGGACCATAACAAAATCACAGGGAAAAGCTACAAAATTACAAATTCATCAACTGATTTGAACTAGAGTAAATGAACTATAGGTATGAAAAGAATAAACAGACAGTGTATCATAAAAAGACCTAGGCCTATTGAAGAGTGCCTGAGATTGTGATCACGGTCATCTGATCCAGCCCTAACTATAAGCTTTATCAAAAAGGAATGTTTTAACCCTAATCTTAAAAGTAAAAAAGGCTGTCTTTCTGTGTGTGTGTGTGGGTGTTTTGCACATTTGATTAACTTGATACTTGACAGGTAATTGACTGAGCTTCATTTACATATTTAATCAGCAGTGCTACAGTGATGTTTTATTCTCACTATTAACATGCTAATAATATTTAATATGTACAAAAAATGGATTTGTGAGTTTCGGTGAGAAAATGCTGCTTATAATCTATTGTTCAGATCTTGTGCAGAACTGCAGGTGTTTTTGTTGCTGAGGAAACAGCTGTTCTGCATCAGCTGAATTTACAACAGGCTAATTAAGAAGTCATTTATTCCTACTCAGTGGAAGATATTCCTCATTCTCAGTTGCATGTTTCTAAGGTGGTTAAAAATCTATTTGAAGCTGGAGACACAGCAGCAATACAGTAAGACCATCTGTGCTATTTTCCTACTTTCATAATATGTTAATTTTTTGCTAACTGAATTATTATTATTGTCACTGTTTTTTTTCCTATTTTGAGCCTTAATAGCTTGTCAGTAAGAAAAAAAAAGGAAAAACAACACTACTTGTATGATACTTGTATTTGTACAGCACATACATATACATGCATATACTGGCCTTTGCCAAACTGCCACTGTGTATTTGAACCTGTCTGTGCATACTCCCACCACTCTAATGATAAAGAATCCTTGACATATGTACAGTTATATGTTTCTTATGTTTAATTGTGACAAGGCATTAGCATCTATTTTGTGCATATATCAGCCCCATGACCTTGATCAGCTCAACACTAAGTGAATAATGATGAATAATTTATGGAAATAATTTGTTGTATTATTAAATCCCTTGTGTTCGCATAGCTCTAGCACATAAAGTCCTGCCATATGTATGTAATCATCAGGAAGAGGAAAACATCAACACAGTCAACTTTAGAGAGATTTATAATTATGCAGGAATAGCCCTGCATTAGATCAGATGTTTCAAGTAATTCAAAACATTCAAAATGTTCAATTTAATATTGAGAATTAAAATTTACATGGAGAAGGAGACTAGAGGCTAAGATCAAGGTAGCACGGAGGGAGGTTAGCCAACTATTGGAGCTGCAGAGAGGCGTGACAAGGAAGGTGCTTAAGAATTACAGCGAGCTGTCCATACCTAAGCCTTGGAAACTGCCAAGCAAAGACTCACAGACTTGGCCAGCCTCTTGAAGAGATACTCCAGAGATATAGAAGGCAGGAGAATAAGCCAATTGTTCTCCACGGAACCAGCCAAGGTGTACGCTTAGTGCCAGAGAAACAATATGAAAACAGCACCATAGACAGAGCAACCCTGGAAGACCATATGGGAGAAGGACACAACCCATAACAGCAATGCTAAGTGGCTAGTGGATCTGAGGGCAGGCCACAGCAATCTCCCTGAACAGGCTCCAGTAACCATCTCAGCTGGCCAAAGGAGGAGATAGAGGAGGAGATAGAAACATCAAGACCAGGAAGCTCCTGACCATGCATGGAGGGTTTTTACCCCACACTCAGAAAAATAAAGGTGCCAACTGGAACAAAAAGTGGTTCTTTAGACTGATGCCATAGAAGAATCTTTTTTGGTGCCACAAAGAACCTTTCAAACAATGGTTCTTTGAAGAATCATTTCTTTCAATGGTTCATTGAAGAACCTTTAAAGGTGCCCCAAAGAACCATCAAGAAATGGTTCTTTGGGGCACCTTTAATGGTTTTTCAAAGAACCTTTTTAAAAATGGTTCTTTAAAGAACCATTTTTAAAAAGGTCCTTCAAATGGTTCTTTAAAAGAACCATTTTAAAGAACCTTTTTTGAGTGGTTCTTTAAAAAACCATTTTAAATCTTTCAAAATAAAATGCATCATAAATTGAATTTGAGTAGGGTAAAATAAATACGAGCACAGCATAGACATATATTAATGGTTTATTGTCATTTTGTAGTATACCAAAAGACAAAAAGGCATTTTAACCCTCAGCACAACATTACTACTAATACATGTCACATATTAGTGTTTTAAACAGTAATAATTAAATATATTTGCTATACTATAAATAAATATATATAAATACTATAGCTACAGATAACACAACAAATAATACATGTATTGTTTAATTAATAAAACATCAGAAAGTGATAAAACACATTAGAAATAGCAATAGCTTCATAACAGACCAATAAATCAACACATTTTCATCAGCAGATGCTTGCATGTTCAGTAAAAATATTTCAACAACAAGTTTATGATTAAAATGATCAATGAACTTCAGCCTTACGTTATGTAATGTACGTTTCATGTTGTACTCATGGTCCTTTGTTAGTCCAGTTTAGGATAATGTTTCTGACGTATGTATCATATCAAATATATGTCATATCAAAACAAGCCCACACGTGCAGTTGTTTCAGTTTTTCACTGGTGTTTCCTGTCAGCTGGTCAACCTCACTCAGGCGGACATCCATATCAGCCAACCAAACGACAAGCTCCTCCCTTTGTGCTTCAAATCCCTCCCACTCTGAGACAAGGAGCTGAAAGAGAGAGAAAAGAGTCAATTATAAAGAAGAGAGAAAAGTGAAACCCTCCTCAGAAGGTCTGACTCGCATACCTGCAGTTGACCTGTGATGGACTCCAGTTTGGCGTTCACGTCATCCCTTGCTGTTGCCAGCAGCCGAGTCTGCAGGGTGCCCTGGAAGAGCTGAGTTAATGTTCGACTCCTCCTGGTCAGGCTCTCCAGCTGGATGAGCCGAGGTCTCCCCTCTCGCCGCTGCCTCTGAACACAGAAACACAAATTTCATCTGAAGCAGGAGGTGCAGATTTTTTTTGCTATTCTTTTCTAAATCCAGGCTAGATCACGTGGAGGTATTTGGAAAACTTTTTTGGCCAGTGGACGACTGTTGTCTTGCAGAAAGTCAAATCAAACATATGCGATACACAATCAGTTCACAAGAACACATTATAAAAAATAAGTCCAGTTCTTGCCTGATTTCAAGTGAAATCTGCATCAAAACAGGGTGACAGAAGTAAAACGAGTGCACAAAGCCTCACTTTGTACATCTGCTATTACAGTTCTCCTCTATGCAGACGACTTTCCTGTTTTCAAGGCACAACTTGGATCTGCTGTACGAATCTTATGGATACACACTAAATGAAACAATAGTGTGCATGACTCCAGATTCTGATCCCTCATCCTAATATGGTCCCAACATAGCAACAGCAATAAAGCAAATGTTGAGGCTTCAAAATACAAAGTCCATAAAACAATGGCTGACGTGGGTTTTATCATAAGGGTGATAAATATACAGATTTCAGTCTGTCTTAGAGATTTGATGTTCATTTACCTGCAGATGCCCTATACGTGCCTGCTCCATGGTTTTTCACAACATTTTGGACATCACTATTTAATACAGGAAGTAGGTGAACTAAAACAAGTCATCTTTCTTTGTGAGAGGACCATATTAATGAAACAAACCTCAATGACATCATAGGGAGCCCTAAAGATGCTCCTGCTGCTTCTCTTCCTCCTCATCCAAAGCTTCCTTCTCCTTGTCCTCGCCTTCCATCAAATTGTAATGTAATGTTTCTCCCCCTCCTCTTCCTCATTTTGTTGGAGCTGTGAACACAATTAATGTGACTCTGGATTAATTTGTGCAAACAAGAAAAATCTACAGCTTTTTGGTCAGAGGTGCTCTTGTGATTTAAGCCAGGTAGAGTAGATTTATCTGTTGATGCTACCTGCTTCAGCTCTGGCTGCTGAGTGATATTTAAACCCTGGCTGGATTACAAACTTTAACCATGTGCTGATACTTTAACTTTAACCAGCGTTGATACCTCATGTTAGTATAACGACCTCTTCTTAGCTTGTATGTATGATGTATGATGGTGGATAAATGAAATATACAAAAAAATTAACTATATTACAAAAGAACATCTATCTTGGAAACATCAAATGACCGAAGCATAACTTGTCAACTAGTCCGAAAATAAGTTATACAGGAACAGTCAAAGACACCTTCTCATGTCACATTTCTATTCATTTCTATATAATTCGATTAGACAATAAAGAGTTATCTAATCTAATTATTCATTCAAAACTCTTATGCATAGCTGCATTTTATACAGATCTACAGAATTTCAGAGTTTCTAGAGCAGACACAGAGCTCACGTCACAACAGGCTTCAGGCGCCATTTTAGTGACTTTAACAATATATTAAATTTTAATTTCGGTCTAGCTGACATTAGGTTATGCACTCAGCACGCAATTGAACCACATATTTTAGAAGCCAAAGGTTCAAATTAGCTGGGAGCCCCTTCACTTAATTATAACAGTGGTTTTGTTAGGAAAACAGTTGGATACTAAATTGCGCTGACGTCAACGGCTAACGTATCTAGCTAATCGCTACTGTTAGCACAACATTAACAGCAAGCTACAATGACGAGTAACAAAAACAAAACAGTAATAAGGTTTTAATGAAAATGTTTTACCTTTTCCAACAGTCCCAGAATCCAGAGCTTCAAAGTCCAACAGGTACTGAAGACTGTTATCCGTTTCGCTGTCACCGTCCGTGAGAAAGTGTTTTTTTTTTTCCTGAAAGGTCAAGGCCCGCCACTCGCGCACTCAGTCTGCGCATGCGCATCCCAACGACTGACCCCCCTCCGTCCGCTCCCGGGAGGTTATAGTATGACGTGTTCTGACGTCACTCTCTCTCTCCCTGTCATTTATTTGGCTCGAAACACATATTAACAAATTGCTCAGTGATGAACAACTACTCAGATCATTTACCTAAGCAGTGCGCTTTGTCAAAACGAAGTGTGTGTTCATTACACTGACATTCTGTTCTGCAATTGTTATTTACTTGTATTTTATAATTTGACTTTACATACTGCTGGGTGGTTTGTAAAGTTTACAATAACTAGTATTATCATTATGCTATATTTTCAAAAATATATAATAATCTCAAAGGTAATGCCTTGGAGTAGAAAATAGTAATGCTTTATTAAAATTTAAAACTAAAGTACTGTATTTGAATGTGTGTATTGTGTCTACTGTTTGTTAACTCACCATATTCATAATGTGTTTGTGGGGTTAGGGGTGTGTGTGTGTGTGTGTGTGGGGGGGGGGGGGGGGGGGTTAGGGTCTTTAGGCTTTGGCCCTCACCCCTGCCACCAGTATATTTTTAAGCAAATATTTCTAACTTTTATTTGAATATTCAGTTTCCTACCATCTTCTCTTAAAGGGTAATTGCCAGGTAACCCGCCCTCTCCCTTCGCACACACATGCACACAAAGAAAACACACAGTATAATTCACAGCCTCGTTATAGTGAATAAATATTTATGCCATTTACACCATCAAACTTAGATTGCTAAGGATGAAGAACCTTTTGTTCTTTAAAGAACCATTTGTAATAGCTGAAGAACCATCAACAAAATAAAAAGGTTCTTTGACGTATGATGGTTCTTTAAAGAACCATGAAGACATCTGAAGAACCATTTAAGAACCATAATTTTTCTGAGTGCAAGTCCAGGTCCCTGAGGCTGTATGCTAAGCGGCCGGGGACAAAGAGTGTCAGCACCACAGTCCAGGTTGAGGCAGCGAACATCCATGGATACATCAGGAAGATGGCCCCAACCGACCGCGTGCTCAGTGAATACCTCAGGCAGCAAAACCCCCAGAAAGAGGAGGAAGAGGAGGAACCACTGTGAAAGGACAGGCCCCTGCACGGTATGTACCACCAGCAGATAGAGGAGGTGGTTGATATCTAGAAATCCTACCAGTGGCTGGACAAAGCTGGACTGAAGGACAGCACAGAGGCACTAATTATGGCAGCACAGGACCAAGCTCTGAACACAAGATCCATAGAGGATGGAGTCTATCACACTGGGCAAGACCCCAGGTGCAGGCTGTGTAAAGACGCCCCTGAGACAATCCAGTACATAACAGCAGGGTTCAAGATACTAGCAGGCATGGCATACATGAAAAGCCATAACCAATTGGCCACCATAGTATACAGAGACATCTGTGCCGAATATGGCGTGGAAGTCCCGAGGTCAAAATATGAGACGCCCCCAAGGGTGATGGAGAATGACCGAGCTAAGATCCTGTGGGACTTCCAGATATAGATGGACAAAATAGTGGTGGCTAACCAACCGGACATAGTGGTGGTAGACAAACTGAAGAAGATGGCTGTAGTGATAGATGTAGCGGTCCCGAATGACAGCAACATCAGGAAGAAGGAACATGAGAAGTTCGAGAGATACCCAGGGCTCAGAGAAGAGCTGGAGAGATGTGGAGGGTGAAGGTAACAGCACTAGGTGTGGTGACTCCCAAGCTAGGTGAGTGGCTCCAACAGATCCCAGGAACAATATTGGAGATCTCTGTTCAGAAGAGCCCAGTCCTAGGAATAGCTAAGATACCGTGCAGGACCCTCAAGTTTCCAGGCCTCTGGTAGAGGACCCGAGCTTGAAGGATAAACCGCTCGCAGGGGCGAGAGAGGAATTTTCTTAGATCCTAGAACTACTTATCAGATCATTTTCTAACTTTTACATCCAAGTTAAGCCCAAATATCTTGGGGCATCTGCACTGTCATGATCAGTTTGCATGTAAAATGAATTCTTTACTCTTCCAGAATAAGTAAAAAAAAAAAGAAGTAATAATAACAATTTTTAATTGTTTCTAAGTCAATTTCCATGTGAAAAAATCCAATTAGATATGGGTAAAACCAGTGGGTCAAGAGTGGCTCAGCAGTGAGTAGCATATTCATACTTTAAATGTCTGTCACACTTTCTGATTCATGTCTGGACTTTGATGGAGTACTGTTATAGAAGTGGATTCCCATATGGCTGTCTCCTATGACCCTGCAGTTGCAGAGGGAAATGACAGTGTGAGTAATGCTATTCATCCAGGGTGGTCCATTGGACTGAAGGCTAAGCATTGTGTGAAGAAAACAACAATAATCTGTCTTTAATACGAATCTTCTGTCACACTGTCTGTTCCAGGGACACTTCAGGGTGAGAGCATGCAGTGTTGTAACCTTTTTTTCAGACAAATTCTCATGTTTGCTTTCCACTGAATTTTAATTATATGCTAATCTGGAGGTTTGAATATAAATTTGTGATAAATAAAAATTTCCATGGGTGATTACATTTTGGGCATTGTAGCAGGAAGACTTTCTTAAGTAGATTTACCTGTTGGGAAGCCATTTTATTTTGTTGCCATTAATCACCTCTTTTGCATATTGCAGAGGAAATGCACTGCTTAAAGCACAGGTCTCGCAAGCACATACCATGTTACAGAACAATACATTTTGCATTCTTGGGACAAAGTTTTTGTTTTCAGATAGTTGAACTGGATATGTTAACGTGTAGTCTAATATTCTGGTTTAATTAGTTAAAAAGCACAAATCGAGCTGAAATACTCTATCTAAATTCCCTAGTCACAATAAACAGACTCAGAGTAAAAAGATCCAAATCAACTGAAAATGCAATTGGTTTCAGAGGCTTAATATGTACTTTTTCATAAGATGACAAAAATGAAAACATTTGCTATGTAAAACCACCTTAACCTTAATGCCAAAAAAAGACAACAGCTATCCTTCTTTAGGGAGCCAAAAAACACTTTCCACAGAGAAAAAAATTCATGACAAATTGAAAACGTTTCTGCATGGTCTAAGTAAATTATCCTACACCTGTTAAAAGGGTTTATACAAAATCAAAAGCAATGTAAACAGATTTGAAAATCTACAAGTACATTTATGTCTCAGTAGGATTTAATTTGTTTAAAATGCTTTCAGTTTTCCTTTAAAGGTACAGTCAACCATTTTTTGATAATAATATTTCCTAATAATAATTTTAATAATAACACCGATTATTTTACTCTAAAATATACATTGATTAGTGTCTAATTATCCTTTCCAACAAACTAATGCATTCTCAAAAAATCTTAAAATAAAAGCATAAAAAACACCTTTGAGTTGGGGTTGGTGTTTGGATTGGTAAATGGACTGATTCTTATATAGCGCTTTTCTACTCAAAGCACTTTATACAACATGCTTAATTCAATCATTCATACAAGTACTTTTTTCTATGCTTTTAAGTGCTTTCTATGTAATATGCATTTATATTCTGCCGTGGAGGCACATTTTAATTTATGTTTGCAACTTCAGATTCAAGATATATAGGATCATACCACAGAAGCAAAAATGCAAAGGAAAAAGACGAATGTCATCGTCTTCCAATCAATCAATCAATCAAGGCTTTGTCATTCATCAGAACTGAGCTTAACTCACTCATCAACTCATATCTGACACAAGGTTTTACAGCCTTCTTCAGAGCAAACAGATGTGGATGACAACTAAGGTAATTAATTTGACTCACTAAAGATGAACAACAGAAAGAGTTGTTTGTTCTAAAGGTGCCAGGATATCTAGGACTGTGTGCTTGAATTGGGAGGGGTAACAACCAGAATTCAGTTAACTGAAATCGACTGACATCTAGTAGTGAGATTTTACATGCTGTAAGTTCATCAGAGGTGCACAAGTGCAGCATGTTATTGTGCAAACAACAGGTATCAGCAGTAAATTTCATTGTCAGGATCCACCATCACACAAGTATGCTAAATATTGGAATGTGTTACACACATTTTAACGATCACTTGCAGTGATTTTATGTTACTTTATAGACTGACAACATGCTTTTATGTGCAGTCTCAGTGGGACTTCCACTCATACAGTCTGTGAAAATTGTCACAATAAATCCATGTTTCAAATGCACAATTTATGTATGGTAAGATTAAAAGATCAGATAGTAACACATGTCTAGTCTGTCTTCGGATGACAAATGATGGATTTGTTGTTCCCCTATAAGTCATGGCTTGCCATCCTTCATGACCTATCAAGAGTTTGAGAAGTTGCCAGGGCCTTATTCATGTCTTTGAGAGTGACAACTAAATGACAAATAAATGTTCATAATAATGAGCATAACAACAAGCGGACAACACTGTGATACACTGGCCTTTGGCAATAATAATATCTTGATGTTAATAGCTGACTCTTTTCTTCATGATCAGTGCAATGGACTAACATTTATATATTTCATGTGTAAAGTCTTACTGACCACCCAAATGACTTTGTAGTAGGCCATATTATGTGTTTTACAGTAGTGGTGGTTACATCAGGACAAACAGGGCTAGCAGTGTTTGCCTAGTGAAATCTCAAAATAGAGATAAATAAAAAACCAAAGTAAAAGCAATCCCTCTCCCTTTATCTCAAACATACATTCTTTCATAAAGCTTATTGCCTGTTTACATACGTCCTTTACACTACTGCCATCTTGTAGTCACAATTGGCTATTGTTGCTAGAAGCTCCTCTTTAATCCCAATGAAATCCGTAGTGTGTTTCAATTTAATGGGAATGTTAATATCCTGTTAAAAATGTATTCAGTAATATAGTAAATAATAGTTTAACTATAGAAGTAATAATATTTTACAGTTATTCAGCCTAGAAGAGTCTTGTAAGATGCAGGAGACTGTGAGCACAGAAAAAAAGAACAAAATATGAATAAGAATAAAATACAAACACAAAACAGTGGAGCAAGTGGGGTTTAGGTAATGGGGGGTATTGTCATCTATGTTTTGCTTCTCATAAAAGTCTTTTTATAAAAGTAATTATATTCATTATTTTATGCTTAGTTACAGCACTTTAATTTATGCTCTTTATCTAGGTTTCTTTCATACTTATGACCTATTTAGGCATATCAGTTAATCTAACCATGTCTTTGGACTGTTCATGGAAATTGGAATACCTGGAGGAGATCAAGGAATTGATGAGGGTTTTGATGAGTCAAAAGCTGTGTTACCATCCCTGTTGGCAAACATGATTGGAAAGACATGATGTGTGTTCTAAATCTAAATTTGTAAATCTGTTGTAACATGTAGCATCCAAGAAAGAAGTAATATGTGGAAAGTGTGTGTTTTAGTACACGATTGCCTCAACTGTTACTCTGTTACTTTATGCAACGATGGTGTACTGCATATATGAATTAATTAAAAGAATAATATGCACAAAACAGGAAATAATTTCCTTGTCGTTTTAGGGATTTCTGTTAAGTTGGGCTGTGAAAATTCGACTTTCAGAGCAATGGTGAGCACATTCCACATTTATCATGGTTTTCCTACTTTTCAGTAGTCTGTGCTCTGTGGTCTGTGCTGTTGCTGACAGAAGTGTTGAAATGGTGAAAATACATACCATTTGACGCCTCCACTCACCAATTACAGTTATTTTTAATCTGACACTGAGGAGTGTTAGATTTTAAAATCCAGCTATCCACCATGCCAGTTGTACTCACTGAAGTGCAAACACATTTGAGTAAATGTGTTTGGACACCATAGCAGGCTCGAAGCAGTATCAGTGTGCAGTAGAATAAGCGAAAACATAACCAGCAAATCAAGGTTTTAGGAGGACAGAAGCAGCCAGATGAGGACATGAGTATACCCTTAGGGAGATGGTAAATGATATTTGAATCCGATAAAACAAAATTTGACTGCCCACTGGATATATAGCAATACACAATAATTTACTGTAACTACATTTAGAAAAGCAATTGATGTCTGGCATACTAGTGAAGCCTAGTATTATATTTGTTTACTTTATTTAATAATGCTTTAAACATTTTTCGCTCAAACTGCTGCTCAGAAGCTGTGCCTAATACATAAAATCCAGGAGACACAGTTAAGTCAGTATGCAAGCTCCTGCCAGTACATTGTAAAAATACATGATAACAACAAGGAACTTCTATTGCTGATTTAAAAATATATTTCAGATTAAAATTGTTGCAGTAATGCTGTAAAAGCAGTGTGTGCTTTTTTAAAAGCCATTCATTTTTGGACATAATGAAAAGATTCATTTTTAAAGATGATTCTTAAAGCATTCCTGTACTGTATATCAGTGTGCTTTGGCACTGAATTTCTAAGTCTCTGGAACTCTAAAGGCATGGAAAATGATTCTTCTGAAATACTTTCCTTCATTTGGTACCACTCCAAACTGTCCGGCAGATTCACTGGTAGAGATCTGGTCACAGTGTTTCACATTATTTTTATCTATTACCTCACAGTAGGGGTCAGTATTTCAGGTTCTTTTAAAAAAAAAAAAATTACACTCGCTTACTGAAACATTTACTCACATTGACTGATGAAAAGTTTTCTTTTTTTTTGTTGGTTTTTTGGTTTTTTGCCTGTCCAGTTTGGGACAAAATTGTTGTCTGAAGGCCAAGAACGACGCCAAGCGGCTTTACTTTACCAAGTGGATCATCATGACCTTGCCATATTGGTCCATTTGATTGACCTTTATTATAATTAGGTATTTATTTTATTTTATTTTCGGTTGTTATGGACGGGACAGACATGACTGGGGGATAGGACAGGGAGAAAGAATGAGAGGGAGAGAAAGAAAAATAGAGGGGAGAAGAGATGGTGAGAAAGGGGGGGAAGAAAACCCCCCAAAAACAAATGAAACACCTGGATCACCTGTATGGAGATAAGAAAAAACAGAAGAGAAAACAAACAAGAAAGAGCAACATAATAAATACAACACCATCACAATAAACTAGCTAACAGTAGATAACAGTAGATACTAAATATTACATGTTATTGTGCAGTATGCAAGATGGACAGCGCAAAATGTGCTTTGAGGTAGCAGCCAAGAAAGGTGTAGTTTGTGTCTGTGAACACCCGTGTGTACACCTGTGTGCACACCTGTGTGGATCAGCACGCTTGTATTCAAAAGGTTTCTCCATGTAACGATCTGCTAGGGAGTGTGGGGAGTCATAGCCCCGTCCCCCAGGGCTAGAAGCAGGTATGGATGAGATCCAGGCCCCAGACATCTAGAGGCCCCAGAATACAAGGGCCCAGGCAGGACCACCAGGGGGGCAACCGTGCTGAGGAGAGTCCCAAACGAGAAGTCACCCAGCAGCCACGGAGCAGAGGCCAGAGGGGGCTGCAGTGACGTGCCCGCGGGCTCTGCCGGCAGCCAGCTGTGCCAGAGAGGACCGGGCCTCAGGTCACACCCCCCCCCCCGGAAGGGGCCCAGCCGGGCCACAGGCACCAGGCCCCGCCAATCGGCCACCAGGAGTGAGCCGGTACATACTTGAGCATCCAGCCCCAGACACCAAGAACCACCAACACAGGTCTCCATACCTCAGAGAGTCTGAGATGTTCCCGGAGAGGTGGAGTCTAAGACCCAAGCTGACATACAGACACAGACGAACAGGCACACGCAGACACAAACATGCATTCCCACCCCCATATACACAAACAAATACTCAGCACTCACCCGACGTGGAGACAGACACAAATAGACACTGTACACACATTCACACTCCCCAAACATACTCTATATCTCAGGTCCGGGTACCCCTGCCCCCAGAGACCTTTCTCTCTGGGGTGGAGGAAAGCAGACCCCCTCCTTATCTGCAATAGCAGGGAGGCCCCGGATCCAAGACCCCAATCTGACGGCCAGCATCTCCTCCCGCTCAAATGTAGTGTTGCTGCGTGTTGTTCTAAAGTGCATTTAAAACACAGGAGGGCATGGTGCTTCCTGCCAGAGAGCAGCATGGCTCCCCCGAAAACCCTCAGCGTCTATATGCATTTAAAATTGAGGGTAGGGCACCAGCACCAGAGGTGGGTTTGAATACACAGACTGTCCTCTGTATAACATGCCCACCCCCAAGGCCCTATATGTATGTGTTATGAGAGTATGAGTAATGAAGATGTCTAGGTTGCTGAATAAAATTGAGGCACAGGCGGCCAGACGGGGACAGAGGGGGAGTGCCTCTCCAGTACCCTGGTGACACACCTGCACCCCAAGCCCTGCGTGTGTGTGGGTGTGGTGGAGCGGGAAGAGGGAGGCAGCTGAGGATGGGAAGGGAAGAAAGGGAGGGGCAAGCGGCCCCTCCCTGGGGCCAGCTCTCCCGCTAACCCCAGTAGGCACCCCCACACTCTGGAACCCACCAGGGCAAGGGGGCCCAGGCCCATCCGGACCGGGGCCCACAGCAGTCCACCCGACCCCACCGCAGAGAAAACTGCACCCACCCCATCATCCCTTCTCCCAGATTACACAAGACAATAGACACCCAGGTTGAGTCATTCTCCACCTCTCCAATATCTCTCCCCCACCTGCAGAGTGTGCTCCTGTAGAGAGCAGACCTCCTGCAAAGATGTAACAGCCTCCCCACCAGTTAGAGAGCCCTCCTGTTGGGCCGATGCACCAGAGGTCCCCCGCTCCGGGGCTGAGCTGCCATGCACGCACCCGCCCACCACCCCGGCAACACAACAACCAGGACCCAAGGCCCCAAGGCCCAGCCAGAGCCCCAGCCCGGGGGCGGAGCACCCGCAGACCCCCAAGCCTCTGCCAGGCTTGGGGGTCTGGCAGAGGCCAGTAACCAACGTCCGCCAGCACAGACCCTCCCCCATCTCTGCTGTACGCAGCCACGAGAAAAACACCATCTAAGAGCCACCAGAGCCCCTAACCAGGTCATGGCCACAACCCCCGCGTTAGGCCCTCCAGGGAAAATGTCCCTAGGGAATCCCTAGACGCCCTAAGGCCGTCCCTACCCCCATATCAACCACAATAGCGAAAGCAGGACTAAACCATGACCCCCCACCCCCACTAGGTGATGAAGCCGATCAAAGGAGCGCAGAGGGATTGATCAAATGTGATGGCAGAGGCTGTATCAAGACTAATGTGATCTATTAGATAGTTTTCATATTGGTTAGAATTAAGATTATTTTTTATATTTCCAGTTAATGAGGACCGTTTTCTTGGCAATGCATAGGGCCATAAAAACAATGTGGGCTGTGTTTATTTCTGTAATGACCTCATCCAAGTTGCCCAGCAAGCACACTAAAGGGGAGGCTTTGATAAGTCTTCACATATCTCGCACCAAAACTTCTGAACTGGTGGACAGAACCAAAGAGCTTGGATATAATTGTCCGGGGTATTTGCTTGACAGTGTGAGCAGTTGTTGGAAGACGTATAGCCCATCTTGAACATCCTATGACCAGTATAGTGCACTCTATGTAATATTTTGTATTGTATTAATTGCAAACTGGGATTTCTGATCCATTGAAAGGTTTTAACAATATCTGAGAGCAAAGGTTTTGGTCTAAGCTAATCGATAAATCCACTTCCCATTTTGCCATAGAAAGGGATATTGATTCATCTATTTTAGAAAGTGTTCTGTATATTTTAGACAATAATTTGGGGGTTTTTAGATTAAAAAAATTGTACCACATTTGGTGGTGTTTGTAATTCAACTTCACTGGGATAATTTTTTTTTTTTTACTATGGATTTAATTTGTTGATATTCCAAAAATCTTTTTTTGTTGATCCCATATTGTATAACTAGTCTGTCAAACAAAATAAAGTCTGTTCCTTCCAATATATGTTCCAAGTGTTTAATACCTTTATAACTCCCATCTGGCAAGTTGATCATATTATTGTTCTGTAATATGTCAGGGTTGTTCCAGATAGGTGTACGTTTGCATGGGATTAATGAAGACTCCCACCATGCTGTTAGAGAAGAGTTGATGTTGATGCTTTTAAAGCATTCATGTCGTTTGATGTTTGACCTGATAAATGGTAGGTCTGAAATTTCTAGATTATTACATAGTGCCTGTTCTACATCTATCCAGGGTTCATCTAAGAAGGTGTGTTTTAACCATCTAGAGATGAACTGAAGCCTGTTGGCTAAAAAGTAGTGATTGAAGTTAGGCAGATCGAGTCCTCCTTTATCCTTGGTCCTTTGTAATGTTTTTAAGCTGATACGCGGGGGTTATCTTTCCAAAGGAATTTAGAAATATACAAGTCTAGAGATCTGAACCAATCTTGTGATGGCTTACTTGGGATCATTGAAAATAAATAGTTTATTTTTGGCAAGACCATTTTATAGCGGCGACCCTTCCCATGAGTGATATGGGTAGAGATTTCCATCTAGCCAGATCGCCTTCTACTGTCTTTAAAAGTGGGATATGGTTTAATGTAGTTAAATCTGCAAGCTTAGGAAAGATATTGATACCTAAATATTTAATATTTCCAGATTGCAGTCGGGTAGATGAAGAATTATGGAAGGAGCAATTAATCGGAAGAACTGTATATTTTGACCAGTTAATTGAATAATCTGAGACTCTTGAGAAAGAGTTTATCAGTGCAATTACCCCAGAGAGATTGGTTTGTGAGTTTTGGACAAAAAGTAACACATCATCCGCATAATCAAAGGAGCTTGCAAAGAAAAGCGTCTGGACTTCTTTAAGTTACTTGAAGACGTTTCACCTCTCATTCGAGAAGCTTCTTCAGTTCTAAGGTCAAATGGTGGAGAGTCCCAGAGTCCCAGATAGACCTAGTGGGGGGAAACTCCCACTAGGTCTATATCTGGGACTAGTTGTTATTAGAAAGATCAGAAAGGATTTACAGTTATCTTAACTGCTTATCCAGTTGTGGTTGTGGGGGTAGTAAAATGCCAAGTTATTCTATAATAAGTTGTATTAGTACGAGGATGAACAAATAAATAAACAACGAATAAACAATGTAAACATTTCACAAAACAATAAAACTGCAAAATACATCCAACATTTGACCCTAACCCGATGCACGCGCGTGCGCGTGCACACACACACACACACACACACACACACACACACACACACACACACACACACACACACACACGTTGTGTTTCCATCACTTTTGGGGACATTACATCAACTTACATTAATTTCCTGGAGACTTATCCTGACTCTACCCATCACAAGTCCTGAACCTTACCCTAACCCTAACTCAAGCCTTCACCCTAAAATTGAATAATTTAGCTTGCAATTTGTCCCCATAAAGTAGGCGAGACCTCACAATGTGAGTGTGAAAACAAATTTGTGTCCCCACAACAATAAGTAATACATGACCACACACACTGACACCCACACAGCAATATTGGTATGGCAGGGATCAGGCCCACACAATGTGCTTACACATGGCCCACATACCGCAAAGAATGACGGCCCTTTGGTGGCCAAGACCTGGTTTGCCAGAGGTGGCCCACACAAGGGTCAGCACAAGGCCAGTTTCAGACACCCTGGTTGTCCTGTGCTGGCCCATGTGTGGATTACCTCTGGCAAACCTGATCTGGGCCACCAAAGGGCCGTTATTCATTGCGGTATGTGGGCCATCTGTAGGTGGTGTGCAGCCACGGGCCAGTTGTAGACACACTGCTGGCCCTGTGCTGGCCCAGAACAGTTTCAGCTCCGGCCCCAGATGTCAGCATAATGTGTACCTTAATCAAGCCATGCAATAACGTGTGCCGGAACATGCAAAACAGTGCAAAAGTAACATGCCGAAACTCTATGTGGGCACTAACACACACACAGACACAGTTACTTTACCAACTGACCCCTGAGCTCCTAAGTGTCCCTCAAACCTCATTCAGGGATCCACTCCTCTACTTCACTGTCACTCCCTGAAAGCTCACTGTCCTCAAGTGCACATTCCCTTGGTTTCCTTCCATAAAAGGTTTTTACATCCATGTCCTGTAATTATGAGTAGATTATAAAGTAAAAAACATTGACTATGATCATATAAATGCACACAAACACATCTCTACACACATATGCAAATACATTATATTGCCTGAAAAAAATTGGGCTAACTGCGCAGTGTTGCCTTGAGGCAACAAATGAAAATTAACAGTTTTACTGTATAAATAAATTTTAAAAAGTAGAACAAACAATCAAATATGCTTCTTAACATATTCATGCACATACAAGTATTTTTAATATACATTTATTTCACTATAAACATGTAAAATAGTGATCTTTATTTTGCCTCCTAATGGAGATGTCTCTCATGTAGTGCAGCTTGCAGAAAGGGGTCCTGCCCCCCCCCCTCCCAGATGAAAGTCACACCACCTTCAACTCATCATTTTATTGGAAAGAGATGTGCCTGGTAGCATTATTTGAAAGAAAAAAAAATATTTTTTTTTGAAGGGCCAGTGTAAGGCATGAAAATGTGGTTTGTTGCCTCAGGGCAACGCTATGCAGTAGACGGTTACTCCTCTGTACAGCATATGCCATTATTTTATCCATCCTCAAAACACACACAGAAACATTCAATTTTAATGTGAAACACCCCTAAAACTAAGATATAAAATAGCCGTTAATATTAGTGTGAGTATGCTTGGAAAACCTGCAGCCTCCTAATGAAGAAAAGCACTTTTATATGCATTTTGGTAGTATGAAAATCACCCCAATCTCGCCTTTTCAGGTGTGCGGTAGTACTGTAAGATTTAGATAAATGAATGGCAAGTAACTGCAGAAAATAAAAGGGTGCAGGTGAAGGTGCACCAGGATAAAGCTTTCAGGATAAAGCAGGATGAAGTCTTCTTCTGTAATTACTATCACTATAATTCTGGGACCTCTCCAGATCAGTCCTCCTCTTCTGTTTACTGAGTCACTTCAATGGAGCTCATACAGGTGCTTAAGGAAGGCTTGCCAGTGAGAAGAAGACAACAAAAAAGCCAATTCCAAAAATTGGAATGCTGTGTAAAATGTTGATCACATAGCATACAGATAACATATCCAATGTTTAAACTGGATTTTAAGAAAAATATTAGTTCATTATGAATTTTATGGCAGCAACATTTTTATTTTATGTTTTTTAAGTTGGGGCAGGTAGATGTTTACCACTGTGTAGCAGTAGCTGTGTCTGGAAATTGAGATCAGTTGCTGGACTTTTGGAAGAGCAGCTCTTTTCTGATATATGATTATTTTTGCTCAACAGTAATGGATCTTTTTTTTTTTTTTTATCATATTTTTCATTTTATGATGCACTAAATGTGTTCAGCTGGTGAAAGGTCTGGATTGTAGGTAGGCCAGTTCAACAGCTGAATATTCATTTACAGAGGCATGCCATTAGAATAGATATAGTGGGATGTTAACAATAATCTTACTGAAATATGGAAGCACTTTCTTGAAAAATACATTGTCTGTGTGGGAGCATATATTACTCTAAAACCCGCCTTTACCTCTTAGCATTTTCTACTGTTTTGAGCACTCAAAGCGCTTTACACAACTTGTGCATTCACACCTCTTCACACAGCACATTTTCTTTCTCTGATGGATGCATCAGTGAGCAATTTGGGGTTAGTATCTTGCCCAAGGATATTTGGCATCCAGACTAGGTGAAGCCAGGAATCAAACCTCCAACCTTCCAATCAGCAGATGACCTGCTCTACCTCCTGAGTTACGGCCACCCAACAATGACAAGTTTTCAAGCCATTCTTTTAGGAAAAAGAAGCAAAAAAACACTAGAAAAAAACCTCACTACACATATAACTGTATTATTGGAAGATTGTGCAATAATCTTCAACTTGCCTTAATCACTTCTATTCATAGAAGCACTTTTCTTCTATGCTTAAGTCATCTCTATATACATATACATTCATACTCCGATAGACAGAGCAACTTGGGGTTCAGTATCCTGCCCAAGGACACTTTTGTATGCAGACTGGAGTATCCAAGGATCAAACCAATCAGACCAAGTAGTAGATGACCTGAGCCTAATTCTTTGTTTGTGGACACAAACTGATTATGATGACCTCTACCTCCTGAGCTACAGCCACCCATGCGCATGTTTAAGGCTGAGCTCATTTTACATATTTTATATTCTACTTAATGTTCAGCATCATGTAATTGTAAAATGTAAAATGTTTATCTTTCTTAACATAGAAACCTCTTTCTTATGGTCACTTAATTTGGCCTTTTTTAGGTAGACAGTGCACTACACCAGGAATAAAAGGAGGAAGTACAAAATAATAACTATGATGCCCAATTAGCTATTAATGTTTTCCCCAACTTTAGAGTATTACTTAGATTCACACTGTTGTCTGTTGTTTAAGTCCTTATCGTATGGCTTAATATGTTTCCATTACTGACAGTCTGGTTGCGACTTTCTTTTCATTTTCCGTCTCATTCCTTCAAATTTTCCTCACACAATTACTTTTCCCTCATTCATCAGCACACTCGGTTTAGGCAAGGACATGTTAATCTATCAACTTGAAATGGATCTGTGTTGCTCTGTTTGCTGTGAAAACTTTATGCATTACATGGGCTTAGCATAGCATAGCATAGCTTAACACTGCTAAGTGTTAGCTATGCTCCTTGCCTAAAATGGTATTTGTGCTTAACTTAGCATGTCACATGTCTGTGAAGGTTCTCAGTCATCCAGGTCATCGTAGTCAACGGAGGTTGCAAAGAAAAGCGTCTGGACTTCTTTAAGTTTCTTGAAGATGTTTCACCTCTCATCCGAGAAGCTTCTTCAGTTCTAAGGTCAAATGGCAGAGTCCCAGATTTAAACCCAGTGGGAGTATCCCCCCAAAGAGGGACAAAGGACTCCCTGATGATCCTCTAATCACATGAGCCAAGGTGTGAAAGCGGGTGTGGGACCTAATCAGCCAGGGTTTCGGGTGAGCTCATTGTGAAACCTGGCCCCACCTTGTCATGTGAATTCCTGAGGTCAGATGGCCCAGGATTTGAGTGGGCGTTAAGGCGTCTGGGGAGGGAACTCAAAACTGGATTATAGATGGCAGACAGTTGGTGTCGTAAACTACCGCCTCTGTTCAAAGATGGTCGCTCACAGTGGACATAGATGGCCTCTTTCACTCCTCTTTCAAACCATCTGTCCTCTCTGTCCAAAATGTGAACATTGGCATCCTCGAAAGAGTGACCTTTATCCTTAAGATGCAGATGGACTGCTGAGTCTTGTCCTGTGGAGGTGGCTCTTCTATGTTGTGCCATGCGCTTGTGAAGTGGCTGTTTGGTCTCTCCAATGTAGAGGTCTGGGCATTCCTTGCTGCACTGTACAGCATACACCACGTTGTTAAGTCTGTGTTTTGGAGTTTTGTCTTTCGGGTGAACCAGTTTTTGTCTGAGTGTGTTGCTGGGTCTGAAAGACTTAACAACGTGGTTAATGTATTCTGAATACTTTGGATTATTTAATATATTGTCATTCTTTTTACAACTACATGAATGTACCAATGCTGTGTGATTCATTACTATTACTGAAGGCTACTCACCACCAAGCTAACATTGTTAGCTGACGTTAAGTTGAGGTTAGTTCATAGACTGCTTCCAGAACTGCATATTGAACTACATAGAACTGCATCTATCCATCAAGTCTAACAGTCTGCAGTCTATGAACTAACCTCAACTAACTCTAGCTAACAATGTTAGCTTGGTGCCAAGTAGCCTTCATTAACAGTAATAATTCACATAGCAATGGTACATCGAAGACACTGAGGTGGCACTTAATCCAGGTAGCTACCACAACTGAAACAAGATAGTTGTAGTAGGCTAACCATAGTTTTTAAAAAAGAACTTGCTTCCAGATGGTTGGAGGTGGAGTCTTTTGATGCTGAGAGCAGCTTTGTTGCTGGAAACAGAGTTTGCATTGCATGGTCAGATTTCGCCCATCCCTTTCGTCTTTAAATGTGAAGTGTTGTTGGAATTTCCCAGTAAGAAATGCGTTTCTGACCATGTACTGCTGGCTCTGTTGTGCTGGCTTCGGGTACATTGTGTAACTGACGCCAACATTAGCTGGAATGCTTACATTAGAACGCTTATTGTGTGTTTAGTTTGGGTTTTCGGCAATGTGTGGAATTACCAAAATTAGAGAGGGGATAGCCTAACATATTAAACAGGAAAAAAGCACCATGTAATTGATTTATTTCAACAAAGTAACTGTAATCTAATTATCACCTTTTAAATGGTAACTGTAATGGAATATAGTTACTTATATTTTGTATATTTATTTTAATGCCGGTACATGTGTTCCGTTACTCCCCAACACTGACAAAAATGAATAACAATTACCAGCAACTCAGTTTGAACGTCGTGTCTATCCCTTCTTCAGAGCCTTTTCTCCATTTTGAGTCTCCTGATAATGCTGATATTTCTGAATTCATATGTAAATCAAAGCCCGTCGTGCCCATTGTGAAATCTTGCCTCTCCAACTCATCACTTCTATCATTCACTCTTCACTCACCACTGGTATTGTTCCTCCCTTATTCAAGATTGCTTCAGTCACTTATATACTGAAAAAAACATTCCTTGGATCCTGACAACTTCAACAACCTCCGCCCGATTTCTAATTTAACATCATCTCTAAAATACTTTCCTAGAAAAAACTGTTGCAGCTCAACTTCATTCACACATGATTAATAATAGTATCTATGAGAGATTTAAATCTGGCTTCTGCTCATGTCACAGTACAGAAACCACTTTACTTAAAGGTTACTAATACTCTTTTACATGTAGTGGACTCTGGTATTCTCAATATTCTTGTCCTTTTGGATCTGAGTTCAGCCTTTGACAATATGTCTCACTCTATTCATCTAAGCAGACTTAACTGTCTTGTCATCTCTGACATATCCCTAGCCTGGTTCCAATCATATCTCCTTGACCGCTCCCAGTTTATTCAACTTAAATCGTTCCGCTCTCGTCTATTCCCAGTCACTTCTGGTGCACCCCAAGGTTCAGTCTTAGGCCCTCTTAGGCCCTTATTAATATACATCCTCCCTCTTGGTACCATTTTCCCTAAATTTGAGCTTTACTTACTTACTGTTTTGCTGATGACACCCAATTATATTGCTCCTGCAGGCCTGATTCCTCCCTCCTAACTTCTTCTCTTACAGAATGGTTATCCCAATTAAAATCCTGGTTCAGCTCTATTAAACTCAGTGAGAATAAAAGGGAAATCCTTCATATTGTCACTAAATCCAACCTACTGAAGACAAATCACTTTTACTCATCTCACTCTTTATTGAAAACTCCACAGTTTTCCCTTCACCTCAGGTTAAGAGCCTTGGTGCCATCCTAGACAGCTCACTGTCCTATAAATCTCATATCAATGATCTCACCCATTCTATCTATTTCCATCTACAGTGGCTTGCAAAAGTATTCGGCCCCCTTGAAATTTTCCACATTTTGTCACATTACAGCCACAAACATGAATCAATTTTATTGGAATTCCACGTGAAATACCAATACAAAGTGGTGTACACTTGAGAAGTGGAACGAAAATCATACATGATTCCAAACATTTTTTACAAATAAATAACTGAAAAGTGGGGTGTGCGTAATTATTCATCCCTCTTTGGTCTGAGTGCAGTCAGTTGCCCATAGACATTGCCTGATGAGTGCTAATGACTAAATAGAGTGCACCTGTGTGTAATCTAATGTCAGTAAAAATACAGCTGCTCTGTGACGGCCTCAGAGGTTGTCTAAGAGAATATTGGGAGCAACAACACCATGAAGTCCAAAGAACACACCAGACAGGTCAGGGATAAGGTTATTGAAAAATTTAAAGTAGGCTTAGGCTACAAAAAGATTTCCCAAGCCTTCAACATCTCACGGAGCACTGTTCAAGCGATCATTCAGAAATGGAAGGAGTATGGCACAACTGTAAACCTACCAAGACAAGGCCGTCCACCTAAACTCACAGGCTGAACAAGGAGAGCGCTGATCAGAAATGCAGCCAAGAGGCCCATGATGACTCTGGACGAGCTGCAGAGATCTACAGCCCAGGTGGGGGAATCTGTCCATAGGACAACTATTAGTCGTGCACTGCACAAAGTTGGCCTTTATGGAAGAGTGGCAGGAAGAAAGCCATTTTTAAGAGAAAACCATGAGAAGTCCCATTTGCAGTTTGCCACAAGCCATGTGGGGGACACAGCAAACATGTGGAAGAAGGTGCTCTGGTCAGATGAGAACAAAATGGAACTTTTTGGCCAAAATGCAAAACGCTATGTGTGGCGGAAAACTAACAGTGCACATCACTCTGAACACACCATCCCCAGTGTCAAATATGGTGGTGGCAGCATCATGCTCTGGGGGTGCTTCTCTTCAGCAGGGACAGGGAAGCTGGTCAGAGTTGATGGGAAGATGGATGGAGCAAAATACAGGGCAATCTTGGAAGAAAACCTCTTGGAGTCTGCAAAAGACTTGAGACTGGGGCAGAGGTTCACCTTCCAGCAGGACAACGACCCTAAACATAAAGCCAGGGCAACAATGGAATGGTTTAAAACAAAACATATCCATGTGTTAGAATGGCCCAGTCAAAGTCCAGATCTAAATCCAATCGAGAATCTGTGGCAAGATCTGAAAACTGCTGTTCACAAACGCTCTCCATCTAATCTGACTGAACTGGAGCTGTTTTGCAAAGAAGAATGGGCAAGGATTTCAGTCTCTAGATGTGCAAAGCTGGTAGAGACATACCCTAAAAGACTGGCAGCTGTAATTGCAGCAAAAGGTGGTTCTACAAAGTATTGACTCAGGGGGCTGAATAATTATGCACGCCCCACTTTTCAGTTATTTATTTGTAAAAAAAAATGTTTGGAATCATGTATGATTTTCATTCCACTTCTCAAGTGTACGCCACTTTGTATTGGTCTTTCACGTGGAATTCCAATAAAATTTATTCATGTTTGTGACTGTAATGTGACAAAATGTGGAAAGGTTCAAGGGGCCGAATACTTTTGCAAGCCACTGTATACAACATTAACAGATTACACCCTTCTCTTTCCACGCAGTCTGCATCAATTGTTGTTCATAGTCTTGTTACCTCCCGCACTGACTATTGTATTTCTCTCTTGCATGGTCTCCCCCAAACTGGTTCAAAAAGCTGCTGTCCGCATTATTACCAGAACCCCCTCCTAGTAGCACATCACTTCAGGAACTTCACTGGCTCCCTGTGAAATTGCAAATAGTATACAAGCTTCTTCTGCTCACCTTCAAAGCCCTTCATAACCTTGCTCCTCCTTACCTTTCTAACCTTTTAAGCACTGCCTCTTCAGCCGGCTCACTTCTATCTTCTTCTATCCAACTTGCTGTGCCTTCTTTTCACCTCAGCACCATGGGAAGCAGAGCTTTCAGTTGCACTGCTCCCAGGCTTTGGGACTCTACCCCCAGATATAAGAAACATTGGCTCTTTCCCCCAGTTTAAAGTTCAACTCAAAACCTGTTTTGTTAAAATCTGCATATTAGCTATGACCTTATAGTTTGTTAACTTAACTTGCTTTTTTTTGTTCTTCTTTTTGTCATTGTTCTACTTTGTGCTTTATTTTATCATTAAGTCTGGGTGGGTGTCTTGAAAGGTGCTTTTAAATAAAATTTAAAATTTCTTTTTATTATTATCTGTGAACTCAATAGTCTTTTTTTTTTTTTAAGTAACTAAAGACTTACATTTTAATTTCCTTTTAGGTGACTTTGTGTATTTATATTTTTTAGTAGGCTATTTTTGATGTGAAGCACATATTTATCTTGAAAAGTCCTAATAAAATGGCGTGCCATTTCAGTCCACTGTTTTACTGATGCTATCAAGAAAATGTTTTACTATATTGTGGCTTTGAATATTATAAGTGTCCAAGAACATTTTAGTGTGTTTTTTATTTTTTCAATTTTAGCTTTTTCCCCTAAATTAAAAAAATAAGTAGATATCTTTGACATGAATGACGCAAAGTATTGTTTTAAGCTTCTCAAATAAATCAGACAGCAGTTTAATTACAGTTGTAATCCTCTTAAAGAAAATGTCCTGAGGATGTTTTGTTTCCGATAGCTAGTGTCTGACTTTTTTACACTCAAGCAATGACCACTGACTCATGTTTATCTAAATGTTACTTCATTTCTAGCTAAATTGAGGTAATGAGCATAATAAAATTAGTTAGCCTTGTTGCTATTGAGAACATTAACTTTTGAATCTGTTTTCAAAAAGCAACATAACATTTTGACAAGTAACTGTAATTAGCATTTCTCCTGCAGTGTTGCTATCAGTGTGTGAATAGTGGGAGAAGAGGGTTGCATTGACAATCCAACACAATGGGCAGCACATTGAACACATTGTATAAGTAGTCAGAAACTTGTAAATAACTCATGACAGAATAAAGTTACGTTGAAACCAAGCACACCATTGTTTTTCTTGTGACATTAACAATAAGTTTGATGTGTCACATGGCCCTCTTCCTATTGAAAAAACAAAAGTTGTATTCAAGATGGCCGACTTCTAAATGGCCACCATGGTCACCAGCCATCTTGAGGAGTTTGCCCCCTCACATATACTAATGTGCCACAAACAGGACTTTAATATCACCAACCATCCCCATTTTATTACGGTGTATCCATATAAATGGCCCACCCTGTATAAAGAATAAAGAGAAACAGGAACTCAATAGTGTGAATATTTTAATATAATATGAACATTCTATTAAAATATTTTATCAATGGCATGCTTGTGAAAGGCTTGTTAGACAAAGGGGAAAATGTCCTCCAAAGTGTTTATGACGTAATGATTTGTGATGAAGTTTCTTGAGAAGATTGTATTCAGGTCATCCACTTGGTTTAGGAAAGGAAATACGGCATAGATATTTCATAAGCAACACCTCATGTTATAATATAAACTGTCGTCTAATCTAATTGGTTTGAGGTTTCTTGGAAGTTAAAACTAATGTCCAGGGATAAACTTCTGATATGTTTTTCTTTCTTTCTCTTTCTTTCTGCCTGCCAGATGCAATGTGGACAGCAAAGTCTCACGAGTGGCATGGCTCAATCGCACCACTATTCTATTTGCAGGGAGTGAAAAGTGGTCTCTGGATCCTCGTGTCATCTTGTTGGAAAACACAGCAGTTACAGAGTACAGCATCAAAATCCAAAATGTTGATGTCCATGATGAAGGGCCCTATGTATGCTCTATACTCACAAACAAGAAACCACAGTCCACGAAAGTGCACCTCATTGTTCAAGGTAAGATGTGGCTACTGCTGCCAGTTCTGTCAGGAACTAGATTTAGCTCCAACAAATATCAAAAGTGTCATACGGGATCAGTGCTATGTGTTTCTTGTGTTTTCAGAGTGGATGTTTATGTTTATTTTCTAAGAAGAATTATTTAATTGTTTCTTTTAGAATTATTTCTATTTTTTTATTTTCCTTGGGAAAAGTATTGCAGGGTCTTTGAAAAATAATTCACATGATCTTCAAAAAAAAGTAGTTTAACTTCATGATAGACACTTCCTTGAAATCATAAATTAACGCTGCGTGTTTTCAGACTGCATAATTCAATATATGTCAATATAACTTAACTGATGCAGGGAAGCATCCAGGCCATGGTTTTAATCAAACAATGGACAAGCACATTCTTTCACAGACACGGAAGCACAACTCCAAGTTGTACTTTCCTATGGATTTTATCTTTGTTATAACTTTGAATTTGCCACCTCGGGCTCCAAATCATTTCTTTTCTTAACCAAGCTCATCAGAGAACCAATTTTAGCCTCTCTCCATGCTTTAAAGAGGTTGAGGTGATGGATTTGTGCGGCCCCGCCCCTGTCTGGTATTTGGAATGTGGAACAGGAGATTCACATCATGCTTGTGCATCCAAAAAATCTGCAGCAATCCATAATTACAATGTTATTACAAACTGAAATCTCTGCAGAATGTTTTACAGCACTATGTGGTGCCACTAGTACTACTGTCTCATAGCAAAAAGATCCTGGGTTTTAATCCTCTGGCTGGTGCCCTTATGTATAGCATATCACATGTTCTCCCTGGGATTCCTGTGGGTACCCTCTCATCCTCCAACAGTCCAACGACATACATATTAGGTTAGTTTGAAGGTGTGAATGTAAATATGAATGGTTGCTTCTGTTTGTGTTAGTCCTGTTAAAGACTGGCAACCCTTCCAGGGTGTACCTTGTGTCTTGTTCTGTGAAAGCTGGGAGAGGCTGTAGATTGTTTAATTCAGGATTACAGGCAATCTTAAGAAAATAGGTACTATAGTTAATATTTAGGTCTAACCACTTTTAATGGCTATTATAATTATAATTTCAATAATTACCTTAATGACATATAATTGTGTATAACACTTAGGAAATGGTTTTACAGAGTGGGTTCCGGTCGCGTGAACGCTGGCGCGCTTGGCTGCTGCTGCTCACCGGTTATTATTACAATTTTTATTATAATTTTTTCAGTTGCTGATGACAATTTGAATCGAGTATCTAAGGTGCAACCCTGTTTTGACTTGTTTTCGCAATATTTGCAGGCTTTTATTGCTTGCGCTGCAGCTGTCAACTGGTTGTTCGGTCCCTCCGTTTGTGTTCACTGCTCGGCCCTGATTAAGATGCGGATCCACAGGGTGTTGGTGTGGCTCATGCTCACCTGGGTTTTTTTATCGATCATTCATCACCCAACGACAGCTCTTCTCCAGTACTCTGCTACGGATCTTTTGCGAATCGGTTTTTGCCTGGCTGTCTCTTCACCTGTGGCTCTATACTTCTACTCGGACATCGCCTTCAAGCCCCGCCGAGGGCTTCGGCGGAATTTCAACATCATTGACACTAACTCAATATTGTCCATCTGGTCACAAACTCGTCATCCTCCCCGCAAGACTGACTGGGCTGTTGACCACAATGGGTGGTCGATCGTGGCTCAAGAGTTTTGAGTTCGCCTTGTAATCGGAAGTTTGCCGGTTTGAGCCCCGGCTTGGACAATCTCGGTCGTTGTGTCCTTGGGCGAGACACTTCACCCGTTGCCTACTGGTGGGGGGCAGAGGTCTCGCGATAATTTACCGGAAGCACTGGAAAGTTCTCCCTGTCTCTGCCCCTCCCTCCCATTCATTTGAATACATTGCACTACAGCTCCCTGGATCTACCCCACCATTATATGTACTGTTTATCGGCCACCTAAGCCAAATAAGGAGAGTTTAACTGAATTTTCTGCTCTTCTCACTCATTTCTCTGTACTTTCTCCAAATCTGATAATTGTTGGTGACTTCAATATTGATATGGACAATGATAAAATCCCTCTTTTCAGAGATTTTACCTCCTGCCTGGAAAGTTTTTGGCTTCTACAGTACATAAAATCCCCTACCCATTCTAACGGTCATATCCTGGATTTGGTCTGTTGTTCTGGCATTACCCCCACCCATTGTAAAGCCACATTGTTTCCCCAGTCTGATCATATGTATAATTCTTTTGATGCAAACATAATCGCTTCCAAAACCTGTATCTCTCGTAATATCACTTTTAGGAAAATTAGTAACATTAACCCAGCTGTTTTTTCATCTGCCGTCCATGACCTTCCATCTATTCACAGCTCCTCAACCCCTCATGAACTCGTTTGCCATTATAATGTCAACCTTCATAACCTTCTTAACATATTTGCTCCCCTTAAACATCGAACTGTTTCATTTTCCCATTCAGCACCATGGTTTACCCCCGACCTGCGTCATCTTAAAGCTAAAGGACGCCAACTCAAACATCTATTCAAGAATACCGGACTTATTGTACATAAAGAAATGTACAATGATCATGTTTTGTTCTATAAGGACTACATTGCCTCAGCCAAATCTGCTTACTACTCTGGTTTAATTAGTTCTAATGAAGGTAACTCCAGGTCTCTCTTTTCATTGTTCAGTAAAATGACAAAACCTCCAGACACATTCCCCTCCCACATGTATTCTGTTGATTTTTGTAACTCTCTTATCTCTTTTTTCACTTGTAAAATCTCAGATATTCGCCGTCAACTTAACTCTTTAGGAGCTTCTGACTCTGAAGTAGACTTCCTGTTTCCCCCACTGTCTTCCTGTCAGTTATTTTCAAGCTTTACTCTTCCCTCCATAACTGATGAATCTAATCTTATTAAAAAAATCTAAGTCATCCACCTGTCAACTTGACCCTCTCCCCACTGTGTTAGTTAAAGCCTGCCTTCCCTCGTTAGCACCTCTCATAACCAATATTATTCATTCCTCCCTGAACACTGGAATTGTTCCTGAAGCACTGAAAAAGGCTTCTGTTATTCCAACTCTCAAAAAGCCTGGTGCAGACCCCAATAACTTTGATAATCTTCGCCCTATATCAAATCTCCCCTTTATTTCAAAAATTCTTAAAAAAGTTGTCGCCGCCCAGCTTCATTTACATCTCAATGACCATAATCTCTATGAACAATTTCAATCTGGTTTCCGCCCCAATCATAGCACAGAAACTGCTCTGTTAAGAATTACCAATGACCTTCTGATGGCAGCTGATTCTGGTCTCCTATCCATTCTCATCCTTCTTGATCTTAGTGCGGCGTTTGATACCATTTCTCACAATATTCTCCTGAACCGGTTAGCCTCCATTGGCATTAGTCACACCCCCCTTGCCTGGTTCACCTCCTATCTCTCAGACCGCACTCAGTTTATTGAAAATTTAAATCCCATTCTTCAAGTCTCTATCCTGTTTCTGCTGGTGTGCCCCAGTGTTCAGTATTAGGGCCTCTTTTATTCATTATTTATATGCTTCCTCTTGGTCATATATTCCGAAAATATAATATAAATTTTCATTGTTATGCCGATGACACCAAGCTCTACATTTCTTCTAAACCCAATTCATCCCTCCCACCTACTTCCCTCTCAGACTGTCTTATTGAGATTAGATCCTGGTTCTCCTCCAATTTTCTCAAACTCAACAGTAGTAAAACTGAAGTTTTACTTGTTGGTACACCATCTATCTTAACCAAATCCAACAGTTTTTCCATTAACATTGAAAATTCTCCCACCCTTCCCTCCCTTCAGGTTAAGAGTTTGGGTGTCATACTTGATAATACTCTTTCATTCCAGTCTCACATTAATTACATAACCCGGTCTGCATACTTCCACTTACGTAATATTAACCGACTCCGTCCCTTCCTTACTCCCCATGCTGCCGTCGTCCTTGTCCATAGTCTTATTACATCCCGCATTGATTACTGCAATTCCCTCCTATTTGTTCTCCCTAAAAGGTCCCTTCATAAACTCCAACTTCTTCAAAATTCTGCAGCTCGGGTCATAACTCATACTCCATTAAGAGCTCATATTACCTCAGTTCTTAAGCAGCTCTACTGGTTGCCCATAGAAGCCAGGATAAATTTTAAAATCTTACTTCTTACATACAAGTGTATCCATAAATCATATTTGTGTGACCTGCTCCACATCACCACTGTTTCCCGCCCTCTCAGATCATCATCTGCTATTCATCTTACTGTTCCGTCCTCATGCCTTATTACTATGGGGAACAGAGCTTTCAGTCGCTCTGGAACTCTCTTCCTCCAGCCATAAGAAATATTGACTCCCTTTCCATATTTAAGACACAGCTCAAAACACATCTGTTTATACTGGTTTATTCGCTTTAATTCTGATTTTATCTGTTGTCAAGTTCTGTTTTGCCATTTTAACTTATTTTATGTATTTTATGATTATTGTTCATTTTATTAATTTTGTTCTTTGTAAGGTGACCTTGGGTTTCTGAAATGCATCCTCAAATAAAATGCATTATTATTATTATGAAATTAGCACGATGTTGCTAATGCACTGGTAGGAGTGGAAATTTGTGCAGGTAATCTTCTATTAATGACGAAGATGCATACTGATGCAGTCTCAGTACGGGTGCCCCCTTAGGGATATGTATAGCCTCTTACTGTGCACGACCTGATGTGGCAGTTATATCCCAGCCATACACTTTCCATGTTCTGCTGTCAGGCATGAGGTACAGGAGCTTCCACATCATGCCAGCTGTTTCAGACAGAGGCTAATCAGAAGTTTGGATATAGCTTCTCATTTCATGGTTTCTCTTTATTTTCATGACTTTTTACATTGAAGATTCTCACTGAAGGCATATGAATGAGCACATATGGAATTATACAGTAAATAAAAAACTGAAATAACTCAAAACATGTTTTATATTTTGATTCTTCAAATTAGCCTAATTACTGCTTTGCACACTCTTTTTTTCAACAGTGTTGAAGGAGTTCCCAGAGATACTGAGCACTTGTTCACCCATTTGTCACTTGTTGTTCACCGATTTGTCACTTGTTGGCCCTTTTGCCTTCATCATGCATCTTGAGGCCATGCATTCACCTTTTTCGCATCGTGCAAAGACAACGCAGGTGGAACCAAAGATCTCAAATTTGCAATCTTCAGACCAAAGCACAGATTTCCACTGGTCTAATGTCCGTTCCTTGTGTGTCTTGGCCCAAACAAATTTTTTCTCCTTGTTGCTTTTCCTTAGTCGTGGATTCTTAGCAGGTATTTGACCATAAAGACCTCATTCGCACAGTCTTCTCTGAACAGTTAATGTAGAGATATGTCTGCTACTGGAACTGTGCGGCATTTATCTGGGGTCTAATCTGAGGTGCTGTTAACTTGTGAATTCTGAGGCTGGTGACTCAGATGAATTTATCCTCAGCAGCAGAGGTGACTCGTGATCGTTCTTTCCTGGGGCGGTTCTCGTGTGAGCCAGTTTTGTCGTAGCGTTTTATGGTTTTTGCGACTGCACTTGGGAACACATTCAAAGTTTTAGCAATTTTCCAGACTGACTGACCCTCAGTGCTTAAAGTAATGATGTACTGTCATATCTCTTTACATATCTGATTGGTTCTTGCCATAATATGAATTCCAACATAAATGTACAGTGAACAAACAAACAAGCTGATGACTAAGATAGCACCCCTCCTCCCCAAAAAAACCCCAAAACAAAAAAAGAACAAAAAAACAAAACAGTCTGCTAGAGCAGAATTTTTTTTTATTAAAGATGAGAAGACTGAAAGTGGGAGTGAGTTTAAATGTCTTGGGATGATCTTGACTTAAATCTTTGTTTTAAGAATCACATTAAGAAAATCATGAAAACTATTAAGTATAATCGGATCAATTTTAGGCACATTGCACATTGAAATGGATTCTGCCAAGACCATGCATGCCATGATTTTTTTCTCATATGTCATATGGGAAACAGTCATTAAACCACTGGAATCACTTTATAAAGGAACTTTAAAAATGCTGAACATAAAATCTGTGCAAGATCACCACTGCAAGATTCTGGAGAAACATCACTTAATGAGTTTTGAAATTATTTTCCAATATGTATGTGGTGTTTTAAGATTTAAATGGTTTGGTGCCTCCTCCATTGCTTTATTTTTTAATATTTTCGCCCCAGAGAATCTATCAAAGCAACAAGGATATCTTCAACTAAAGACTGTAACCTTTCCATCACTCTTCTTTTGGGGAATCAGCCTTCAATTCTGTCTGCTGAAAGACTCACAGATTGTAGATATGGATGTGGGTTTTTTTGGGTTTTTTTTTTATTTTATAGGTCTTTACTTGATCCTTTTTCTCCATGTTACCTTCTTCTGACTGATTTAAGTGCTTAAAGCACCTGACTTCAGTTCAGTTTCAGTTTCAGTTTTATTTGTCATATGCAAGTTAGCACAGGGTCAACATTGCAATCAAATGAATTTGAAGAGCAGCAGACAGTCACTCAGCAGTATAGTAAGTAAAAAATAGTAAGAGCAAAATGTTTATAAAATATAAGATAGATGTCCTGAATGGCAAGAAGCCTCATGCCAGTGATGTGCTCTGCTGCCTTCACCACCCTGCGTAGTGATTTCCAGCTGCTTGCAGAGCAGCTTCTGTACCAAACTGTAATGCAGCTCGTCAGCAAGCTCTCAATCGCACACCTGTAGATATTTCAGGTGATGTTAGTGTTCATGCCAAACTTCCTCAGCCTCCTCAGGAAGTAGAGTCACTGGCGAGCTTTCCTGATAGCAGTGTCTGTGTGAAGGGTCCAGGAGATGTTGACTCCAAGGAATTTGAAGTTGCTGACCCTTTCGACCTTGACACCGTTGATGTGGATGGACTGGTGTTCCCTGACTGGTCGTTTCCGGTAGTCCACTATCATTTCTCTAGTTTTGCTGATATTGAGAGACAGGTTATTTTCCAGGCACCACTTGTACAGCGCCATCACCTCCTCTCTATAGGCCGTCTCATTGTTGTCTGTGATGAGGCCTATGATGGTTGTGTCATCCGCAAACTTGATAATGGTGTTGAACTTATGTTTAGGAACACAGTCGTGTGTGAACAGGGAATAAAGGAGGGGGCTAAGCACACAACCCTGTGGCGTACCTGTGTTTAGGATGAGTGATGAGGAGGTGTGACTTAGCAGACCATTTTTCAGTAAGCATGTGTGTACTTTTTTTTTCTTTTTTTAATAGTTTTTGAAACAGGGTTGAGGTCATTTGTGTGGCATTACTGGAATCTATGTACAGACAAATTTTTGGGACTTTTTGATAAACCTGTTAACCCAGGAGGTGCGCAGTATTCATCCAGAAAGAGCTGCATTATAGCAAAGTATTCCACTGTGCAACCCCAAATATATGTGTAACCACAATGTATTGTAAATGTAAACAATCAATTATTATAAAAAAATCTAATTACTTTTGAGTCTACAGAAATGGCAAATTATATATAAAAATTGCTCCAACCCCTAAACAGTTGAGGCAAAGTTTTATTAAATTTATTGAAATGAACCAAGCAAGAATGGCTGGTTAGCTCTCACCCATGACTTCACAATAGAGTTAAATTATCTTAGCAACCTGATCAATGTAAGTCAAGCATTCTTATATAGCGCTTTTGTACTCTCCCGGAGTACTCAAAGCGCTCTATACAACATGCCTCATTCACCCAATCACACAAGCACTTTATCTATACATAGTGCTTTCTAAGTACATTCACACTCCGATGGATGCATGGGAGAGCAAGTTGGGGTTAGTATCTTCCCCAAGAATACTTGGCATGCAGACTGGAGAAGCCAGGGATCGAACCACCAACCTTCCAATCAGTAGGTGACCAGCTCTACCTCCTGAGCTACAGCCACCCCACTGTTTGTTCCCTGTTTCTTTTGTACTCAGGGGACAACTGCATCAGAATATTTCTGTATTCCACTGCCAGCAGTTAACTGTATTTACACCATATTGTTGCCAAGAAAGTTTAGTTTTTTCGTGTGTGTCTGTGTGTGCGTGTGTGTGTGTGTGTGTGTGTGTGTGTGTGTGTGTGTGTGTGTGTGTGTTGGGGGGTGGGTGGGAGGGGGTTTACTTGCCGGAAACTTCTATTTGTCCACATCATTAGCGCTGCTCTGTATCCACAGTGTTACTCCCGCTCAGCTCAGAGGTCATCTAGCTGGTAGTTTAAATTAACGTGGATACAAGATAGCTGACAGACAACTGCTAGACATCCATTCAGTATATTTTATGTAGTCTTTGTGTTGCTTTATTGATACTGCCCTAACAGTAATGCATGTCCCTGGTCTTTTTCAGGATTTGTTCATATATTTCTAAGAAGAAAAACACCTACAAAATACTACCATCCCTAATTAAGTGTTTTAAATAACAAAGTTTGTGGTGGAAAAAAGATTGGATGACTGGCAAAATATGGTACAGTACATGTTGTTTCTAGCTAACTGTAAAATCTATTTTTCAGCGCTCACATATTGTGAATTTGAATCTGCTTCAGATGAGTGTCCACTGGATACAAAAAACTATTGTTTTTGCAATTCAACAAAATACACTGTCACAGAACAATTATTTACATTAAGTAGGGAAAGATTGAAAGATGGAAAAAGAGAGACCTAGACCCTAGTGTAATAATTCTTCCAGTGGTTGTTAAACAAATTTTTCTGTGACTGTCATGCATAATATTGGTTGTGTGAGTATTATAGCAAAACTGATAATGTTGACATTAATCTAAGCAAGTATGCATTTTATTGGTTATACAGTGAAACACCTTACATACTTATTCCAACACCCAATGAGATGAAATGCCAAGTTAACACTTAAAACTTACTAAACTTTAAGAGTTGTATGTTTTTTTCTAGGAAAGGACATAATGTTACAGCCTGAAGTTACAGATGAATGAATACAGTAGATACTGTCCCCTGACAAAGAACAACCAGGAAATCCACAAGAGGTTTTAGAGATGTTTTTAGGCCCCCTGGGTACTCCTTTCTGTAGCACCTCCAGAATGGAGATTGGTGGTGAACCTATACAAAGGAAAGGATCCTGGAGGCTAACATCAATCAGCTATGTGACCTTGTCAGCTAATACCCTCAGGAATATAGGGCATCTGCTTCCACAGTGACTGCACACAGGAGGTGGACAGACTGCAGTTAAATTGCAAGAAAGAATAGCATCTTGAAGTGCTTTGTAATGTGTACTGTAGCAGGAAAGGACCCAAGGATTCTAAATTAACATCAAGTGGTTGTTAAACTATGGTCCCAACTTTAAGGACCTCACTTCTCTTTGTTCGATGAGCAAATAGTCTTGCCACTTCCCTGTTATTGACCACACCTTAAATACTGCAGCATCCTTTTTCAGTGTAACTGCATGTGTTTGAACACTTAGAAACAACACCACAAAGTGGCAAGGAGGTCCTACTTTGGCCAAAGTGGTTGTTGACCAGAACATCTTCATTTTCACAATACCATCATAAAAACAATCAAAAGTTACCAAAGCACCACAACATTTCAATATGTACCTGGTATTCAAATTTTCCTTTTCAGCACTTGAGAGGAGGGGCCAGACAGTAAGACACCCTACCTGAACTTTATGTATCCAGTAGCATGCGCAGTCGACATCAACAAGTTTACGGAAGTAGCAGTATGCTTCGTCAATATGCTAGCGGAGGAGATTATCCCCACTGCGAGAGTCACCACATTCCCAAACCAGAAACCGTGGATGGACAGATCGATCCGCACTGCAGTAAACGCCAGGACCGCCTCCTACAACGCGGGTCTCGCCACTGGCGATATGAGCGCCTACAAAGCGGCCTCATACGGCGTGCGGCGCGCGGTGAGAGATGCCAAACGCAGGTACCGGGAACGTGTGGAGTCCTGCTTCCACCAGGGCGACACACGGAGTATGTGGCACGGACTACGCACCATTACGGACTACAAAGCCAGGGACACTGCGCCGATCAACGCCGACTCTGCATTCACCAACGAGCTGAATCGGTTCTACGCCCGTTTCGAGGTTAGCCAGGCGGCTAATGCTATCTACCGCCTGACTACCGAGGACAGTGACGTCATCAGTGAGAGACCGGTGACCAGCATCGCGGAGCATGACGTCCGAGCGGCACTGAGGAGAGTGAACACAAGGAAAGCGGCGGGGCCAGACGGCATCACCGGCCGTCTGCTGCGCTGCTGTGCTGACCAGCTAGCAGGTTCAATTCAATTCAATTCAATTTTATTTATATAGTGCCAAATCACAACAAAAGTCGCCTCAAGGCGCTTCATAGATACAGAGAAAAACCCAACAATCATATGACCCCCTATGAGCAAGCACTTTGGCGACAGTGGGAAGGAAAAACTCCCTTTTAACAGGAAGAAACCTCCGGCAGAACCAGGCTCAGGGAGGGGCGGCCATCTGCTGCGACCGGTTGGGGTGAGAGAAGGAAAACAGGATAAAGACATGCTGTGGAAGAGAGACAGAGGTTAATAACAGATATGATTCAATGCAGAGAGGTCTATTAATACATAGTGAGTGAGAAAGGTGACTGGAAAGGAAAAACTCAATGCATCATGGGAATCCCCCGGCAGCCTACGTCTATTGCAGCATAACTAAGGGAGGATTCAGGGTCACCTGGTCCAGCCCTAACTATATGCTTTAGCAAAAAGGAAAGTTTTAAGCCTAATCTTAAAAGTAGAGATAGTGTCTGTCTCCCGAATCCAAACTGGAAGCTGGTTCCACAGAAGAGGGGCCTGAAAACTGAAGGCTCTCCCTCCCATTCTACTTTTAAATACTCTAGGAACAACAAGTAGGCCTGCAGAGCGAGAGCGAAGCGCTCTAATAGGGTGATATGGTACTACAAGGTCATTAAGATAAGATGGGGCCTGATTATTTAAGACCTTGTATGTGAGGAGCAGGATTTTGAATTCAATTCTGGATTTAACAGGAAGCCAATGAAGGGAAGCCAAAACAGGAGAAATATGCTCTCTCTTTCTAGTCCCTGTCAGGACTCTTGCTGCAGCATTTTGGATTAGTTGAAGGCTTTTCAGCGAGTATTTTGGACATCCTGATAATAATGAATTACAGTAGTCCAGCCTGGAAGTAATAAATGCATGAACTAGTTTTTCAGCGTCACTCTGAGACAGGATATTTCTAATTTTAGAGATGTTGCGCAAATGGAAGAAAGCAGTCTTACATATTTGTTTAATATGTGCGTTGAAGGACATGTCCTGGTCAAAAATGACTCCAAGGTTCCTCACCGCGTTACTGGAGGCCAAGGTAATGCCATCCAGAGTAAGAATCTGGTTAGATACCATAATTCTAAGATTTTCAGGGCCGAGTACAATAACCTCAGTTTTATCTGAATTAAGAAGCAGAAAGTTAGCGGCCATCCAGGTCTTTATGTCTTTAAGACATTCCTGCAGTTTAATTAATTGGTGTGTGTCATCTGGCTTCATGGACAGATAGAGCTGGGTGTCATCTGCATAGCAGTGAAAATGTATGCTATGTCTTCTAATGATACTGCCTAAGGGAAGCATGTATAATGTAAACAGAATTGGTCCTAGCACTGAACCCTGTGGAACTCCATAATTAACCTCAGTGTGTGAAGAGGACTCTCCATTTACATGCACAAACTGGAGTCTATTAGATAGATATGATACAAACCACTGCAGTGCAGTACCTGTAATACCTACAGCATGTTCTAATCGCTCTAATAGGATATTATGGTCGACAGTATCGAACGCTGCACTGAGGTCTAGCAGGACAAGCACAGAGATGAGTCCACTGTCAGAGGCCATAAGAAGATCATTTGTAACCTTCACTAAAGCTGTTTCTGTGCTGTGCTGAGCTCTGAAACCTGACTGAAACTCTTCAAATAAACCATTCCTCTGCAGATGATCTGTTAGCTGTTTGACAACTACTCTTTCAAGGATTTTTGATATGAAAGGAAGGTTGGAGATTGGCCTATAATTAGCTAAGACTGCTGGGTCTAGAGATGGCTTTTTGAGTAAAGGTTTAACTACAGCCAGCTTGAAGGCCTGTGCTACATAGCCGATCATTAGAGATAGGTTGATCATATTTAAGATCGAAGAATTAATTAATGGCAGGACTTCTTTGAGCAGTTTTGTAGGAATGGGGTCTAAAAGACAGGTTGATGGTTTGGAGGAAGTAATTATTGAAGTTAACTCAGAAAGATCAATTGGAGAAAAAGAGTCTAACTTAACATCAATAGTACTAAGAGTAGCTGTAGATAATATTACATCTGTGGGATGATTACTGGTAATTTTTTCTCTAATGATAAAAATTTTATTTGTGAAGAAGTTCATGAAGTCATTACTAGTTAACGTTAAAGGGATGGTTGGCTCAAAAGAGCTCTGACTTTTTGTCAGCCTGGCTACAGTGCTGAAGAGAAACCTGGGGTTGTTCTTATTTACTTCAATCAGTGACGAATAGTAGGATGTTCTGGCTTTGCGGAGGGCTTTCTTATAAAGCAGCAAACTATTTCTCCAGGCTAAATTATGATCCTCTAGATTTGTGACACGCCATTTCCTCTCCAGATTACGAGTCATCTGCTTTAGGGTACGTGTTTGAGAATTATACCACGGAGTCAGGTACTTCTGATTTGAGGCCTTAGTTTTCACAGGAGCTACAGTATCCAGAGTCGTACGTAGTGAGGAGGTGAAATGATTAACAAGATAATCGACCTCTGTTGGGGTAGCGTTCAGATAGCTGCTCTGCTCTATGTTGGTACAGGGCATTGGAGATGATAACAGTGGGTGGATTATATTCTTAAACTTAGTTACAGCACTTTCAGAAAGACATCTACTTTGATAAAGTCTACTCTTCACCACTGTGTAATCAATTATTGTAAAAGTAAATGTTATCAGGAAATGATCAGACAGGAGAGGGTTTTCAGGAAACACTGTTAAATGTTCAGTTTCTACGCCATATGTTAAAACAAGATCTAGAGTGTGATTAAAGGTGTGTTCACTTACATCTTCAACGAGTCCCTGGCGAAGTCTGTGGTCCCCACATGCTTCAAAAGATCCACCATCATCCCTGTGCCCAAGAACAGCAAACCCTCATCCCTGAACGATTACCGGCCAGTTGCACTGACCTCGGTAGTAATGAAGGTGTTTGAGAGGCTGCTGAAGAACATCATCTCCTCCGCCATCCCAGACACCACAGATCCGCTGCAGTTCGCCTACAGATCCAACAGATCCACAGAGGATGCCATCGCCCACGTCCTACACACCACTCTCAGCCACGTGGACAAGAAACAGGGTAACTATGTGCGAATGCTGTTTGTTGATTACAGTTCAGCGTTTAACACAATAGTGCCCTGCAGACTGTTCACAAAGCTGAGGGATCTGGGACTTAACAGCCGTCTGTGTGCATGGGTGTTGGACTTCCTCACTGGCAGAACTCAGGTGGTGAGGGTGGGCAGGTGCTTCTCCAACAGCATCACCATCAACACAGGAGCACCTCAGGGATGTGTCCTCTCGCCACTGCTCTACTCCCTCTACACTTCAGACTGTGTGGCCACCCATGGCTCCAACACCATTGTGAAGTTTGCTGACGACACAGTGGTGTTGGGTGCCATCTCCAACAACGATGAGGCGGCCTACATGGATGAAGTGAAGAATCTGGCATCGTGGTGCCAGGACAACCACCTCCAGCTGAACGTCAGCGAGACCAAGGAGCTGGTGGTGGACTTCAGAAGGGGTCAGCACAGAGACTACAAGCCCATTATCATCAATGGAGCTCCAGTGGAGAGGGTGCAGTCCTTCAAGTATCTTGGTGTCCACATCTCCTCAGACCTGACATGGGCTGCCCACATTCAGGTCCAGACCAAAAAGGCTAGGCAGCGCCTGTATCACCTACGACAACTGAGGAAGTTCAGGGTCTCTCCAAAGATCCTCAGGATTTTCTATACAGGCGCTGTGGAGAGCATCCCCACACAGAACATGACATCGTGGTTCGGGAACAGCTGTGTGAAGGACCAAAAAGCTCTCCAGAGAGTGATCCGTACAGCAGAACGCTGCTGCAGGATTGCTCTCCCCCCGCTTCAGGACACCTACACCAGGAGATGCCGGACTAGAGCAGCGCAGATACTGAAGGACCCGTCCCATCCTGGCAACAAACTGTTCCAACTTCTGCAATCTGGTAGAAGGTTCTGCATCTTCTGGGCAAGGACAGAGAGACTGAAGAGGAGCTTCTATCCCCAAGCCATCCGGGCCCTAAACACACACACCCGCCCTCTCACATCATCTATAATTGACTGAGTCAGGACTCTTCCAGACACTAAACCAAGGCACAATGTACATTTCAATTCCTTTAATTTTAAATATGTTTATATTGTCTGTCCTGTAAAATAGTCAGATATCTATTCATATTAATGTACAGAATTCACCTGCTTGCTGCTACTACTGCACATTCACTCATTCACTATATATATATATATATATGTATCTATCCTCTATAATTCTCCTCTACACCCCCCCCCATTTTTGCACATGTCGAGGAGCGTGTCAGGCTACATTTCACTGTGTGTTATACTTGTATAACTATGCATGTGACAAATAATAAAGAACCTTGAAGAACCTTGAAGAACCTAGCATAGCTCCAGTCACAGAAAGGTGGCAAACCAAGGACTTTTAGACTACTACATCTATGACATGCTTCCATATGAATATAATGGAAAATGGCATAAATAAATTAAAATTATTACAATTTTAAGAGATTCTGGTTTCTCTGACAGCAGCAGAGGACAAAACTTTGTCACTGAAATCATCAGGGCTTTAAATAACTTGTTGAAAGCTCCTTGAAATGTCAGTTGTATTGGTCAACAGTCTTAAACAAAAAAAATATGTTTTCTTTTCCCTGTTTTTTCTTACCTACGCTGCCCTGTACTTCCCTTGGCACATAGTGGGTTGAAACTCTCGGCACAGCAAGTGCACATAGCTTGCTCTCTATGCATTCCATTTGTGTCTTTGGCTTATCCATCAGGTTATCTCGGCTTTCATGATAAAAACAGAGCAGGCCTCTAGAGGACCTAGTGTGTTGCCTGTAGTTATAGATTTTTCACAACTCTAGTTTGGCTGTATGAACCATTTTATGCCGTTCAAGTCAGCTTTTCTTTGATGCCATGCTACAAGGGTTTGCTGAAACAGGCATTCCCTGGGTCAGATCTCTCAGGTCCCTCTGGTGTCAAAAAGTTTAGCTATTCATAGAATACTCTGTCTAGCTGCAACTCACTACAAGAAGTTACTTGTAAAAAAAAAGAAAAGAAAAAAAGACCAAATGAGAAATTAACAAAACTAATGCTTTGCTACTCTGTCCAAATGCTGCAAATTTTTAAATAGCTGCCTTTCAAATCAGTTCCAGACAGTACCACCAATTGACCATTGTGGTAACACTCTCAGCCATGTTAGAGTACTAATGTATTCAGCTCTTAGGCTGAGGTGCCATGCCTGAAGCATGGCCCAACAAACTTTTGTTTTAAAAGTTTTCCTCCTGGGTTATTTGCCTAAATCTAGAAAACTGAAGGCTGTATTAGAGCAATAAAATAAGATTTTCATATAGTCATAAACACTGCTGTTGAAAACAGTTAGCTCGAAAATGTATTACTTCAGATGTTTATGGATCAAATATTTGTTCTTGTTTAATTTCTTCTCAAATCAGTTAAATCTAAAGACACTGAAGATAGCTTTTTAAGTGTGGGATTTCAGAGTATTAAATTTAAATTTATGCTCAAGATCTAAATATGAAATATGAATATCTTGCATATAATGTATCCTTAGTGTAAAGTAATTTTGTGATAGATGAATTGGTCCAAAGACACATCAGCTGACGTATTTAATGGGTCCAGTGATTTTGGTTATGAGATGTGCAAAACCCAGACTTTGTGCTCTTCCCTTAACGGTTATAATAATATATGGGTCAGTGTTAAACATTTAAATGCAAAGGCAATGAAAAGCTCTAGCTGCAGATATATATTTATTCATTATTCAGAACATTCCATAAAACTGTTATTTTCCTCTCACAGGCACTGGTCTGGTCTCTGCTGCGTAGTTGATGAGCCATTTTCATCACACACTGTGACTGGCACAGCTTGTTTAAAAAGACATACACATAGATCAGATATTATGGCTTGCTGGGAGGAACACAGTGAATTGCCTCATTCCTCTGATCAGTATTCAGCTTCATTCAACCTTTTTGCTCACAGCCTGCTTCACCTGTGAGAACACAAACAGCAAGTGCACCTGGATAGCACTCATATTGTCGTTGCAAAGAAAATATGAACTTGGATATAAATCTGTGTCCATGAAGTGTAATACATCCATGTAATGCTTTTAGTATTTATTACTTTTTAAATGGAAAAAATATATATAAATATTATTATTTATATATATTTTTTGCCAGACTGAGTATTGTAATTTTTCAGAGTCAGAAATAAGACTGATTATGTGTTTTTGATATATAGTGCAACTTCACAACAACATTCAGGTAAAGACCCAACAATGATAGAGGGAGAACACCAATGATTTAATGTTACCCTGTGAGCAAGCACTTGGCAATGATGGGGAAAAAGACATTTTAAATAGGAGGAGACCTCAGGCAAAACCTGGCCCAAGGAGGGAACAAGAAGATGTAAAAGAGAAAGACAGATAAAACTCAACAGAAGAGAGAGAGAGAAGACAAAGTTAAGGACATGCAGTAGTGGCACATAAAAACATATGGGTGTGACAAAGTGATTGAGCAGTTAAAACACTTTCATATTCACCATTTTTCTAATAAATGTACATTTTAAACACCACAGTATATTATTTTTAATGCATATGATTTGCTAGGGAAGGGATGCTTAACATTTCAATACCTTCCCAAGATCTCCAAACGTAGATGTTTCGAAACACTGCTCTGAAGTGTGGTTCAAAACACCCAGGTCATGTGACCATGGTTGATTTAGTTTTGGTGTGTTTCCCTCCAGTTTGAACAGGTGGCTGCTCCTTCTGGGCAGGTGAGGCACCAGTATTCCCAGTCTGGATGCAACAGCAATTTGTGCTGAACTTTGTAATTGTAGAAATTGTTTTTAATACCGTCTGTGAAGGTTCTCAGTCATCCAGGTCATCGTAGTCAAAGGCTGCAAGCTCCTTTGACTGATTTTAATACCAGTTTTTCAATTTATTACAAGCAGACCCATGTACATGTATAAAAGAACAAAATACTCACTGTCACATTAATATGTTTGCTGTGTACTGTGAAAACTGATGTAGACTATCCACTCACTTAAACACTAAAATCCAAAGTGTATCTAAATAAATATTGACTTATTTCAATGACTGTTGTCATACAGATGATAGAAAGGGAGAAAGAAAGTGAGCTCTAGTGACTCAGATCAACAAAGGGAGAGTGGTACTGTGCTATAAATTCATTTAATTATCTCAATTAAAACCGCATGTGCTTTCAAAAAGAAAAATAAAACAGCCAAAATTTTCAGCTCTAACTCTCACTATTTAATTTTTTCTGCTAACAAAAATATATTCGATCGATAAGTACGTTTGTCTGGGAAAAATGTGTAAAAGCCTAAATGAAATATTCAAACATCTATGAGCGAGATAACGACAGCATAACGACAACAGTATCTAAACACCTTTAAATGTCCAATTTTGCATTTGGTGAAAGCTGCTGTGATGTTGCTTTGAACGTTTAGTGTTTCACAAAGCCTCATTTTGCCCATCACTGACTTTCCATTGCTAAGGTAACATTGCTTCACCTACTATACCAGGTTTCTTTGTGTTGTTATTATTAGGAATGTGACACTCTATAGTAACGTTTCGACACTTTGTCGAGCTCCCGAAGCACTGGGATTGTGTTTTGAAACACTGCTCCAAAGTGCAGTTCAAAATGTTCTAAATGAGGTACCTACTGCTTCATAATGTGAATCCTGCAAGGCGCCAGGATTCACATTATGGATAGAACGGAGTAGTTTGAGCTCAACCTTGTAACTACTGAATTGATATTTTTGATACTACTGCTTTAATTTATTACAAGCAGGCACATGTACATGTATAAAAGAAAACAATACCCTATTTCTCATTATTTTTTCTGTGAATTGTGAAGACTGATACAGTCACTTAAACACCTGAATTCAAAATGTAATTAAACAAATATTGCCTTATTTAAATGATTACTGTCATACAGATGAGAGAACGAAAGAGGCCACTTGGTGAGTTGTGTTGACTTACAATTGCACTGCACTGCAAATTAAAGAAATAAAAACTGCCAATGGTTTCAAGGGTAAAAATAAAACCGTTCTAACTCTGTTTATTCTCTAGTAGGTTTTACTTTTAATAGAAAATGTATTTGCTGCATCATTTGACATCCTCCCTTACTGTGATCCTAATGTAATCCCAATTTTAAAATGTATTTGTCAATGTGCCATGAAATGTGCTGTTGCAATTGGTCAGAATAGTAGCACTTTCTATTACAGCTCAGTAGTAAAGTGGTAATAGTAGGATAAGAAGCAGGAAACAAGAACATACTAATGGGGTAATTTTGGGTAATAAGTTATTACCATGAAATTACCAAATTAATAACCACTTAATATCCAAGTAATATCATGGTAAAAGCAGTGTTTACAGTTGAGTAATATTACCCTGAAATTTATGTAATAGGATAATAAGAGCCCAAGAACTGGGGGTAATAACATGGAAATACAGCTAAAGTGATCATATTAGGGTAATATTAGGTTTCTGCTGCCTGAGGTATTTACTGAGCACCCGGTTGGTTGGGGCCATCTTCCTGATGTATTCTTTGATGTTCGTTGTCTCATCCTGCACTGTGGTACTGACACTCTGGGGCGACTGTGGCTCAGGGGATTGCGAAGCTCATCTGTAACCGGAAGGTTGCTGGTTCGATCCCCCTGCTCTCTCTGTCGTTGTCGTTGTGTCCTTGGCCAAGACACTCTACCCTACCGCCTACTGGTGCTGGCCAGAGGGGCCGATGGCGCGATATGGCAGTCTCGCTTCTGTCAGTCTGCCCCAGGGCAGCTGTGGCTACAACTGTAGCTTGCCTCCACCAGTGTGTGAATGTGAGAGTGAATGAATAGTGGAATTGTAAAGTGCTTTGGGTGCCTAGAAAAGCGCTATATAAATGCAATCCATTATTATTATTATTATTACTCTTTAGTCCCTAGCCCCCTTCCTTCCTCTTAGCATACAGCCTCGGGGTGCTGGACTTGGGGTAAAAACCCTCCATGCATGGTCAGGAGCTTCCTAGTCTTGATGTCAGTGGCTTCTATTTCCTTCTTTGGACAGCTTATTATCCCAGCAGGGTACCTGATCATGGGTAGGAGTTGATAGCCCGGATCTTGTTCTTACTGTTCAGCTGACTTCCTGTTGCCTTCTGGTAATTCGATCCCCTCAGTGGTGACTACCTTCCCTCTCTTTGTTATCATCCAACTACACTTCTCCAGTCCGAATGACATTCCGTGTCATTGCTGTATATCCTGGTGGTGTGGATCAGTCAATTGATGTCTTGTTCACTCTTGGTTATACACCTTCATGTACAGGAGGTGGCTGACAACTGCTCCATTCCATAGTCTGTATCCGTAACCATTCTTGTTGATGATCTCACTGAGGGGGTTCAGGCCTATGCAGAACCAAAGTGGATCCTGCACTTGATGGTGACTTGTGCTATGGACTTGAAGTTGGCCTCTAGTGTTGTACACCACATCCCCAGTTCCTGATGAAGGCTCACAGTGTCACAGTTATTAAATGGACTCAGGCGCAGACCAGGCACCCTTGCAGAAAAGACGTTTCTGCAAGTGCATTTATTTATCATCTATCATCTGGTTATATTATAATGAGACTTCAGTCTCTCTTTGTCCCACCTTTCTCTACAAAATGTACACATACATATAATGAAAATAATAATCCTACCTGATATTTTTTGTCTTTTCTAACCGGTATTCAAATGTGCTGCACAAATGATGGAAAAGCAAGTCAAGGATAAAAATGAACCTATCACAATGAATCTTACTGAAAAAGCAGGAAAGTTCTGACAGTATAATAGCAATCTTTAACCGCACATATGTATATAATAATCTATAAGTATTATAGAGGAGCCAGCTGAGGTGGTTCGGGCATCTGACAAGGATGCCTCCTGGGCGCCTCCTGGGTGAGGTGTTCTGGGCATGTCCCACTGGGAAGAGGCCCCAGGGCAGACCCAGGACACGCTGGAGAGATTATATCTCTCGACTGGCCTGGGAACTACTTGGTGTTCCCCCGGATAAGCTAGAGGAGGTGGCTGGGCAGAGGGAGGTCTGTGCTTCTCTGCTTAGGCTGCTGCCTCCGCGACCCAGCTCCGGATAAAGCGGAAGAAGATGGATTATTATAATTATAATTTCAGGACAATGTACAGGGCATGCAGTTTTCAATGTGGTCTAATGAGCTGTGTTCTTTTTTTCTTTTTTTTTTTTCTTTTTTTTGCCTGTCCCATTTGGTTCTTTAGCCATCAGAATTGTTGTCTGAAGACCAACAAGGATACCCAATGGATTTACTTTGCCAAATGGATCATCACGGCCCTGCCGTATTGGTCCATTTGATCGACCTTGTTGTTATTATTTATTTTATTTTCAGATGTTACAGACGGGACAGACATGACTGAGGGATAGGAAAGGGAGAAAGAAAGATGAAGGAAAAGAAAAACAGAAGGGAAGAGGGACAGTGAGAAAGGGCACTTAAAAAGAGAAAGAAGAAAAAAAAATCTCCTGGATCACCTGTTGAGAGAAAAAGAAGAGAAAACAAGCAAAAAAAACAGAGCAACATACTAAACACAAAACCATCACGTTAATCTAGCTAAGTGTAAACAGCAGTAAATACTAAATATTGAATGTTGTTGTGTAGCAAGCAGGACCGACAGCGCACAATGTGCTTGGAAATAGCAGCCAATAGAGGTGTAGTTTATGTCCATGAACAGTGAACACCCGTGTGCACACCTGTATGGATCAGCGCGCTTGTATTCAAAAGGTTTCCCCATGCTAGAGGATGTAGAGAGCCATAGCCCTGTCCCCCAGGGAATGAAGCAGGCATAGAGGAGATCCAGGCCCCAGACATCCAGAGGCCCCAGAGTGCAAAAGCCCAAGGAGGACCACCGGAGGGGCATCCGTGCCACCCTCCTGGGAAGAGCTGAGGAGAGCCCCAGATGAGGGGTCACCCAGTAGCCACGGAGCAGAAGCCAGAGGGGGCTGCAGTGGCGTGCCCAGCCAGCTGTGCCAGAGTGAACCGAGCCGCAAACAAACTCCCCAAACAAACTCTATACCCCGGGTCCAGGTACCCTCGCCCCTGTAGGGGGAAACGGCATCTAGACCCAGGAGATGTTACCCTTTCCCCCGGGGTGGAGGCAAGCAGACCGCCCCAGGCTCCACAGCAGCAGGGAGGCCCCGCATCCCAGATCCCAATCGGACAGCCAACACCTCCTTCCAGCCCCCCCGCCCCAATGGCCAGCAGAGAACAGGGGTGTGTGAAGACCCCAAACCTCCCTCCTCTCGCTCATGTGTAGTTGCTGCGTGTTGTTCTAAGGTGCATTTCATGTGTTCTAAAATGACAGTTTTTAGTGGTGGACCTACAAAAAATCAGCTGTATGCACTGTGAGAACATGTGAGAAATAGATCACAGATACACCCACACAACGCCCCTGCAAAATCTGCAAATCCCATTGTGTTTTTTGTTTTTTTTTACTGAACAAAGCCACCATAAGAAAACTGTGAAAACCACAAATAAACTTTTATTAATCAGGTTAATCTTTTTTATTATATCCACTGAAGGGAAGGAATGTAATTTCTCCTAATGTCAAAATATTTTGGGGTACAGCTTACAGTCCTGTGTCGGAGCATGCCTGTTTCCATTATAACAACTCTCTCTGCTAGACTGTCACTTTAGACCTATATTTGACGTTCATTTGTATAACCTATATTTATATGGTTTTCTGATATCAGGGAACAAACTATGCCTCTCCTGTAAATTACCCACAGCTAAATACCATTTTAGTTTGTGACCTTGTGTTAAATTGTGGAGTTCTTGGCAGATTGGGCATACCAAATTAAATGAAGTGACTGTGTTCAGAAAAAAGCCCAACATTTGTAAATCCCTCATATAACTAACCACCCCTGTGAGCACTATTTCAGGATTGCATTTACACACTATTTTGTATGTTTGGCCCTAAATGAATACATGTGGAAAAGGATAAATGTGGCTTATAGTCCAAATGGGCCATGTGTAAGCCATAGTTTCATGTCTGTTCCATTGTCTGATCACTGAAATTGAAAAATCATGGAAATAACTTCACATTGACAGCAAATTTGTAATCACCAGTTAACACAATATTCACATCTTTGGACTGTGGAATGAGATAAACTAGTTGGAGGAAAAGCTCGCAAACTCCACACAAAAATTTAAAAACTGAGATTCATACCAGGATTGTTTCACTGTGAGGCCACCATTAATGTCATGTTAACTTTTGGGCTTTTGATGATTTGACTTTGAACTGTTTTTTTGTGGAATGTTTAAACAGCAAACATCTTTACTGACTTTTTAAAATTATTTTTGAAGAAGTTTGAATTTATTTTGGATTTTTTATAATCCAAACACAAGTATCCAAAATGGGTCAGTTCAAAGTTCAGCTGGCTTTTATATACATTTAAGTCTGTGTGGAGGTAAACACAGACGACATGAGAGCTCTCGATTAACACTCCTCGTTCATTACTCATCACCACACAACTGAGTACTTTTCCCTCCAAAACACAGCAATAACACTTCCTGAGGACTGGGTGTGAGTGGAGCCCTCCAATGGTCCACCACACATGCCCCCCCCCTCGAACACCCAGTAGGGTCATCCCCTAGTCCAGAACCCTTGCTTTAATCAAACGTCCAGAACGGATGAATCGGGGAGGTGGAGAACTGGCTGATAGCTCGGGCCCCGCCAGGGCAGACAATGGTGCACTGGGCCAGGAACAGAAAACGAGTAAATTAGGGGACGGAGAGACAGCACAGAGGGATCGGAGCACGGGGGCGGGCTCTCGGGCAAGAATTCCTCGGGGTCCCCAAGGCTCCCCAGCTGAACTTGACCAAGGACAAGTTCCGAGGTCTTCTTTAACCACGCAGCGCAACCCCAGTAAAACCCACGGAAGGCGGTCAACCCACTTGTCATCTGTGAGAGAAGCACGGAGTGCGGCCTTAAGCGACCAGTGGAAACGCTCGCACATCCCGTTAGCCTGCGGGTGGTATGCAGTGGTTCGGTGGACCTTGACCCCCAGGCCGTCAGCCATGGCAGACTAAAGCTGAAATGGGGACTGAAACGCGAAACCCACGTTGACAAAAATGCCCTGGCCACCGCTGCTGCTGTAGTGGACACCAGAGGCACTGCCTCGGGCCAGCGGGTTGTGCGGTCCACTACAGTCAAAAGGTGCGTGAAACCTTGTGACTACAACAGAGGACCAACCACGTCCACATGCACATGATCAGCATGCCTCCCTGGGATGCGGAAGGATTCGAGGGGAGCCTGCGTGTGCCTATGGACCTTAGCGCACTGCCATGGGATGTACGCCAATGCCCAGTCTTTCAACGATTTACGAAGGCCTGGCCAAATGAATCTAGAGCTGACCAGCTTGACCGAGGCCCGGATGCCTGGATGAGATAGGGAGTGTACTGAGTCGAAAACGCGACAACACCACGAAAGGGGAACTACAGGACACGGACGGCCGGTGGAAACATCGCAAAGCAGGCTAGGCCTGCCATTCCACACGGGTCTGTCCTCCAGTACAAGGCCAGTTTGTGCAGACCGGAGGGCAAAAACGTCCGGGTCGGCACGCTGGTCAGCAGCCATAGCGTCAAAGTCTATGCCAACATAAATGGGAGAAACAGCCACACAGTTGGACTTACCAGCCACGTGCTGAATGTCTGTTGTAAACTCGGAAATGGCTGCCAACTGGCGCTGCTGGCACGTGCTCCACGGGTCAGAGACCTTGGACATCGCAAACGTCAAGGGTTTATAATCGATGTACACAGTAAAGCTATGACCCTCGAGAAAAAGACGAAAATGCCGCGTTGCGAGGTACAGGGCCAGCAACTCCCTGTCAAAAACACTATATTTGCGCTCACTGTCCCTGATTGTGTGACTGAAAAAGGCGAGCGGTTGCCAGACACCAGAGACCCGCTATTCTAACACTGCCCACGGCCACGTCTGACGCGTTGGTGGTCAATGCAATCTCCACCAACAGAAACGGGTGAGCCAGCAGGGCGGCGTGAGCCCCAGAAAATACCTGGATGCGTTCAGGGAGCCAATCAACCGGGTCCTTATCTGTTTTACCCTTCAAGGCAGCATAGAGTGGCTTCAGAAGGTGCGCAGCCCTGGGGAGAAAGCATTTGTAGAAATTGACCATCACCAAGAACTCCTGCAGCACTTTAACCGACGTGGGACACGGAAAAGCCAAAACAGCCTGGACCTTGTCTGGCAATGGAACCACACCGTCAGCGGAAATGCGGTGGCCCAAGAAATCCAGAACCAGCAACCCGAACTGACACTTCGAAGGGTTGACGATCAGGCCATGTGCCGCCAAGTCCTGAAAAACCTGACGCAGATGGGAAGCATGCTGACTCTCAGAACAGCTGGCCACCAATATATCGTCAAGGTACACGAAGACAAAATGCAGCCCGCGCAAGACAGAGTCCATCAACCGCTGAAAAGTCTGGGCGGCGCCTTTCAGGCCGAACGGCATGCGCAAAAACTCAAACAGGCCGAAAGGAGTAATAACAGCAGTTTTGGGAACATCTTCGGTGCTCACGGGAACCTGGTGATACCCCCGCACCAAGTCAATTTTCGATAAAATTGAGGTGCCAGCGAGGTGGGCGGAAAAATCCTGGATCTGGGGAATGGGGTAATGGTCGTTCTCCGTGACATTATTCAAATGGCGAAAATCCCCAAACGGCCACAACCGACCGTCTGATTTGGGCACCATGTGTACCGTAGAGGCCCAAGCACTATTCAAGCGCTGTACAATGCCGAGGCGCTCCAAACTCTTCCAGGGCGACGGAGAGTTTTGCGGGGTCGAGGCGGCGCGGGCGTGCGAACACCAGGGGACCGACCATCGGGATATAATGTTCAACCACGTGCTTCGTTGCTGTGTTTGAGAAATTAGGAACAGTCAGTGAAGGGAATTCCAAGAGCAAACACTGAAAAACATTCCCTGAAGTCACTAAATTAGCCCGATTCAGGGGCTCGATGACCCGAGTGAAACAGGTTATTGAAGAAAAGGAGAGTGCATGGATTAAGTGTCTGTTAGCGATATTGACCAGCAGTCCATGCAGTCACCAATCTTTCCCTGAACATCGTGATGGGAGAGCCATTAGCTACAATAAGCTGCGGTTTGCAGCCCGCTGCTAAACTGTTAGCACCAGTTGGGGGAGCCGGAGTCAACCAAGAAACGTCTCCTGGAGCGCATGTCTTCTATGAAGAGCTTTTTTTCTTTGTCGCCACCAAATTGCAAGGCGGCAGGCAGCGGCGCGCTCCGGCGCCAAAACGCTGGTGGTAGAAACAGAGGTCTTGTCCGTGGTGCCCCTGTGCTGCGATCTTTGCCGTCAGCAAAGGATGGGACACTTCCGGGCATGTCAGCGGGGAAGTGGAAGGTGCCGCCGGCGAGGCTGGAACTAGGTTGTGATCGTGGAAAGTGCGGGTAGCCAAGAGAATACGATCCGCTTCCTCAGCCAGGGAGCGATAATCCTTCGCGCCCAGAAGCAGAGAGTTGGCAAGGCCGGCTCTCAAGGCCGCCGGCAGCTGTCGGAGGAAGATGTGGGCAAAGAGGAATCCCCTGTCATCTGGTCCGAAGAAGGATAGCATGTGCTCCATCAGTTCGAGAGCCATACCACCATCCAGGCCTGAGAGGGAGAGGAGCTTTTCGGCTCGCTCTGCGTTGGAGAGGGCATAGTGCCAAAGAAGCAGCTCCTTAAGGGCGGCGTATTTCCCTTGGGTGGGTGGGTCCCAGAGGAGAATCAATGCATGACAAATGACTAGCGGGTCGAGAGAGGCCACCACATGGTGATATTTCATGTCGTCAGCCGAGATGCCACGAAGGGCAAACTGAGCCTCCACGTGCACGAACCGCGACGGGGTATCGTGAAGCAAAAAGTCCGGCAGCTCAAGCGCCACAGGAAATGCAGCTGCAACCATCGGGCTGCAGCATGTTCGAGTCAAGGGTCACCAATGTGGAGGTAAACACAGACGACACGAGAGCTCTCAATTAACACTCCTCATTTATTACTCATCACCACACAACTGAATGCTTTTCCCTCCAAAACACAGCAATAACACTTCCTGAGAACTGGGTGTGAGTGGAACCCTCCAGTGGTCCACCACATCTGCATAGATACATTTTATGCTAGCAAAGATAAATTATGCATTGTAATCAATCATGTTCACTAAGGAGACATTAATGGGCCTTGGTTTTGTCAAGCTGAAAGACATTGTAAAGCTTTCAGCACCACTTATTAAACGATTTAAATGAGTGTATGTATATATTTGAGCCTTTATGGATACGTTTGGCCCTGTGTAGAATATATAAAGTTTAAAATAAATTCAAACTTTTAAGTTATTAAAGAGGTGTGCTGTACAATCATTTCACCCTGGAAAAAGAGCTATTCAAAGAAATCATTAAACTTCTAACACAGCTATAGATATACTAATTAGCATAAGACATGACTGGCTCATATTTGACCTCTTTTCTGATGAAAGATGGTAATATTTGTTCAACATGGAAGCAAACAGTGCTTTTCTTTAAATCACGGAAGGAAAACCTATGATTGTGTTTAGAGACTGCATGTTATTGTGTCATTTCTCATGTGGATTTTATCTGAATATTCAGCTCAATTAACACAACAAAAGGTATATTCAGTTCCTCTTTCTAATCCTTGTGTTGTAGTTTAATCCCATTATTCTATAAAACAGAGTCACAGAAATAAACTAGCCTATTTAAGATGTACCCTGCCTCTCCAGGGTACATCTGCATAAATCTAGAATAATTCAATTAAGTAAAACTACAAATTTAAAAACCTTTTTTCTTTTAACTTATTTTTTCTGGATCATCTAAATGCATTTCATGCACAAACCCTTGGTAGTCAGGTTTCAGTGGAAGCTACAATAGCAAAGCAAGTTTTGCAACCCTACTGAGTTAAACTATGAGGAAACTATGAAGCCTACATATCATTCGGCCAATATGGGTCCAGACCACGGGAAGCCTCTGCATGACCATTGTTTGCCACCATGGGGGAGCCCTTTAATTCAAATGACCGCAGAGATCATAAGTTTGAGGGAAACATATGGGTTCCCCTAACCTGGATTCCTATAGGTTAGACTGTGACACTCATTCAGTTCATTTATAAAACAACTTATACTGACTGTTGCTGGTTTTGTGAAGTGTAACAATGTGGCTGGGTTTTTCTGATTGGGACTCAAACCTTTCTCTGCCATAACAAGAAGGAAAAAAGACAAAGCATTGACCCTTTCAGCTCAATGCACATTGATCTAATAAGCTTCAGGGCTCATTATATAGTATAGAGCGATTTCTCTCTTCCTAGCAAAATGCAAGTAATGAGGCATTTGAAATATTCTACAACATTAGGATAACTGAAATTTGAGAGTAAATCCTATAAGCTTTGCTTGTGTAATACATTTAAAAGTGTTCCCTTTTCCCCTGAGGCTGGGATTTCCATTTCTCACCTACAGAGGTAGATGGCTTTTTGGCCTGAGCTGTGGTGTTTTCATTCTTCCTGCTTTGTTTAATGGTGTTTCACTGGCTTTCATTCATATCAGTCCTCTGATGTTTTACATGTTACATGTTACAGTTAAAACTGGAGTATCCAATAATCATTAATTCAAAGTTGGTAAAAGAACCTATTTGTCATGTCTGTGCTGATGTAGATCAAAGGAAAGATTCCAGGCTTTGTGTTCTGCCTGCAGCTAGTGTCACAGCTTTGCTGGCATTTTGTGATTTGGGGTCTTTTTAGCGACGTTCACACTGCAGGTGAAAGCGCATCAAATCCGACTTTTTTGACCCTATGCGACCCATAGCCGATCATGGTATGACAGTTTCAAATCCGACCTAGGTCACTTTCGTATGTGGTCCTGAATCCGATACATATCTGATGTTTTAGAAAGCGACTGCTGTTTGAATGGTTGTGCCGCATTAAATCCGTCTTTTACGTCACTGACACAAGACAGACGCCAATTCAGCGCCTGAGAAGCGCTCGAGAAGACATCGTGAACGCTTCCTGGCCATCCCGTGTAGATGTTAGTGAAACTGTTGGGAAGACAACGTTGGAGAAACGTGAACATTTGATTTGTACTGTATAATCTACTATCCTTTGAAGCACCGCTCCTCTGTAAAACAGCAATAAGGATAATTATTTGGCCATATGTAAATAACAAAATAACTTTATAACTTAAAGCAAAATTGGGAAACGTAAAGTCCAAAACAAGTCTTTATATTAAGGGCCATCAGTCAAATAATACTCTTTGGTCTGGGTCTAAACAGAGCGCGTTGTGTGTGACGTCTTCAAAATTGTGTTGATATCTGGTGAACGCAGTAACCGGGTCATTGCAGCAGATTTCAATGCAAGACACCCTACAAGACCACCCATCTCCCATGCTACAGTTAGCAAACTGCTTCCTAAGTTTCGTGAAACTGGTTCAGTGTTGGATTTGCCAAAATGTGGATGCAAGAAAACTGTCACTAATGAAGAAACATCAGTGGCTGTCCTTGCTTAATTCAGCAAGAGCCCACAGCGTAGCACTTTTGTTCAGTGATGAGGCAAACTTTTATGTGAATGGTGAAGTTAACAAACAAAAGCACTGCTATTGGTCTGACACTAACCCACATTGGATGGATCCCTCCAAGACTTTTGGAACAACAAAAGTGATGGTTTGGTGTGGTATATGGGGTACAACAATAGTGGGTCCATTCTTCATCAATGGAAACCTCAAGGCCACTGGATATTTAAAATTGCTACATGATGATGTGTTTCCCTCTTTATGCACTGAAGCTGGCATGTTCCTTGAGTTTTTCCAGCAAGATGGTGCACCACCACATAATGGGTGCCAGGTCTGAGCATTCCTAGATGAACAGTTTCCTGGAAAGTAGATTGGTCGTCGTGGGCCAGTTGAATGGCCCCCAAGGTCTCCCCATCTGACCACCTTAGACTTTTATCTTTGGGGTCATCTGAAGGCAATTGTCTATGGTGTGAAGATACGAGATGTGCAGCACCTGAAACTACGGATACTGGATGCCTGTGCTGGCATTTCTCCTGCGGTGTTGCTATCAGTGTGTGAAGAGTGGGAGAAGAGGGTTGCATTGACAATCCAACACAATGGGCAGCACATTGAACACATTTTATAAGTGGTCAGAAACTTGTAAATAACTCATGAAAGAATAAAGTTACGTTGAAATCAAGCACACCATTGTTTTTCTTGTGACATTACCAATAAGTTTGATGTGTCACATGGCCCTCTTCCTATTGAAAAAACAAAAGTTGTGTCCAAGATGGCCGACTTCTAAATGGCCACCATGGTCACCACCCATCTTGAGGAGTTTCCCCCCTCACATATACTAATGTGCCACAAACAGGACTTTAATATCACCAACCATTCCCATTTTATTACGGTGTATCCATATAAATGACCCACCCTGTAGAATAAGGTGACACTTTGACACTCCAAACTCTGTCATGTATCTGGATTAAATCCTTACACCCATTGTCAGACCTTACAGTGGTGCAATGGTTCCTTGGTTACTACAATGTAATTTGAGCAAAACAGACTAGCCTGCAGCATTTTTTTTTCTCGCTTTGATTTTTGGGCTGTGTTTGAACTCAATTTTCATTAGGCATCTTCTCATTCCTACACTGTAAAAAAAATTGCAAAATAAAAGTATTTTACTGTTTTATTACATTTACAGTTTTGTACTGTTCTTCTAGAATATCATTAAATTTACATAAATAGACTGTGATTTTACATTTCAAATGTAAATTAACGTAAAATCACTGTAAATGTAATAAAACATAATTTTCTTGTTTTTTAAATGTATTTGTCTGTACATATGCAAATTTAGATTGTTAAAATACATTCACAAATGCATCATAATTTTTGCCCGTAGCTATCGAGGCTTTGTTGAAACCCGACACATTTTATCTGTCCACACCTTAACACTGAGGGTTTTGTCTATTTGGAATTTTGATCCAGAAATGTGTGGTTGTACTTGCTGAGCTATAATCTTCTCTTGATAACACTCATACAGTATCGTAATATTGCATGTCATCAAATTCCCATGCTATTGATAAATACCATTTTCAGCCCTTTACTTGTACTTAGCATGCCCAGAGCACAGCTTCTATTACAGTCTGAAAGTATGTATTTTTAATTTTGCAGGCTTGAATTCCATGCTTTTTGCAGGCTTGAATTGCATGAAGGATCATTTGCACATTTATGAGCCGTAACACGAGCAAACAAGTTATCACTGAACCCAAACTAATTCCCAGGATAAAACCTTTGCATATATCTTTGGCAATATGCCAATGTCCATGCAAGATCTAGTTGTTATTTAGAAATGCATAAACCTGCTTTTCTTTTTTCTGTGAGCCATCAGCAACACCCTTTTAAGAGATAATGAGCAAATTTTTCTGGGTTTGGTTTTTGCTTCTCGGCTGAGACAAACCGGAAGTGCAAAATATCAGGGCACTGTCTAATGGTAATGAATTCAAATACCTAATGGTGGTTGGGGAGAACTCTTGATTTGGCAGCATTTGGTTTAAGCATAGTCAGCATGCGGAATGATAAACATAATGAGGGAACAGTGTTTTCATGGTACACTGCTACAGTGCTGTAAAACTCCTGTATGTGTTATATAGCCATATAGTTTGTAGTATCTGCTGTACTGACTCCCATGAAGTGGTTGTAAAAGTCATTACTGATATAACACTCCTGCTGGCAGCAGACACTGAGCATCGAAGGCACATTGAAGGTCAGATCCAGAATTTATTTTCTATTGACTCCAACAAAAATATGGTTCTCCAAAATATACAACCATCAGAACACACGTCACTTATTTTGCAGACTTGAGAAAATAGTGAGTGCGAACTTATAATTTTGTTTTCTATACATTTGGTACATGCAGATTTCAGAAGTGTGGTTGAAAATTATTGTTTGCTGCACCATTCTTCCAACTGCTTGGGAAAAGATTCAGAATACTCTACTTACACCAGGAGGCATTACATTTTAATTCGGCACAAACCAAACAAACTGTTGTGAAAACATGACCCCAAACACACAAAACTGAAGTTAAGGATGAGAAGAGAAAGGCAGGGAAAGAAGGGATATGCAAGATAATGCTGTGTTTTGTTCCCTCTTTCCATTTTTTAAAGTGCACATTCACCACTGTTCTTTAATTTTCCTGTGACTATAAGCCATGCAGCATGAGAAACACTCTTCTCCATGTAAGGCTGATCTAATATGACTTTGACAAGGCACCAAGTGCAAGCTTTGATCTGTTGGAATGGAATAGGTGGAATATTAAAGATATTAAATATTAAGTATACTGACAAGAAACTGTATATAGATTACGAAACATTGACAGGTGAAATGAATAACACTGATAATCTTTTCATAGTGTCCACAAAGTTGATCTGTTAGAAGGAGGATATTGGAGAAACAATTCAATTCAATTTTATTTATATAGTGCCAAATCACAACAAAAGTCGCCTCAAGGCGCTTCATAGATACAGAGAAAAACCCAACAATCATATGACCCCCTATGAGCAAGCACTTTGGCGACAGTGGGAAGGAAAAACTCCCTTTTAACAGGAAGAAACCTCCGGCAGAACCAGGCTCAGGGAGGGGCAAAACAATCTTAGACACTGTGAGCTCTTGTACTCAAGGTGGAAAACAATTTAATATGCTGCCTTTTCATAGACAGTGTAAAAGTGGGTACAGCTGTGTCACAATTTAAAGAGCTCCACATTATGTTATTAGATGTTACAAATGCATTAACCAGGAAATACTAAAAGAGGTACAACGCCAGCACTGCTAGCCACCCATATTCAATAAAATGAACATGTGAATGAAAGTCTGTACTTGTAAGGAATTAAAGAGCTCTCAGTCAACGTGCTTGTAGTGCTGATCACAAGGTAATATATTTACACTATGCATCATGTTCCTTCATTTGGTTTCACTTCAGTGCTACTATTATTACTTTAGACTGGATCCGGGAACATAACATACAATGGGTCCCATATGAAAAGGTGCCTTTGAACTGAGAAAGCTGGTACTGTGGAAGCAGGTGTTGTGCCTTCTACCAATCAGCAGGAAAACAAACTTAGTTTTTTTCCACTTCACCGGAGCATGAGTAGCCCCCCACCCACAGCCTCTGCCTTTGTGTTTCATCACATTTCTCATGCTCGAAGGTTTGGATCTCTTTCTGCTTCTTTCCCTTGAAGTTGGGTGTGCCTCTGAATTAACAACGACCCCTGACAAGACACTAAATCTGACAAAGTTAACTGTCATGGATGTCTATTGCTCTGAGATAAGATGGCAGATTAGAAAACTCAGTGACAGTGATTCCTTTTATGTTACAGTTGCATAATAATTTGCTATGGCGGAAGAGTTAGCGTCTATTATAGATTTGGTGACTGTTAGCACAGGAGCAGAGGCTTTGATGTTGGCATATGTCAAAGGTTCAGAGTCATCCTAAAACAACTCTGAGTAGAGGCGCTATGTTTCCTTTATTTTCTTCACACTATCTATTCACATCTGGAATAAATCAAATGTTTGATTTCACTTAAATATTTCTAATTGTCTTGTTTTACCTAGAAATTTCATAAAAGCAGAAGCCACAAAGGTGCTGTATTTCAGAATGAATGAGCTCTTTAAATGCATCTGAAATCAGTACTACAAAATCCAAGGAGTTTGTTTGTTGCTGTCTTTGATTCTCTATGTGACTCCTGCATCTCACACATGACATCAATTCAATTTTTTCAGTTTTATTCGTAGACCAAATCACAATAACAGTCGCCTCAAGGCGCTCTATATTTTAAGGTAGACCCTACAAATATACATACAGAGAAAAACCTAACAATCATATAGCCCCCAATAAGCAAGCACTTTGGCGACAGTGGGAAGGAAAAACTCCCTTTTAACAGGAACAAACCTCTGGCAGAACCAGGCTCAGGGAGGGGTGGCCATCTGCCACCACCGGTTGGGGAGAGAGAAGGAAGACAGGATAAAAGACATGCTGCGGAAGAGAGCCAGAGATTAATAACAAGTATGATTCAATGCATAGATATGAGGGGCCGTACAAGCCAAAATTAATTCTTTCACTCTCACACACATACATTCTTCTGTCACACACATATACTTTCACTCTCACATACATATATTTTCACTCTCACATACATATATTCTTCTTTCACATACATATACTTTCACTCTCACATAGTTTTATTTTAATTTTTATATTTAGATATTTTTATTCTCATGTTTACACATATTTGACTGATTTAATAGTCGATGCGTCGTTTGAAGTTTTGTAAGATCACAAAAGACGCAGGAATAAGTAGTAGGATTTAAGAGTGTAATAACGGACTGAAACAGAAGATGGCAGCACTGCATGTACAAGGATGCCAGCTGCTGTTAAACCCTGAAGAAGAAGTAGCTCTGGCCCAGAATTCATAGTGCAGCCCAGTGCAGTTGTCAACAATGGCGGCAGCTAGTTAGTGTTAATATTACTCTTATTATTCTTTCTGGGTCACAAAATAAATGTTTAACATATTTTCAGGCGAGAATGTAGCTGTGTATACCTCAAATATCTGCTCAGTTTATCAAGACACCAAATATTTTCAAAAGCGCTCTGACGTTTTCAGAGACGTCTGTTACCCACTAGCTCGATAGCTAGCCGAGGGCAAGGCTCACTAGAGCCCGTGAGAACACCGGAGTCCCAGCAAATCGTTTTCAAACCCACTCTTTCGCTACTCTGATCTGATTAGTCAACTAATAGCAAAAATAATCGGTGACTAGTCGACTATCAAAATAATCGTTTGTGGCAGCCCTACCCACCAGCTGACCGCTTAGCTGGACTGGCTGTTGGGCATACCGGGCATTTGCCTGGTGGGCCGATGGTGATTTTTCATTTTTATGTTTGTTTGTTTTTGTAACGGTATAAACAATGAAAGGTGGTGGATTAGCCAATTGGTCATCATCAACTCTGGGCTGGACCAATTACAATACATCCGTATTGAGAGGAAAAGGAACGCAATTAGTCCCGGACTTCAGCTAGAATGAAAAAAAGACAAAGCTGGAGTTATTCTGTCTTTGGTGCACAGCTGCCTCTTCTCCCCTCATTCTCTCTCCCTCCCTCTCCTGTTGCTACTTCAATCATGAAACCGATCAATGATCAGCTGATCGTCTCTCTTGTTTGTTTATCTCCCACTTTGCACCAGAAACAGGAAACCAGCGGATGTTGCGCTAAACAACAACAGCAGCACGTTCAAGCTTGATAAGCTGTTAGAATTTATTTAAAATTAATTTCTAGTATGAGCTGATGTTTGCAGGAGCCAAAGCAGTAAAAGCTGCTGCTCATGGTATCGGTTTGGAAACATGAAGGTGATACAAATCATACATATATACCAACAAGACAGTGTACATCACTGTCACAACAGCGTTTAGTTCAAAGACTTTATGGTTTTTCCTATAATACCTGGTGGTGTAGTCGGACGATTTTTTTGTCAGTTGAGCTTTATGTATTATGTTTAACCCGAGTGACCACCCGGTCAGCTGGTGGGTAACAGGCATCTCCGAAAACGTTAGAGCACTTATGCAAATATGTGATGTCTTGATGAATCGAGCAGATATTTGAAGTTTACACAGCACCATTCTCGCATGAAAATATCTTAAAAGTTTATTTTGTGACCCAGAAAGAGTAATATTTCAAACTCTACCACTCTGTGTCCCTCTGCCACTGCCTCGTTTGAGTTTTGGACGAAATGGATTCTGGGATATTGCATTTCGTCATTTCAAGTTGATTGGAGACCAGAACAGCCAATCAGATATTTTTGCATCCAAGTCTGTGATTGGCTGGTTTTGTGGCACAAATATAACGGCGTACACAAAGAGTTGAACGCGCACGGGCAGAAATGTTGAGAGCGCGAGCAACACATTGCGAGCGAGCGCAAATACAAAAACTGAGCGAGAGGGGCTGCTATTGTGTGTGTGTGTATGGATAATAGCAAACACTGAAATACATTTTTTGCACGCAGCTATGAATTTTGTTCACTCAAATTCAGCTTTTCTTCGCTCAAAATAAATTTCTCCTCAAAATGCAAACTGCAACTTTTTTTTACTTGCGCTCAATTTTTTTTTACGTGCGCTCAGAATAGTGGCACAACAATAATGCCATAGATAGCTTGCTGAAGAACTCGAGTTTCTTCTCCTCCCTCCATGCTGTCAGACACTTGAAAGTGACCCGCGCGTGCTTCTCAGCTAATCACAGCGGTACAGACAAACAGCCATTAAACTCCTTCCGTTTCCACTATACTCTTTCATTCACATACATTATTCTCTTGCATACATATATTTTCTTCAGACATTTATGCATTCTCTTCTTACATACATATATTATTTGTGAGATTAAATGCATATTGAATGCATGTAAATGAGACCAAAATGTGGGAATGCATAAATGAAAATTCATGTATGTTAGAGTGAAAATTTGTAAATATGTACATTAAAATACATGTATAAGAGAGCACAATATTGCAATGTGTGTATTAAATATGTGTAAACATATTCGGGGTTTAACGGCAGCTGGCATCCTTGTACATGCAGTGCTGCCATCTTCTGTTTCAGTCCGTTATTACACTCTTAAATCCTACTACTTATTCCTGCGTCTTTTGTGATCTTACAAAACTTCAAACGACGCATCGACTATTAAATCAGTCAAATATGTGTAAACATGAGAATAAAAATATCTAAATATAAAAATTAAAATAAAACTATGTGAGAGTGAAACTATATGTATGTGAAAGAAGAATATATGTATGTGAGAGTGAAAGTATATGTGTGTGAAAGAAGAATGTATGTGTGTGAGAGTGAAAGAATTCATTTTGGCTTGTACGGCCCCTCATACATAGAGGTCTATTAACACATAGTGATTGAGAAAGGTGGCTAAAGGTGAAATACTCAAGGCATCATGGATTCCCCTGATGCCTTGTGTATCATGCAGCATACACCTACTGTAACATAACTGAGAGAGGATTGAGGGTCACCTGATCCATCCCTAACTATATGCTTTAGCAAAACAATCTTAAAAGTAGATATAGTATCTGTCTCCTGAATCCAAACTGGAATCTGGTTCCATAGAAGAGGGTCCTGAAAACTTAAAGGATCTCCCTCCCATTCTACTTTTACATACTCTAGGGACAACAAGTAAGCCTGCAGTGTGAGAGCAAAGTGCTCTAATGAGGTGATATGATACAATAAGGTCATTAAGAAAAGATGGGACCTAATTATTAAAGACCTTGTATGTGAGCAGCAGAATTCAATTCTGGATTTAACAGGGAGTCATTGAAGGAAAGCCAGTATAGGAGAAATATGCTTTCTCTTCCTAGTTCCAGTCAGTACATTTTAGATTAACTTAAGGCTTTTCGTGGAGTTTTTACAACATCCTGATAATAATGAATTACAATAGTTGAGCCTAGAAGTAATAAATGCATGAACTAGCTTTTCAGCGTCACTCAGAGAGGATATTTCTAATTTTAGTGATATCGTGCAAATGGAAGAAAGCAGTCCTAAATATTTGTTGGTCAAAAATAACTCCAAGATAAAGTGTTACTGGAGGCCAAGGTAATGCCATCCAGAGTAAGTATCTGGTTAGATACCATATTTCACCACTTCTGTAAGCATCCTCCTTGGCCTTACAAATATGCTGGAGTTTAGGAGTGGACCATGGTTTATTGTTGTTATAAATGCAAAAGGTCTTGGTTGGCACACACGCAACCAAAAAACTGACATCTGAGATCTGTTAGCTGTTTGACAACTACTCAACCAATGCCTGTTGAATTTTTGACATGACAAGGAGATAACAAAATACAAGGTGGCACGAATTATTACCTTTACAAAGGACAGTAACAACACTGAAAAACAATTTTCTGTTAAAATACTATCAACCTGCATCAGCCAGCCAAATGAAGAAGTCATGTTATTCATGTTACCTTTGGATCTTAACCCGATCCCTTTTCTTACTCTTCAGCTTGTCTCTAAGTTAAGTTTAGCCCCCATACCACACCATACGTACACCGTCCTTACTCAAAAGATGTGGTCACAGGTTGGAGCATAGACTAAAAAATAATCTGATGTGGTTTGTCTGTAGCACTAAGACACCCCTTGGTTTTACACTACATCTTTAAACTACATGTGATCAAGAAACTCCTTGTGTTGGTCTTTCTGATTCTGTTGGTCTTTTTTTGGTACACTCCAAAGAAATATTTCAACATATTCTTCATGGATCAGCCGGAATTTTGTAGACAGCTTTGACTTAAGAACACAGACATTAAAGTGATACTGGCTTTCAAACTGTAGTAAAAAGGTTGATGGTTCATTAACGTAATCAAATAAAATGATGTATTTTTGGTTAACAGAGGGGTGGATTAATTATGTAATCTGTTGTAAACAAGCCAATCAATATTTGGCTCACAGCAGTCTTTGATGGCTAAATTTGATGCATCTTGATTGCATCTTTCACTGTTGTGGAAAATCTGTCTGCATGCTTACTTTGACTTTGTGTCAGTTAAGTGTATAAAAGTGTTAATAATAATAATAATGATAATGTATACTTTATTGATCCCTGTGGGGAAATTCCTACACGCATTTAACCCATTCACTCAGTGAAGCAGTAAAGCTCTAAACATGACTCTGATATAGTATTGAGGTCCACAGACCCAACACAGGCAAACAGCTGAAAAGTCCACTAAAAGCTAAGATAACAATTGACAGTTTGGTAATGCTATAAATTTGGATTTACATATGTTTGCAAAATGCTACTGGCCAAGTTCTGTTGCTTTAAACTTTTGGCTGTCAAAGAGATAACAATGCTCTACAGAGCTTTATAAAACTTTCTTATTGCCGTTGTTTGTATTGACAACATAAAGTCATATAGGGAAAGATATATAGGAATATCGCATTTGGACATGTTACATTTTTTTCTAGGTCAAATAAGGTCAAAGTTTACTAAAATGTTTTTTGTCTTTTAAACTTTGCCTAAAATTCATCTACCTTTGTTTCTATTGGCAATATTTAGAAAATTTATACCGGTGTATAGGTATTTTAATTATCCTATTATAACTTTTTATCCAAATATCATGTCACATTTGACAACTGATCTCACTTTTATATGTTACATCTGGCTGATCTTAAAATGTGTTCTAACAGTAAAGAAGGTATTGTTAAGAGAATTAAATGGCTAGTTGTCACACATATTCTGCAGAATAATATTATATAATAGTGTATAAGTTAAGTCAAACATTGTATAAGTTAAGTGAAGGTCATATCAAGTATTTCAGTTCAGTTCAATTCAATTTTATTTAGGGCTTTGTATTGTAAGGTAAAGACATTAAAATAATACAGAGAAAACAGAGAAACCCAAAGAAACAGACAACCCCCTATCAGCAAACAACCCAAATCAATGCCTATTATCCATTGCCGACGCCTACATTCTGAGTTTTATTGCAATACAAACTCCTAAGAGTATATTTATGAAATAAAAGAAAACAAAATACAATACTTATTCCTTTACTTAAGTAAATACTCCCCAGAGAGTGAGCTGTTTTGGTGGAGGCACATTCTTGGAGTATGTCTTGTTAGTTTCTGTTTTTAAATCAGGACTTGAAGTAGTTTAAATGATAATTGTGCTACCTCTGCTGAAGTAAATTGGAAGCAAAGGCTCCCAATCCTCCCTAATCCCCTTAGTAGGAGTGGGAAGATGAGCATGGATGTTGTTGCTTAGCTTATTTTAGGTACCTACTTTCCAAACATCCAGAAATATCCATCTACACATTTTGCTATTGCATTTTCTGACACTGGCATTTGTCATAAATGTATGATTTATCTTCTCAAACACATCATTGCAAGTCATTCTAGCAATGCATAATATATCATTATGTACTTCTTCTTGTGCCATTAGGATAACACATTGTAGCATTTCTGTTCCTTTCCATGTGAATGAAACCCATTTACGAGTAGAATGAAGGTTAAAATTAGAAAAAAAAATATTGCAGAGAAAATCATTCTCAGCACTTTTGCCTAGATGTTCAACGAATATTAAAGGAAAGCATTAGTTTCCTCCTTTGATCGCTTCTGGATTTCATTTTCTAATTAACTACTTACTATAAAACCTTGGTTGTGCTGATATGAAGGATGATGCATCCCCAGCCACAAGCCACAACTTAGCAAGCCCGGTGGCAGGGGAGGTATGTTTTTTTTCAATCACCTGCCTACTGGCATTATCAAGCTGGAGACCCTTCACTTACTCTGCAAACAGATGCTACTTCATTAAATTCTGTGGTCACTATAACAATGGTTCCAAACCGCACCACCCACCACAACCATCCCATCCCATTTAAAACTTCTTAAAAGTCCAGCATGTTACATTTTCCTCTCATTGAATCATACATTCATTCCATGGCATTAGTTTAACTGCTGTAAGCAAAAGATAGAGAAGTCTCTTAATTGCAGTTTAATGCAAGGCAACAGTACAGCATCCGCATCACTGCAGCCGCAGTCCAACTCCGTCTGCCCATCTCCCGCTCCCCTCACTAGTGAACAAGACCCCGTAATATTTAAATTCCTCCACTTGGGGCGGTAACTGGCCCCTGAGTTGGAATGGGCACTTCACCCTTTTCTGGATGTGGACCATGGTCTAAGACTTTGAGGTGCTGATTCTCATTTACATTGGGTCACACTTAGCTCTGAACCGCTCCAGTGCGAACTGGAGGCCACCTCCTGATGAAGCCAACAGAACTGCATCATCTTCAAAAGCAGAGATGAGAAGCTGAGAAGAAATTCTGTCCATAAAAATGAACAAAATCTGTCACAAACGAGTTCCAAAAAATCAGAAGTAGTGATGCCATCTTGATGGTGTAAATTATCTGTGAAGCCTGTTGGGAAAACAGGACCCAAATGCAGGACGTCCAGAACAAAGACAATGAGTATATTTTGAGTGTAAAACAATACAGTGCAAAACAGTTTCACTATCAGCAGTGACTTTCCAGCTTCCAGTGCAGTGAATTCTTTTCCAAAAGCTGTTGCCGCAGCTCCCACAGCAACATTTACGAAAACACACTTGGCTCCCTTGACACGCTACACAGTTTCCTGAATATGAACAAAACACAGCTGTTAATGTCATGAGAGAAGGGGATTGGACCCAAAATGCAGACTCAATAGGCAGAACAACTAAAACACTGCTTTATTGCTGGATGTCCTAATACAAAAACAAAACTGGGAAAACATCGGAACTAAACTAATGAACATAACAACGCAGGACAGAGGGCAACACTGGCATAAATATACACAAGGGCAGATGAGGAAACAAACCACAGGAGGAAACAGACTGAGCATAAACTAACAAGACAGGGGAGGCAAAGCTGAACATGAAACATAGGACAAGAGACTGTCAAACTGAAACAGGAAATACAGGGAGTGCAGAATTATTAGGCAAGTTGTATTTTTGAGGAATAATTTTATTATTGAACAACAACCATGTTCTCAATGAACCCAAAAAACTCATGAATATCAAAGCTGAATGTTTTTGGAAGTAGTTTTTAGTTTGTTTTTAGTTTTAGCTATTTTGGGGGGATATCTGTGTGTGCAGGTGACTATTACTGTGCATAATTATTAGGCAACTTAACAAAAAACAAATATATACCCATTTCAATTGTTTATTTTTATCAGTGAAATCAATATAACATCTCCACATTCACAAATATACATTTCTGACATTCAAAAACAAAACAAAAACAAATCAGCGACCAATATAGCCACCTTTCTTTGCAAGGACACTCAAAAGCCTGCCATCCATGGATTCTGTCAGTGTTTTGATCTGTTCACCATCAACATTGCGTGCAGCAGCAACCACAGCCTCCCAGACACTGTTCAGAGAGGTGTACTGTTTTCCCTCCTTGTAAATCTCACATTTGATGATGGACCACAGGTTCTCAATGGGGTTCAGATCAGGTGAACAAGGAGGCCATGTCATTAGTTTTCCTTCTTTTATACCCTTTCTTGCCAGCCACGCTGTGGAGTACTTGGACGCGTGTGATGGAGCATTGTCCTGCATGAAAATCATGTTTTTCTTGAAGGATGCAGACTTCTTCCTGTACCACTGCTTGATGAAGGTGTCTTCCAGAAACTGGCAGTAGGACTGGGAGTTGAGCTTGACTCCATCCGCAACCCGAAAAGGCCCCACAAGCTCATCTTTGATGATACCAGCCCAAACCTATACTCCACCTCCACCTTGCTGGCGTCTGAGTCGGACTGGAGCTCTCTGCCCTTTCCCAATCCAGCCACGGGCCCATCCATCTGGCCCATCAAGACTCACTCTCATTTCATCAGTCCATAAAACCTTAGAAAAATCAGTCTTGAGATATTTCTTGGCCCAGTCTTGACGTTTCAGCTTGTGTGTCTTGTTCAGTGGTGGTTGTCTTTCAGCCTTTCTTACCTTGGCCATGTCTCTGAGTATTGCACACCTTGTGCTTTTGGGCACTCCAGTGATGTTGCAGCTCTGAAATATGGCCAAATTGGTGGCAAGTGGCATCTTGGCAGCTGCACGCTTGACTTTCTCAGTTCATGGGCAGTTATTTTGCGCCTTGGTTTTTCCACACGCTTCTTGCGACCCTGTTGACTATTTTGAATGAAACGCTTGATTGTTCGATGATCACGCTTCAGAAGCTTTGCAATTTTGAGACTGCTGCATCCCTCTGCAAGATCTCTCACTATTTTTGACTTTTCTGAGCCTGTCAAGTCCTTCTTTTGACCCATTTTGCCAAAGCAAAGGAAGTTGCCTAATAATTATACACACCTGATATAGGGTGTTGATGTCATTAGACCACACCCCTTCTCATTACAGAGATGCACAATACCTAAAATGCTTAATTGGTAGTAGGCTTTCGAGCCTATACAGCTTGGAGTAAGACAACATGCATGAAGAGGATGATGTGGACAAAATACTCATTTGCCTAATAATTCTGCACTCCCTGTAGTGGCACGCAGACAGACGAAACCCAGGAAACAGAGGGAGAAGAAATGGGGCCCATGACTGGAGAAACAGGCAACTAGACAAACATCAAGACAAGACTGACCTAACTAGGAGAATACTGAGGGAAAGACACAGAGATTTGATAAAAAGACATGAACTGGACCAACACCCAAGACAACCTAAACTAGAAATATTAAATAAACTCCAGTGTGTAAGCAAACTAAACTAGAAAATATAAAATACACTGAGAACATAATGAATAAACTAGACTCAAGCATCTTAAGCATCTCCGCAAAGTGTGGTTGCATTGACCTCTGCTCCTTGGAAATGTGTTGTAATATTTTTTTGCGTCCATCCAGTCGGTCTTCCTGTATCGTTAGCATTCGCTTGACAGGGCTCAAATCCACTGGGTCCTGTTAGGTAATAAATATATAATCTTAAATGCTTATATGCTGATTATATTGGTTTATATAAGAGAGGCCCAGACTTCAGTGTAAAACTAGGTTGCAGGCTGACAGGAAATTACATGCTTTTGCAGAGCGTGCTTTTGCAGCTAGAAAGTGAAACCAACTAGGCGGTTTGATCGAAACTTAAAGTTTGGTGTGACGTAGAGAGCAAGTATATAAATACCTAGGCTTCCGTTTGTGCTTCAGACCTGGGGTTGTGTGTTCAGGTCTCCATATCCGGATATGTAAAATAAAGATCATTTTTAAAGTAAAAGGACCACTTTGAGCCCTGTGTCTTTCTTGGCCGTAAAGAATACTAAAGAACCGGAATTTAATAGTCCATTCTGGCTGGATCATTCTGTCAAATCTGTCAGGAAAATAGGACCCAATGCAGGACTCCCAGAATGAAGACAGTGAATTTATTTAGAGTGTAACGTAATCTTTTCAGCAGTGACTTCCCAGCTTCCAGTACAGTGACTCCTCTTCCAAAAGCTTCTTTCTCCACAGCTTCCACAGAATTGATTACAATAACACACATGGCTCCCTCCACATGGTTCTCCTTACTTGCCAAAACACAGTTGCACAAGCTGACTGTTGCCACACAATGATCCAGTGTTGACTGAAGCACAGCCACTCTGTTAAGTAGGTCTCTAGTGATGAGCTACAAACATGTGATCATTGTCAGGTGTGGCTGGCTTCAGAGTGGAAAACTGTCAAGGCCCCATGTTCATATGAAGGCGAGAACATGTTCACACACACACACACACACACACACATAAACGTACAAAGAGGGAAAGCAGGGACAATGAGCAACAACAAACAAAAATAGAAGCATCAGGTGAGGACATGAGGACTAAAACATTACCATACCTGCAAAATAATGGCTAATAAAATGGATCACTTTATAGTCCAGTGAAATAAGCCCTGTAATAGTTATTTCTAACATATTTTTCTTGGAGTGTTCAATAGTAGCTTTGCATGATTAAAAAACGTTTTTTCTTATATTCATCCTTAGTGCAACACCTCGCTCCTTCCGTCATTCTATTAGTGCATTCCTGAATAACTCAGAAGTCGCAATTTTAGAGTTAGGGGACAATCGCTTTTTCACACAGGGCCAATTATGTTTCATTTTCTTTCTCCTTAATCATAAACACCTTCATCTAGAAACGTTTGTGTTTACTTATGTTATCTTTGTCTAATATTTAAATTTGCTTAATAATCACATTTAAGTGTGACAAAAATATAGGAAATCAGGAAAGGGGCAAACACTTTTTCACAACACAGTAACATTATTGCAGTAACATTAATACTATAAATGTGGCCAGGTTTGTACTCTAAGGAGCTTGGAAAGAAAAGCGTCTGGACTTCTTTAAGTTGCTTGAAGACGTTTCAACTCTCATCCAAAAAACTTCTTCCGTTCTAGGGCAGAACGGAAGAAGCTTCTCGGATGAGAGTTGAAACGTCTTCAAGCAACTTAAAGAAGTCCAGACGCTTTTCTTTCCAAGCTCCTTAGACTACAATGACCTGGATCACTGAGAACCTTCACAGACCAGGTTTGTACTGTTGTATTTTTGTTTTCTTGATATGAAATTATTTATGATCAATTAAGGCACATGCCCATTCTCATCTGTCCTTTTCTTCTATGAATGTCAACCCAGCATTTTGGACTAATGTGGTTTTAAAGTTCAAGTCAATATGAGAGAGTTAAATTACAGTGAAGGACAGTAACGTCTAACCCTTGACTTGAGGTTATCCTCTTACAGAGCATACTCAATCAATGAGCCTGCCACACACACAAATCAAATTTCCTTGGTGAAAGTTAAAATCCTGTCGTACTTCAAATTAGTCTGATGCTTGTCTAATAAGCAATGTGGCATAGATACATGATGAAGAAAATCAATCATGTATAACATCACACCGAGCCAGAGAATTGAGAGATTTGTCAGCTAATTTCATGCTAATTGAGTCCCCATCCCTGGGGTTATTTTTAACCTCATCATGGGTCTGACCACATGCAATAGCAAGTACTTCGCTTATTTGTCATTAATTAGAGTAAAAACATCAATCACGATTCTTCTTTCTACCCTCAGTACCTGCCAGGATCACTAACATATCAAAGGACGTCACGGTGAATGAAGGCAGCAACGTCAATCTTATGTGCCTGGCAGTTGGTCGACCTGATGCCAACATAATTTGGAAGCATCATTCACCAAGGGGTAAGCCATGGTTTATTTTTATTTTATTGGTCAGCTGATTACTGTGTGTAAATCCTGTGATAGAATACCCCATAGCAGAACCTTTTGGATTCCAGTTGAGTTTTAAACTCATGGTGGCATAAAAATTATTTTGTTATTATTTTGAATCATGAATTTGTTACTACACTTTTCTTTTGTCCAAAACTAGAAAATTTATATTGATCTCTATTAACATTAAAGTTGCCAAAGTTCATTTAAAAGTTTCTCAAAACAAATATGTGAAGCAACTCATTACCTCAGTGTAAAGGTGTCTAAACCAACTCCCCACACACTCAGATACACTTGAGATTCCCACACAACACTCCCAATTCTTGTTTCACATGAATTTTCTTCTATATGTAGAGCAGCTATTTATCTCTAGATGGAAATTAATCTGTAGCTGTTTTTATTAACGTACACTTTCCACAACAGGGTTTAAGATTAATTATAGGCCGCAACCCTTTCTTCTTTTCAAAGTGGTGGATTTAAGGAGATGAAACTGCACAGTCTGTGGCCTGACAAGAATGAACTCCAATCAAAGTATTACTTGGCTAGAGGCCACAGCTCATTTTTTGATTGTTTGGCTTGTTTGGATTGTTGGCTCCTCACAGCAAAATACCACCTAAGATGCTCTGTGTGCCACTACGTATGTGTATCTTTGTGTGTTTTATGTTCTAATTGCGCTTCCAACTGTGCTTTCAGCAGTGTACGTTATGTGCTGCTTCTCTATAGGATCAGATGTTCAGCCTCCAACATAACATGAATGCTTACAGCCAAGCTGTTGCTCTTTCTTTTACAGTTGTCTAGAGCCAGCAAAACCTGGTTTCCACACCGTAGGAACCCTTCACCACCTCAGTCATTCAGTGTTTCTGCCTCCCTGCATTTACTGGTTTCCTTAGTGTTTAAAAATGCTATGAAATAAGTCTTAAGTCATATTCAATTCAATCCAGTTTAATTTGTATAACACCAAATCACAACTACAGTTGCCCTAAGGCAATTAAATTAAATCAGTTAAACCCTATTAGAATAACTACAGTGTGGACTGGTGTGATTAACACAGACTGCATATTCAATTCAGTTTTAAGTTTTAAGAAATACAAATTATGTTCGATTTCAAAACATATCTTTTATTTTACCAAGAGGAAATTAAAGGAAATAGTAAGTAAAATGTAAATATAAAAAGTCACTCTCTTATGTGATTTGAAACTCCCCCCATATCAGAAAGAAACTCTTTACAACCCACTGTGAGCTGGTGCACAGTTGCAAGACTAGTGGTAAATAGAATTAGAAGTAATAAACTGGCATCAACAGCCAGTCAACCTGGTATATTGCCTTTATGCTTGTGCGTGTATGTGCTCTAATCAGTGGGGAAAGTAATGGATTATCTTACTTGACGTTTCTCTGACTAGCACTAAAGAAAAGAAATACTATGTGGGGAGATCTTTGGGCAGCCAAAGAAATTGTTGCTGGCACTCAGAATCTTAAATGTTTTTCCTGCAGAGTAGCATTTCAGACTCGCTTCTTACCATTTGCTTTTCATGTTTGTCACTAGTGATAATGAACCATTCCCTCAAAGGATAGTGTTGGTGCTTGTTTGCTCACTTCATTGCCAAACTGTGTTTTTCAAGATTTAAGCTGCTTGAATGTCTCAAATGTCTTAAATCTGCAATGTTGTCTTGCACTTTATATTACTTATATAACTGGCATAAAATGTTCACTCTCAAATAGTGTCAGCAACATAAACGATTGTAACTTTGCATAGAAGGTACTGCACCTTCACTGTGAATAAGAAAAGAATGTTTGGCAAATGTTACTTATTTTGAACTTAAAATTTCACAAGAAACTGTTTCAAGTGAATTACTGTAAAATTACCGTGTACGTGGAGTACATGAAACACCACATGTACTAAGTCTAATTTATACCACTGACACCTATTCTGAACAACTGTTACACATTTAACACTGTGCATGAAACTGAATTTAAAATTAAAATTCTTTAAGTTACAGTTTTAGAGTAAATGTAGTGCTATCTTGTCCAAATACATAAAATGGCATTGTTGTTAATACTCCTACATTGATTTATGTAACACTGTAAAACCTGACCAGTTAAGTTAACTCAAATGATTTGGGGAAACCGATTGCACCAATTGATTCAAGTTTTATAACTTAAACAGTTTTGGGTTATTTAAGTACTTTATTAGAGTCCCGAGAACCCAAAGCAAATATGATAATGTTTATTTACTCATTGTTTTTAGTATGTTTTAACTTAAACCATTAAATTTGTTGTACTAAGATGCTGTATTTATTCAAACTTATTTAAAGTGTTACATGCTCATATTCAAATTAAGTTAAATTAACTTAAATAGTTTTATTTAAACAACTTAATCCATTTGGGGAAACCGATTGCACCAAATGGTTCAAGTACTATTAACACAAAACCAAGCTATTGTTCTTTCCATTCAGTTTTTATTAACTTTAACTGCAGAGAAAATACAGAATGAATACAACCATACTTTGAGTCATAACCTATGACTGCTAAAGCCATTATCAAACAAACAAATAATTAGGCATTTTAAAACTTGTGCTTTTAGGGAATTTTGAATGTTTTTTGTAGCATTTTGAAAATCAATTAAATATACAAAACACACATTTAGGTGTACATCATATAAAAAACAATAGTCTAGAGGCAATTAGAGCCATAACAATCACAATTTTAAGTAACATTTAGTATAATAATGAAATCAGATGCACTACAGCAATGCAACTATAGAAAACAGCTGAACTAACAAAAAATATTCTCAAAGGTATTTGTGGCTTCTCAACAGTTTTGCCCAGACCTCGAATCAAGTAAACTGGCACTCATCACACAATTAAAAAATAAAGCATGAAAGTATACTGTACATATTGACTAATTATCAGTTATCTTCCAAAAGATTTCCATGTAACTAAAAGGTGTTTTTAGAAATAAGCTTAAGATTACACACTATGTAAAGATTTTTTTCAATCACAAACAAAACATCAAATATGGATTGTCTCCTTATTCTTAGCTTTCTCCACATTGCTTTTTAGAAAGCTAATTACTGTCACGGTCTGGCTGGCAGACCGTGGGGAAGTGGGGAAAGGAGGACCCAAAACGCAGACTCTGCGACGCAAACAGTGCTCTTTATTTACAGTGAAAAGGCTGTAAATACAATAACTCCCCGTTGCTCCCTCGAACCCCGTGTGCGTGCTTCCCTCCGATATCTGTGTTCGTGCTCCCCGCTGTTGTGTTTCCGCACCCCCGTGCGTGCTGCCTCTCCGGACCACTCCTCCTCCTGTAGGGAAACCAGAGACGCAGCCGTCAACACTAACCCTCGGCGGGCATATACGCACAGCACAGACCTAAGCTAACACACACTGACTTGGTAAGATAACTCAATGATCCCGCGCCGGTGGGAGCTCCAACACTCTCCTAAGTAGCTCCCCCGACGAGCCCTGATCACCAACAGGTGTGGCAGGAACTTCAGGTGTGGCCAGTCCTTCGCAGGGCCACACCCATCAGGCCTGCAGGTGGCTGTGCTCCATCCTCCAGCCACACCCGCAGACATACACACGTATACACCCACACCCTGCCTATACATACGAGTGGGACACAGACTAACACAGCATTGTGGAGAAAAACACACACATCACCAAAATAATAACAATAATAATCACAATAACATCAACAGTCAAAACTGCTCACGGACCCCGAGTCCTCCAGAGCTGGGTCCGTGACAATTACCCTGAACAAATAAAACTATTGAAGCCATTCACAGATAACTGAAAAAGCACGACTATACTGACAGTGAAAAACAAACATCATCTACACAAGGTCATTTTTTAGTGTCTGCAATTTTGGTTTTAGTTGCTTTCTCTCATCGTCTAGCTTCAGCAACACTACTTTAATGAACTCAAAAAAGCCAGTACACTTCTCAGGATAGCTCAGATGCAGAGCATAGATTAGCCCAAACAAACACACCAGGGCATCAGTCCATGAGTGATGAGTCATAACAACCTGATATTCAAGTACTATGAACACTTGGCGTGGTGAGAAAGGAACTCCTCCAGGCACCTCCTCTTCATCGACATCAGCAACCAGAGCAATTGTGGCTTCATAGAACTCAATTTCCTCCTATAATACACAGTGCACAATTATTCATCTGTAATACCTCTGTTAAAAGTATAAATACAAATGGTCAAGCACCTTTCTTCAGTTTTTCAAATTCTATATATCATAACATGTTTTAAATTGACAGTGAAGGTTCATTTTTCATTCATCCAGTCAAATCAAGGATAAAAGAAGTTTATAAGTCATTCAACTTCACGTCTTCAACTTTCAACCCAAGTCCAGATGACTTATAAACTCCTTTCAACCTTTTTTAAATTCAAATGTGCAAATTATTGTAATACCCAAGCACCTTGCATGTTTTGAAAATCTCTGAAGAATCCTCCTTGAGGTACATTGGTAGGCCGGCCAGAGCTGCTGTTCTAGTTGCATAGATGTCGTTTTTGTCCTAAAAAATAAATAAATAAATAAAATAAAGATATATATATATATATATATAAACATAACAATGGCAACTGCCAAGCAAGCCGAATAATAATTAGTATTTTTAAATACCTGTTTTCCATATGCCAACAAAAGCTGCTCCATCCTTTCACAGACCCGTCCAGTTTTCCTCTTTTTGTAAAGTCCAATCAGCTGAGGAGCATAATCATCCAGTGCAGCATAAAACACATGTGGCAGATTCTGATTGGTGATCTGATGAAATTCAAAGTAGAGCTGAGGAGAATTCCAAAAATATTATAAGCAAAACACAGCATACTATATGAAAAGCAAATGTTATATATGTAGTTGTACTTACCTGTGTCTCATGAAAGAGTGCTGGCCATCTGTCCTTGAGCTCTGATACAGCCAGTGTCAGAATTCCTCTCTTTCAGACAGGGATGTTTTCTGACTAAAGCTTCTGCAGCCTTGCCAATTTGTGTTGTACTAGGGTATGCTTTTAGTTTGTAGATTTCTTCCCCCATTGTCTCAAGTATGTTGTGTTTTTGATCTCATGTCAGCGTAATTACTTTCCCATTTTTATCAAATGCTGCATTACCCTCTCTTAATACATGTTCCACTTCATAAGAAAATGGCGGAACAATAAAAACTTCTGGCCATCTACTAATACGCTCTGGTGAATCTATGGTATCAGTGCTATCAGTCTGAAGGATTGTGTCATCAGTGCTCGTTGAAATCCGGTCCAGCTCAACTAACCTGACAACTTTAACAGATGCTATAGCTGGCAGGTCTTCTATTTTAACCAAATTACACAAGGCATTATCAAAATCTGGGTCATGAAACTGAAGCCAAAAGTCAAAAGTAAAATTTAGCCTAGATTTGATCTCATCTATGAGGGCTTGCACACTGTTTGGACGAGATGGCAAAATACGTTTTTCAGCGTTATCCTTATCAAGGATGACCCTTAGCTTCAATATTCCTGTTGCCTCCATCTGAATTTGTTATTTCTGTAACAGACAGGTTTCACATATTATAGTGGCATTTTAATACATGTTTGTGTTTACAGTTATTTACAAAATATTAATTGTGCAAAAATATAAAAACATTTATGTGAATACAAAAAAACTGAATAGATGAATTACCTTTGCATTGGTTCAGAAATTGGTGGAATCAGCTGATGTCTCAGTTCTGTTTCTTTAGTCAGACACTGGAATGAAATGGTTTGTTGTTAGAATGAGTTCATTTGCTATCTTGTAAGCAACATGCGGCATGTGGTCAGACAGTTGGCACAGAGATTTTACACTGTGACGGAGACCCCTCTGTTGATTCTCTGCTACTTCATATGAACGCAAGTGCTCAACGTAATAAGTGTCATAGTCTTTCAAGAGAAAATAAATGTTGTTTCTGATGAGCAGTACATTAAGAATCTCTTTGAACTCTGGCAATGCAGCATAAGCACCTGTGCATACAAACATGCCAATTGCAAAGTTTGTGCCATTAATTGTAACCTTTTTTGTTGCATATATTGTGTCACTGTCAGCAATACCTGAAATAAATAATTGTATATCTGCAGGTAATGATGAAATGTACAAAGACTCCATTTTGGATGTTTGCAAAAACGTTGATGAGGACAAATAAAATGCCATCATGCTTTGATGTCTCTCTGCCAAAGTTTTTAGTACATTTTTGTAGTTGTGAGTGTCATGAACTATTTTTTTGAAAACCTTATGCTTTCCCTCAAATCTCATTGTCCAAAGATGAACTAAGGGACCAAAGCACTTTATTAAGTGTGGGTAATGCTCGATGTAATGATGCTTTGGCCTGAATCGAACATTAGGAAACACTTCCTGAAAGAGTTGTCTGTGATCTAATATTTTACAGGCCATGTACTGAATGGTCTCGTCACTAAAAGTATGAGACATGGCAAGCTGAACTACATCCTTTAAATCCATTAGCACTTCCCAAAAAGTGTCTCTTTCTGGAACTTTGGAGCCAATGAGAAGAGGCAACAGTCTAAGAAGGGCATGATTTTCATGCCCGTTCCCACCAATGGTCCCTCGCCTTGCAAAATTTGAGGGTATTGGATTAGGGCGATCAACTTTGTCAGAATGTTGGTAGGGAAAGTGCAGAATTGCTCTGTTTAAGTCTTCTAAGGTAAAATATCTCTTAGAAATCAAACATTTTAAACAATGTGCCAACTCCACAGGAACGACACCTTCAAACAGGTCGTGTAGGAGGTCAGGTGGGAAGCCTGTGACAGGATGGAAGAAAGAGAGATGGTCAGAAAGAACACAGGGGTTTTTAACACCATAGTTTTCCTCAATGTCATCATTCTGAAGCTCTTGCACAAGATTATCATGAGCATCTTTTGTTCTCATTACATAATTCCCTGTAACAGCATTTTCTGTTTGCATTTCTGTTTGGGTGGCATGACAAAACCTACAGAAATATGTAGACCTGAAACTCTCATTGAAACCAGCAAGTCCATGGGCAGCAAGGTTGTCTGCCACAACAGAGTAGACAGTGCCTTTAAGACATTCACCAAGAGTCTCAATGTAGACACCTACTTCTTCAAGAGTTTTCAGATCATTTAAGAGTGGTGACAACATTTCCTTATACCCAAACTGGCGTACATCATTGGAATTGCACAGCAGAGCAAGCTGAGTGCAGTGTAGAGCAGAACGAGATTTAACTGGAAAGTTTGCCAGTGTCCAATAAACTGCAAAGACTTTATGTATTTTCTTTGAGGTACCAAGTGGGTTTGCGATTTCAAAATCATCCACATAAAGTATTATTGACAATTTCTGTCCCTCTTGTGACAGTAGAACATTTTCCTGGTAGTAGGATCCATCACAAAATGACATGAAATGTCCAGGAATCTGTGTGGGTGCTTGTTTAATTTCTTCAAGCACATCATTTTTTTTCAACAACAATTGCAAAGATGTGAGAATAGGCACATACATATAAGTGTGCTTTGACGATTCAATTAAATACTCCACAGGTTTGACATATGGAAAATTTGCTTCGTAATATGATTTCCTCCCCTTTGCTGTAGATAGTGGTCCTTCAGATGTGACACATTTATGTAAAACATTACTATCAGAAACTGCCTGACAAATCTCATCCACCAGTTTGTCCGTATATGTACAGTTGTGCTTTTTCAGTATATCTACAACTGATTTTCTAACCAGAGGTACTGATAACAAAAACAACTGATCAATATGCTCAATAATCTCCTGTGTTGCTCTCTGGGACACATGGAGAATGGTCTGCATTTTCAAGAAAAATCCAGCCAGATTGTATTGCAACTGCTCTTCTAAACCCTCAATTCCACTGATTTCACTGGTGGATGCCACTTGATTGTCATCTGATGACTCTATTGAATCAAGTTGCATGTCATCTTTTTGTTCTACATTTATAACACTTTGCACAATGCCTTCATTGTAACTTGTTGAATTTTGGTGGTCTCTGCATTTGTGGGCATTGAAGGTTGTGTATACATTGGTTTTAAAATTGCAGTTCTTGAAAGGACATGGAACAGTTTCTTTTCGTTTTAAATGCCCCCTCAGATGGATAAACATTTGGCTTTCAATAAATGGCTGCTTAAAATTACACACAGGGCAACAAAATCCATATTTATTCAAATCTAGATAAGAACCGTCTTTTCTTTGTGTGGGAGTGTGCATTCTTGACATGTGTATCTTTAATGAATTAAATGTACTAAATGTACACATGCATGTGTTGTAGAGACAGGGTAAGGGTGAAATTGTGGAGTACTGACCATGGTTGAGCCGATAATGCTTCAACAACATGACTTTTATGGCAGTAGAAAAACTACACAACTTGCAATTCCACATTTTGATGCCAAATCGTTTTAAAATCACCTTTACTGGCTGTCTTTAGTGCAGTGCTGGATGATCTCTCGCATCCTACTGCTCCTTCAATCGTCAGACTGTAATAACACAAAAGCCATGAGGACAGAATGCTAGCAGAACAGTTTTTACTTTTAGACTTTTACTTCACTTAAAAACAGTCAACCTGGATAACACAAGCTTTGAAAACAGTAACTACAGTTCATTTTCAATTCAGGTTGGTCAACTACTCTAAATGTTATAAAATAATAAAGCAATTTTACATAAGTGAAGTACACAATAGGCTAACCCTTAGAAAGTACAGAGTCAGAAACGTTTAGGTTTGGTGCAGTGCAGCTTTGAAAAGGTAAATTATTTCACGACTAAAATGCCACTAACCATCATATTTTAAATTTGTGAAGGTGAACTTGTCCAGTAAACTCTTAAAATGAACACTAAATAAATCTTCTACTATTTTCACTGTGTCAAAAGTAGGCTACATTTGAACTTGATAAAGTTCAGAGTCAGAAAAGCCTAAACACTGATTTTACCAAAGGTTTTGTGCCATGCAGTTTGCAAAAATTAGACTACTTGCCAACTATTTGATTGAAACAAGCCACCAACCGTTAATTTTTTAAATTGTGAAGGCAGACTCCATACAGCGCTAGGCGGGAATTGTGTGCTGGCAAGCTAAGTTACGAGCTACTACAACAAAGTAGTATGATAAATTACAACAAAGTACAACTAAAACAAAGCAGTCTGATGAATGTACGTTTTGTATGCTAGAAGTAAGCATTAACAAAAAAAACATAAAAATAACGTTTATCTTGTACTTTCCACTCTTGCAAAATTTCTCTTGACGAGACTTGTGTCTCATGGCCGACAAGTCCAGGCAAAACGCTGGGGGCGGGGCTGTGGATGATGACTAATACAAATGAATTAACACTACTTAAACAGTTTAAAGCAACAGTACTTAAAACATTACAAAAACATCATGTGTACTTATTACAATAAAGTTATTATAACATATATATACTTTTGGGTCTACCTAACACACTTCATGAAAGTTACTTTAACTATTTTTCAGAACTGAGTAAGAACAACTTACTTCTTTTAGTAAGATGCACTGTTGGGTTTTACAGTGAAGCTAACTAGTGACAGAACATACATACATAGATACATAACAATAGAGACAGAAACAAACAAAAAAAGCAGGTCTAAAGGGTGAATTTTGTATTTTTTTGCTGGCTGTAGCAATGAGTTTTATCTTTAAAAATACAAGGGAAGAATAGCCACTTTGATGCTTTTGATGCCTCTGCCCTTAACCCTTAGATGCACAACCTACCAATACCTACACTCTTCCACGAGTGTGGAAGAGTGCAGAGGACTCCCAAAAAACACACCAAATGGTACATACCAGTTCACTTCTTGCAAGAATGGTTAATCAAATGAAGGCCATGAGCTTATGTTAGATTACATTTTTCCACTCTTTTCCCCTGTCTCTGGCTACTCTTCGTGCCTCCATGTTTGTGCATGTCAGCACCTCTATTATATTATCAGACATGAACATCTTCCATGCATCTATTGGGGAGACAGTACTAAACCCAGGTGCAAGCCCTGGCCAACTATTCAGAATATTGAGCAGGAAGAGGGGCTCATTCTGTTAGACACAATATCCATTTCCTCTTCAGAGGACTCCTCTGTGTCTCACTGGCCTTATTCAGTGGTGTAGACAATAGTCTGGGTCCTCTATATCTAACATGTCAGATTCTGAGTCAATGCCTCTGATGGGCTCTTCATCCCCTCCGTCCTGGATCATTTGTAGGGCAAGGTCCACAGGGATCCTAGCTGGCCTCATAGTAGCCATGTTACTTTAGATATTAAAAATAAACATCAGAAAGGACAATGTTTAAAATGCACAGAAAAGTATAAATCGTTTGTTACTGTCTAAAAATAAATTCCTGATCCATCAGAAGTGTAAGTGGGACAGTCTGAGTTGCCAAGAATTAAAGGTTCATAGAAAATTCCATAGGAACTGCTTGGGGTCATTTTTGATCCCACTTGTGGAAGAGTGGGGTAGTGATACAAAAACTGCATTTTTTTAAATTATTGAAAAAATAAATAAAATCGCAAATAGCCTCATGTTACAAACATATTTTATGAGGAATACCCTCAATATGAATATATTACAACTTTTCATTTTTAAGATTTTGAAGAAAAACAACCCATGGGGTCATTTTTGACCCCACGTGTGCATCTAAGGGTTAAGCTCTGAAAGCAGTTCCAGCATAAAGTCGCGAAAGTCAAGCCTTTCCTCCATTAAGAGACAAGAGGCCGTAGCAGAGCTGGCTGCCACACAAGCTGCACTAAAGGTCCTTGTGATGGACCGAGCAGTGAAGGAAACTTAGGCACAGGTTAAAGTCCAAAAAAATGATTTTTTATTTAACCCAAAAAACATAATTGGTTAACTCATGCAAAAAGACTCAAAATCTTGGGCCCATAAAAGAGGTCAAAATAACAAAACTCTACTCAAAGTTGACAACACAACTGATAACTCAAACAAACTGACCTAACGTAACGAGACAAAGGGGAAACTTAAATAGTGGCTGATCAGCCCACAAAAACAGGAGAAGGGGTAAAAACACACAAAACCCAACTAAACCAAACATAATGAACTCCAATTCCCCCCCATGGTCCCGAGTTATGGAGTGAACCAATTTGTAGTCTTCCTTTAAAGCTCGCTCCGCCCCTTTTCCACCTCTTGGCTCCTTAATCAAGGGACTGGAACAGCTGCAACTAAGGTAACTCAGAAAACAAAAGATTAATCATACATAACAGTGTAAACTAAAATGTGTGCACTTATTTTAGAATGCAGTGTTATGTGGATATGTGAATTAACCAAAACCAGTTATTTATTGTCCTGTAAATAAATTCCTATATTTAAAGAAAGACATGTGAATGCAATGTTACTTATAAGCCTCTACACTAACATGGTGGGTATTACCACTGTGTGGCTGTAAGTGCAGCCATCACACACTCCCCCTCTTCAGATCTCTCCCTGGGACAGCGAGAGAGACAGTCTGCAGTGCAGTTATCTTTGCCAGGGATGTGGTTGATGGTGAACCGGAATGGCTGGATTGCAAGGTACCATCGCGTGATCCTTCCATTTGTGTCCTTCATTCTCTCTATCCATTGAAGAGCCTTGTGGTCCGTTTCCAATATGACCTCCCGTCCGAGAAGATAATACCTAAAGGAGTCCAGGGCCCATTTGATGGCAAGTCCCTCCTTCTCGATGGTTGAGTATCGCACTTCCCTCGGAAACAGCTTGCGGCTGATGAAGGCCACTGGATGACGCTCTCCAGGCCGTCCCTGTAACAGAACAGCTCCCAATCCTCTCTCTGAGGCATCAGTCTGAAGAATGAAATTTCTCTCAAAATCAGGGCTATGCAAGACTGGGCTCTTACTCAGAGATTGTCGTAGGTCCTGAAAAGCCATCTTAGCCTCCTCTGTCCAGGTGATCTTATTGGGACTTTGGGCACCAGTCAGATCCATCAGAAGAGCTGCCCTGGTGGAGAAATGAGGGATAAACCGATGATAGAATCCTGCCATACCTAAAAATGATCTCAGCTGTTTTCTGGTCTCTGGCAAGGGACAGGATTCTATGGCGGTGACCTTATTGACTTGAGGTTTTATTACTCCATTTCCAATCACAAACCAAAGGTACTCAGTTTCAGCCTTGGCAATGGCACACTTAGCTGGATTAACAGTCAACCCCGCAGACTGAAGACCCCCCAATACCTTCTCCAGGTGTTTCAGGTGTTCTTCCCAGGTAGAACTGAAAATCACTATGTCATCAAGGTAGGCTGCAGCAAAATCAGACATGTCAGACAGTATCTGGTCCATCAGTCTCTGGAATGTTGCTGGGGCACCATGCAGTCCAAAGGGCATGACTTTAAACTGGAACAAGCCCCACGGGGTCCGGAAAGCAGTCAGCTCTTTTGAGCGCTTAGTCAGTGGTACCTGCCAATAACCCTTGCAGAGGTCTATTGTTGTCAGGTATCTGGCCTTCCCAAGGTGCTCAACTATATCATCAATGTGGGGAGTTGGATATGAATCAAATTGTGATATTGCATTCAGGTACCTGAAGTCTATGCAGAAACGGATACTGCCATCCTTCTTTGGCACCAGGGCCACCGGGTGGCACCACTCGCTCTTCGAGGCTTCAATGATTCCTAGTGACAACATCAGGTCGATCTCCTCTTTCAACGGGATCAGTAGACGCTCAGGTATCCTGTAACTCATTCTCCTCACAGAAGCTCCATCTTTCAACACAATGTCATGTTCCACAATGTCCGTTCTACCAGGATTTTCACTGAACACATCTAATTTACACAGGTTTCTCACCTGAACCTGTTTTTCCGCAGGAAGATGGTTGAGATCCAGGTCCCGAGGAGTGGGTTTTGGCAGATACTGATCATCCACTTCCTCCTCCTCCGAAACCTCCCGGATCAGAAGGACATCTGCTTTTGGTCTCTCCACCCATTCCTTAAGCAGGTTAATGTGCAGTACTCTGCTGGAGCGGGGCTGATCTGGAATAGAGACCTTATAGGTTGTTTGTCCAAGTTTCTTTTGGACCTCATATGGCCCTTGCCACTTTGCTAACAGCTTACTGTCATCACTTGGAAGAAGCACCAGCACCTTCTCACCAGGCCTGAAGGATCTTTGCCGAGCTGACTGGTCATACCAGGCCTTCTGGTACTGCTGTGCTTCTGCTTTGTGGGCTTGGGCCAGCTCCGTCATCTTCTCCAACCGTTCCCGCATCTGGACAACATAACAGACAACATTGACAGCCTGTGATCTTTCTTGGTCACCCTCCCAAGTCTCCCTTAGAAGAGACAAGGGGCCTTGTACCTCATGGCCATACAATAGTTCAAAAGGTGAAAAACCTGTAGAAGTCTGGGGTACTTCTCTATATGCAAAGAGGAGGTAGGGCAGCCACTGATCCCAGTCTGTACCAGTTTCATTGAAAAATTTGTGTAACATTTGTTTCAGGGTCTGATTGAAGCGCTCTGTTAGGCCATCTGTCTGAGGGTGGTATGGCGTTGTCCTCAGGCTCTTAATCCCAAGGAGCTGGTACACCTGCTTCAACAAAGTGGACATAAAGTTAGTGCCACAATCAGTAAGAATCTCACGAGGAAAACCAACCCTTGAGAAGAACTGTATGAGACAGAGGGCGACTGCTTTGGCTTTTTATTGATCTCAAAGGAAAGACCTCTGTATATTTTGTAGCGTAATCTGTCACAACAAGCATGTAACGGTTGCCTGCCTTACTTCTTTCTAGAGGACCAACAATGTCCATTCCTAGCCGTTCAAATGGAGTGCTGATAATTGGTAGAGACTGGAGAGGAGCTCTGGAGGGGATTTTAAGAGAAGACTTCTGGCACTAAGGGCAGCTTTTACAGAACAGTGTCACATCCGAGCGCACTCCAGGCCAATGAAAATATTTTCTAATGCGGGCCATGGTTTTATGCTTTCCCAAGTGGCCAACCCATGGAATGGAGTGTCCCAAGGAGAGCACCACCTTCTGGACTGCTCTAGGAACCACCAACTGCAATGCTGAACCCTGCTGATGATACAGAATGCCATCTTTCAGCAGAAACTCCCCCCTGCTGTTCAAATCTTACTTAGTTCCTTGGTTCCTCTCTGCAGCTTTCTGGAACAGAGATGTTAGAGATGGATCGTCATGTTGCATTTCAATAATATTAACAGGGATTTTAAAACCCAAAGGTAACTCAGGTTCTGTGCTAGGAGCTGCTCGAACAGCAGTATGTAGAAACTTCTCTTGCCTTCTCTGTCCACGTGACTTACGAGACTTCCCGGGTGCAGTCTCTATTTCCGCATCATAGAAGGGCAAGGCACGGAGTGGGTGTAGGGACTCCTCTTTCTTCTTAGCTTGAGCTCTTGTTACTGCAACATTGCATGTATGACTAGGATTCAGCAAGTCAAACAACACAGGCAGACCTCGACCCAGCACTACTGGAAATGGCAGATTCTCTACAACACCAATATTTAGAATATACGTTTGTCCTTGTACCTTGATGTACAGATCTGCTGTTGGATATGACCTCTCATCTCCATGAATGCAGCGAACAGGGATTGTCTCCACATTATTAACTTTATCTGCGGGAACAAAGTCTCGGTGCACAAGAGTCTGAGTACTTCCTGAGTCAACAAGGGCCTTTAATGGTTTCCCATCAACCTCAACTAAGGTCATTTTGAAACCATTCTCAAACTCCACTTTAGGCTCCACACTTTGTCGGGGCACAAAACACATCTGAGTTATTTTTGTAGAATTCTTTGGGCACATAGGTTTTGTGTGGCCCTCCATCCCACACAAATAACAAATCACAGTCTTGGGTGGAGGTCTTGACGGCATATTGACAGACTGGCTCTTTGGAGGTTTACTCACCCCTGCTTTCTGGTAGTGAGGGACAGATTTTGAACCATCTCTCATTTTCCATGCTGTGTGGCTCCATGGCTGTCCTTTTCTCTGTGCTGCCACAAACACATCAGCCAGCTCTGCAGCTGCCGCTGCAGAGTTTGGATTGCATTCTTTAATCCATATCTGTAACTCAGGAGACAGCATTCTCAAGTATTGTTCTAAAATTAATATTTCACTAACCTCATGCACCGTTTTTCCTTTTGGCTTTACCCACTTCTCATATAACTCTTTCAATCTTGCATATAGTTCTTTTGGATTCTCATCAGGTTTTACCTCCAGCGAACGGAATCTCAGTCTATATGTCTCAGGATTAATGTCATATTTTTGAAGAGTAGCTGCTTTAACCTTGTCATAGTCTAGAGAGTCATCCATATCCATATGAACATACGCACCTCTTGCTTTGCCAGTGAGTAAAGGAATCAGATGAAAAACCCAGTCCATTTTTTGCCACCGGCAAACTACAGCCATGCGTTCAAATGTTGTTAAAAAATGTTCAATATCATCCTCCTCTGTCAATTTTTCCAGCCTGGGTTCATAAAAGCGAGACTGACCTGATTGAGGATGTATTTGCTCATTACTGGAGCCAGCACAGGGAGGATCCTCCTCTTCAAAGGACTCTACCTCTGGTTGTTTAGATTCCTCCATTTGCGGCTCAGGGACCGGGGAGGTACGAGCTTGCACTTCTACCTGCAACAGCTGAAACTGATGTTGTAGTGCTCTAAAGCGCTGTTCCTGGCGGGTAAACTCCTCCCTTCTTCTTGCTTCCTGGGCCTCCTGCTGACCCATATGAGAATGAAGGATGGAAATCAGTTCTGACATTGTCGGCTCCTTACCTTGTCTCTCAGTACTATCCACCCCTCCAGAGGCTCCATTTTCCTCTCCTCCTTCTACTTGCTCTACCACTCCAACTGGCTGGTTTTGACAATCTCCTTTTGCTCCTCTGCCACTCCTTCCCATTCTGTGCATGGCTTGGTAAGTGAAGAGGGGGAAAAAAGAGAAAAAAAATCCTGTGCCTTCAACTGCTGATCCCACTCCTGACACCACTTGTGATGGACCGAGCAGTGAAAGAAACTTAGGCACAGGTTAAAGTCCAAAAAAATGATTTTTTATTTAACCCAAAAAACATAATTGGTTAACTCGTGCAAAAAGACTCAAAATCTTGGGCCCATAAAAGAGGTCAAAATAACAAAACTCTACTCAAAGTTGACAACACAACTGATAACTCAAACAAACTGACCTAACATAACGAGACAAAGGGGAAACTTAAATAGTGGCTGATCAGCCCACAAAAACAGGAGAAGGGGTAAAAACACACAAAACCCAACTAAACCAAACATAATGAACTCCAATTCCCCCCCATGGTCCTGAGTTATGGAGTGAACCAATTTGTAGTCTTCCTTTAAAGCTCGCTCCGCCCCTTTTCCACCTCTTGGCTCCTTAATCAAGGGACTGGAACAGCTGCAACTAAGGTAACTCAGAAAACAAAAGATTAATCATACATAACAGTGTAAACTAAAATGTGCGCACTTATTTTAGAATGCAGTGTTATGTGGATATGTGAATTAACTCTAAACCAAAACCAGTTATTTCCGATCCAGACCAATGGAGATATGTGACTTCTGAGAACAATACTGCATGCATCAAGGGGTCTGACAGCAAAGGGACTAATTACTTCCAACTGGGTCCAGATTTTCTCTGGCAGGATAAACTTACTACTGATGAAATTAAGGTGGGAGAGTTGGGAGCTGAAGATCCAGAACTTCGTAAGACTTTTGTCCATAAGACACTGACCACAGAAGATTTGTTGCTCAATCATTTCTCAAAGTTCTCAAACTGGATAAGGCTAGTTAAAGCCATTGCACAACTGATGCGATGTGTCAAAGAGGTCAAGGGTCTGATGTGCAGAACCAACAACGTCACCAGTCTTGAGGAGAGGAAAGAAGCAGAGCTTTTCATCATAGCTACTGTTTAAAACAAACTGTTTTCCGAAGAAATCAAAGAGACAATAACAAGAGACTGTGCAAATAGGCAGCACAAACTGAATCCCTTCATGGATGAAAATGGTGTGCTAAGAGTGGGAGGTTGGCTGGAGCATGCAGATTTACACCCACACATCAAACATCCAGCGATCTTGCCGAGCAAAAACCACATATCACAGTTGCTGATTGAACACTTCCATCAAAAGGTTCATCACCAGGGACTTGGGATGACTATGAATGAGCTGCGATCAAATGGCATTTGGCTATTACGATGTAGTCACGCAGTGTCTTCCTACATCTACAAGTGTATCAAATGTAGGAAATTCAGAAGGAATGCTGAAGTACAAAGAATGGCAGATTTACCGCGTGAAAGAGTTGAAACATCGCCTCCCTTTGCCTAGTGTGGAATGGACTGCTTTGGCCCGTTTTACGTTAAGGAGGGAAGAAAGGAACTTAAACGCTATGGTCTGCTATTCACATGTCTGTGCTCTCGTGCTGTGCATATAGAGTTACTCGACGACATGACCAGTGATGCCTTTATTAATGTTCTTCAAATCTTTATCGCCATACATGGAAGTGTTCAACAGCTTAGGTCAGATCAGGGCACCAACTTTGTTGGAGCAAGACGAGAGTTCTTGGAATCTGTAAAGAAAATGGATTAAGAATAGGGCTGCTCAATTAATCGAATTTTAATCACGATTACGATCTGGGCTTTCAACGATCATTAAAAATGACTGAGCCGATTATTAGCCCCTCCCTCATGCTTTACTCTCACGCTGCTCGGTGTGGTAAATCAAGCGCACCGCTCTCCATTTCGAACACGCGTCACAACAATTAAGAGGACCCGAGGGAAGCTCCGAAAGCTAAGCAGAAGTTATTTGGAGAGGAGAGTGACTGCCGTTGTTTGAAAAGAGAGGTAAAAAAAAACTTCAGTGGTGTGGAAACATTATGGGTTGGCGGAGTTAGACGTGGATCAAGTAGACAGTGTGTAAATTTTGCTACGATGTAGTAGCTGCACCACAGAGCAACACTGCAAAGTTCACTAAACATAGATGTTTACATTTTTCATTTGTTTCTTATATTGCAAACATTTGCACTGTTATCAGTATTTGCACACTATTTTATATTATTTTTTAAAGTCATTATTCAATACATTGTTATTGTTAACCCTTTAAAGCCGGTCAGAGCAGCACACTCCGTTTTGTGTAGGGGAGAGTGAGGTAAGATGAGCCACTTTTTACTCATGTTGCCCTGGATGTGAGAAAAAAAATGACACAGAAATAGAATGATAACATATTCCTTTATTTCAGGATGTCTCCTTTCAAATGTAATGATCAGAATCTATGTCTGATGACGCTGCCCAAAATAATGACCTATTTAAAAAAAATGCTCCTTTGGCTCAACTTGCCCCAGATTAGGGGTAAATTGAACCTAGTCAGTGGGTAAACTGAGCCATCTTGGGGCAAACTGACCATGTAGTTTTTAAAATGTAAAACTGATCATATTGTGAAAACAAACCATTTTAACAGTTGTAAACCTGTGAGAACAAACCTGGAAACTGGTGGTTTCTAAACAAACCACCAGTTCAAAACCATTTATTCAAAAGAACTATTCAATATTCCAATGATCAAGGTTGCAGGGGAATATGAACTGTTGCTCCCTCCTTGCAGTTCCTCCAGCCTGTTGAGGTTGAGGTAGCTTCTTCAGCACATCCTTGCGTGGGAAAGATGCCTCATCATTTTCCTTGAACACAAACGTGGGTTTCTTACTGCTAGTGATCCCTCAGATTCTTCTGAGAAATCTGGCACAGCATTTTTTCCTTTTTCTGCCACTACCTGCTTTGGTGTCTGTACTGTTGTTACACCTGTTTCGTCAACATTAAAAATCATGTTTGGGGGGAATTTATACCTGTCAAACAAAAAAAGAGCAATGATGATTAGTTAAATTTTTAAGTAATGCAAAAAATGTTAGCTGAGAGTACGCATATTTATTCACTTAACTGTTGTTTGTAGTTGTCATAAATAGTTATTAATGTTTTCAATTAGATAACTTCTGTTACCTGTCGATCACTTTAGCCAGATTGTCAAAGAACTCCCCAACTGTAGTCTTATTGAAGGCTGTAGCTCTTCCCAAAGATGTTGCCTCAGGCATACGGCAAGAGAGATGGTGGCGTGCCAAAAAATTCTTGAACCATTCTTTACCTAAAAAATGTAATGGTAAAGTAGTAAACTACACAAAATACATTAGTCTGTGCCAACCTACTGAAATGTTATTTCTTGCACTTCCTACCGGCTAAACCTTTCTCTGTCCAGTTGCTGGGAGTAGGAATGTTGTTTCTGCCTGCCAATTCTAATGCCAGTTCACGGCATTTCTTTGGGGAAATGCCATGGAACTGCTCTGCAAGCTTCTTGATATGCTCTGCTAGCTCCTTCTCCACCTCCTCAGAGAAGACTCTCTTTGCTGAAGCTGTTACACTATAGCCAACCGATTTGACCTCCTGTGTGTCCCTCTTTTTAATATATCTCCTGAGTGTTGACCTGTCAATTTGTCTTTCTTTAGCCACTGATCTTATGGACTTTCCTCCCTTGACTTCACTCGCTGCCCTTTCAATCTCCTCCAGGGGTGTTGAGCCCCAGCTGGTCTTCCGTCTGTAGGTCCTTGGCATGATATCTTTTCTATACTAGTTAACATATGACAAATACAACAAAAGGGTTCAGTATACTGAACTAAAATACTATTTAATAAGTCAGAGCCTTAAATAAATTTCAGTGCCTTATGGTGGGGTAGGTTGAACCATTGGATCAATTTACCCCATAGCCTTTGGCTCACTTTGCCCCATAGCCACCATTTTGAAAAAAAAACGGGCTAGCTTAGCAATTTAGGCTAATCTTTAGAAAACTTCTTCAGATGATATTATATTTTAGAAACCCACCAACATGTATAATATATCATTTTAGACACAGATACATTTGTTTTAATATTACAGTCAATTTACCTGATATGCAGAAATTTTACTTTGACAAGCAAAAAACATTTTTTTGTGTAATACAGACTTACCCCTTCTCCAATGTGCTCCTCTTTAATATAGCAGGATGGAAATGATGAGTGCTTCCTGGATTTATGGTCACATGACAAAACATGTACACAGTTACCTAGATACAAGGGGTGGTTCAACTTACCCACTGGCTCATCTTACCTCACTCTCCCCTAACTATTTTTAAATCCCTGTAGAACCTGAACCGCGTAAGCTAGCGCAATAATTTGTTTTGCATATGAAACCGGAGGAGTTGTACTTACATCTTATGCCATCAGCTTGTCCTAGGTCACGGTTTCCTTCCACATAAAGCTTTGCAAAAATTGCATAAAAAGCACTTGCAGGAACAAAAACATAATATTCCAGAAACACGCTTTGCTGATCCATCAGCTGTTCTTAACACTTCCCACTTTGAAAAAGACGTCAACGCGAACTATCGCATTTCCTGCCCGAAACCGGAAGTGACGTCATTTTTGCGGAAAATGTAGTTTTTTACTTGTAGGCCTTAAAAGCCTATACTAGTGTTTTTATAAGTCATGTTTGACTTTTCTGAATAGTTGCTGGGATGCTTAGAACTCGAATTGCACAGCTGGAAATAGTTTATTTTGATGCACATGCTGTTTTCTTTGCAAATTTGCATCATAGGATTGTTTTTTTGTTTTTCCTGCAGTATATAAAAATTGCTGTATCTCCAAAATAAAACTATGAAGACACTCAAAATAAATTTCCTGTTGTTGTAAACTATTTTTTGCAACTTTTTTGTATTTAAAGTTTTGAGGGATAAACCTCTTACATTTCTCCAAGTAGAAATATATGTAAAAAAACAAAACAAAAACGATTTTCAATTTTTTTGTAGTTTATTGCACTTGTTTGCAATTAATGTAGTTACTATGGACTTAATGCATACATATTATTAAAATATGGGCTATAACAGTTGTATTGATGTATAGCAACTTGAAATGCTCCCACAAATGGCACTACAGCATGTAAAAAAATAATATAAGCTCTGGCAGACTTGGTTCTATGGTAGGTCTTAAAGGGTTAAATAAATATCGTCAAATAATCGTGATCTCAATTTCAGTGAAAATAATCGTGATTATCATTTTTGCCATAATCGAGCAGCCCTAATTAAGAAAGCCTAAAACAACTAGATTGTGAGTTTGTCATGAACCCAGCATCTACCAGCCATATGGGTGGGGCCTCGGAAAGGCAGATCAGGACAATTAGAAGTGTGTTGACATCCATTTTGGATCATTTATCCAAAAGGCTTGACATTTCATCCTTGCGTACCTACCTTTATGAAGTCATGGCGATCATAAATAGTAGGCCCTTAACAACTTACCTGCTGAATGATCCCACTGGTCCACAGCCTCTTATGCCGAATCACATCCTGACCATGAAGTCTTCAGTGGTTCTACCACCATCTGGTGAGTTTGTGAAGGAAGACCTTTATCTTCGGAAGAGATGGCGCAAGGTGCAATACCTAGCCAATGAATTCTGAACCAGATGGAAAAGGGAATACTTACTGAATCTTCAGCAGAGAGGAAAATGGTACAAAACACAGAGCAATGCCAAGATCAATGACATTGTGATGCTGATGGATAATAGTCTACCCAGATATGAGTGGAAGTTGGCCAAGGTAACCAAGGTGTACCCTAGTGAGGATGGAATCATTAGTTAACTCAAGCTGCTAATCAGTGATGCGACACTGGATGACCAAAGAAAAAAAAGAGTTAATAAGCCAGTGTATCTTGAGAGACCCATCCACAAAATAGTTACCCTACTTGAAGCTGAGTAGTTTAGAACTCCTATCTCTGTAATTTATGTTTTGACCCAAGGGACTATCTACACTTATTTTTTCTTTTGCAATGAGGTTCAGTTGAAAATCACCAGTGATTTGGTGGGAGTGTGGCTGCCGTCAGCAGCAGTTATGCAGTTTAAAATAATTTCATGGTGTAAGTTATAATAAATAAGTTAAAAATACTTTATTTTAATATATCAGATTTAATGTATACATTGTTGGTTTAAAAATACACATTTAAAGGTTTATAGAATGTTTCCAGGGTGGAATCAATGTTCAGTCTGTTGTTTGGGGTTGACAAAATTTCAGTTACATGCCACACTTGGTAGAGGGCAGCATGCTTTCCTCTCTCACTTGGTGGTAGAGCTATGTAGACCTGTGCAACGAAGTTTTCCTGCTGTGGGAAACAGTGCACACGGCAAAATGCGTTTTCATTAACCCCTGCAAGTTAATGCGGCCAATGAGGTATGCAATTTGTATCTTATATGTTGTGGTAGAAAAATAAGATGTTTGTTTGTGACAGAACTGTCGAGTTTATGGTAGTCAGGTGTAATATGTTAACATTTTGTAAAGGTCAAATTGTGAATGTTTTTATGTCGTTTAACAATGTGCTTTATTGTTTATTCTCTATGAAAACAATTTACTGTGGAAATTGATTATTTTATGTTGTTTGTACAGTTCTCACGGCATTGTTGGTGGCACCTGTGTGCAATAAATGCCAGTAAAAATCAAGAACACCTTGTGTCCGTTTTTCAACTTGGTGGGAGTTACAGTTCAGTTGCAGAAATCACTGTCTGTCTGCCACAGTCCACCATGCCACCTACTAGTGCAAGTTATAGCTCTAATAATTAGAACAAATGTAAACATGAACCAAAAATGCTACTTTCTTCTCTTGGCCAAAGGAGTGGAAAACTGTTCTGTGGTCAGACAAATCAAAATGTGAAATCTGTTGGATCCTCTGGAATAAAGAAGAGATGGACCAAGAGAGGAGAAGTAGAGAGGTTTTAAAATCTTTCATCTTTGATGGTATTGGGATGGATTAGTGCTTTTGCAATTGACAGCTTGCACATTTGAAAAGGAACAACCAGTAATTAAAGGTATATACAGGTTTTAGAGCTACATCTGCTTCCACCCAGATGATTTCCATTCCATTAAAGGCCTTGCATGTTTCAGCAAGACAAGGCAATGCTAAATTCCAGCTAAACTGCAGCTATTAAAACAGCTTCATGGTAGAAGAGTCTGGACCCTGAAATGGCATGTCTGCATTTCAGGCCTTTCATGTGAATTGTCTTCTATACACATGTCAGGAAATGACAAATATAAATAATATCGTGTTAATTACCTAGAAATCTATATCAGGCAAAAAAGGACAAAATTAATTCCCCAAAAGTCCAGTCTGTCTCATCCGGAAGAGTGGATACTACATAGTGGTAAGCATAGCCCAGTCCCAACATTTTGAAACATATTTCTTCTATCAAATTAAACAAAATATGTATTTTTCGAAAGATTTGCAATGTGCGTCCAGTGTAATTTAACCCCAACTTATATAGTAATGGGTAAAGGCTTTCTTATACCAATGTATTATTAGTCAAACAGCAACAGTGAATATGATTTAACACATTTACATTTAAATTAATTTAAACTCCACAGTTTCATTCAGCATTTAAAAGAAAAGTAACTAATGATATTTTAAATGATTTGAGATCAAATGCTTTGAAGTTATTTTTAATTTATTGTTAGCAATTCATCAACCTGCTGTTGATGAACCTGCTGCTATTCTTATTTCTGTTAATGAAGAGACAATAATGATTTGGGGCATCAAAACCACTCTGGCAGCCTCTGAGTTAGTTGGTTACCAATTCAGCTATTCTTATTTCTGTTAATGAAGAGACAATAATGATTTGGGGCATCAAAACCACTCTGGCAGCCTCTGAGTTAGTTGGTTACCAATTCATCAACCTGCTGTTGATGAATTGCTAAACTCTCTGCACAGATTTCTTGCAGGGAGAGCTTTGAAACTTCCAACCGTTCTTCTTACAGTGAAGGATCTGGTAAGTGCAGATAGCATTATGCAGGAAACATCCCTAAACAAGTGACTAGCTTCCCAACAGCTGGTTGATTCACTTCCCATCAGCATCACTGCGCACTGTTCATACCTGTTTAAGCAGTGTTCCTGAACCTCACCACACCTCACACCAGTTGTTCCTCTGAGGTGTTTATTTTTAGCTTTCACTCCTGCTCATTGTCTTAAAGCCAGATGCTACTAGATATGTGGGTAGGTTATCAATACACCTGTGGGTTTCATTTTCTGCAATTTTCCTTTTTTGTACAGTAATAAGTGAACTACTTGTATTGTGCTTCTGTGAGTGCCATCCTGAGGATAGCATCAGTAATACAACATCAATATGGAGGCAAGCCAGAAAATTACTTTAAAAAAATCGATTATGATCAATATATTTTTTATGTATTTTCATTTGAACTCCAAACACTTTCCTTAACATACAACACTCTTAACTTTATTAAAAAAGATCAGTTAAAATGTGGTGATTTTATGTCCTCGTTAGTATAAATCCTGTCCTCATTGCTACTGAATCAATGGAGATTGTAAAGCCATTGTTTGGTAATATATTCTTCATAAAAGATAGTGACAGTCTGAGTCTGAGTTGTGTACAGAGAAGCAGCTTCTCAATTTCCTGTCAGTTTATGTTTCCCCTTTATTTTTTTTCCATTGCAAAACTTGGTGTCAGATCTAGCCCATAAGGTGACATAAATTATTCCAGCTACCCCCTGGCGGCCAGCATTAGAAGGATTAAAAGATATAAGTCAGCTGACTTAAATATTCCAATGTATTCTAGCAGCTCTAGCTGTTCATAATTCAAGTGTCTCAAAAACATTACTTTATGAAATTGCAAAGTAACTGACATTGCTATCAGCAAGCTTAGAATGTAATTAGATCAGTTAAACTTAGACAATTGTTGCTGTAAAGCTTTTACCATTGGAAAACTTTTTTTTCAACTTTTAAGGAAAACAGTTGTCTCTTAGTTGCAAGAATAGTAACTCAAAGCAGGAAGTTGGAGCAAGAAAACCATATAAGCCGTCTAGGAACATCGATTTTTAAAGTTTACTCTACATGTAATGTCAGGTATTGTGGAATGGAGACTAAGAATAGAGGTATTTAACAAAACACAAACTTTTATTGTGACAAGCAGCAAAAAAGGCCACTGAAAATGAAGTCTATAAACATTAATGGTGAAGACACAAGCAAACAAACCAGCAACAAACTGAGAAGACACAAAGGCTATAAATGCAGCACACTGAGTTTAAGACCCAGGAAATTGTTTTTTTTTTTGTTCTCAAATGTCAAATCCAGACTTACATATGATTTATTGCTTTAGCTAGATAATAGCGACATTGCTCGTTTGCTTCTGTTTTTTTTGTTTGTTTTTTAACCATGGATTCCTCCCCAAAATGAGGGCATAATAAAATTGTCAACTCACTTTAGTTTATATGCTGTAGTGTTGCATTATTGCCAAATTTTGTTACTGACTGAGGATTAAGGTACCTACCCCAGTTATAAATACATAAGAAAGCTTGTAGTGTTGATGGCTGGCACTCAACGTCATTTTCCTAGTGTTGCTATCAAAAATTAGATTTCATTGGGTCTCTAGTCTCGCATATATTTATTTGCCAAGTTTTACAAAAGTAGTTTTCCTCTCACAGAGCTGGCTTTTGTAGTTCTAGTTCTCATTTCTTTCTTCTTTTTTTTTTTTTAAGAATTTCAGTTTTTGAGAGATGACAAGTAAATTGCAAGTGAAAAAAAGCTTTCATGACACCTGAGGGACAATTATTTGAAAAACTGGCAGTGCTGAGCACTTTTGACAGAACCACAGCAGCACGGACAGATGTTGTCAAATTGTGATTAGTCTCCTGATGAGTGCCATTCAGAGTGTTATACAGCAGAAATGAATGACATGCTATTTGCAGTGCTGTCGCCTTCCAATATGAACAACTCTCAGACATTCCCTGCTGAAACTGGTGATGCGGTTATCATTGGGAGAAGGAAAAGGTGCTTTTTCATAGGAAAAGATTAAAAGTAAGAAGATCCTTCAGAAACGTTTCACAGATGCCTCCCACACTGAAAAAAATAACCTGTTTGAGCAACAAAAAAATATGTACATTGGTGGCACACAATAAAGTTATGTTTGTTGTGTTCAGCCTTAGTTTTCTGTTTTATAACTGCGCAACTTTTATTGATTTCTATATATGTAATTTTTTTTAATATGTAATTTCTCTGTTTTTCATTCAGGTTATCTCCTGTTAATATAACAACTCCCCCCTATATATATATATATATATATATATATATATATATATATATATATATATATATATACAGTGTTGGGAAGGTTGCTTTTAAAATGTATTCCATTACAGAATACAGAGTACATGCCCCGAAATGTATTCTGTAACGTATTCCGTTACATTACTCAATGACAGTAACGTATTCTGAATACTTTGGATTACTTAATATATTATCATGCTTTTTACAACAACGTGAATGTACTATTGCTGTGTGATTTATTACTATTACTGAAGGTCCGCGACTCCGAACTGTAGTAAAGGGACCTCTGACTAATATGGCGGGGTCCCTGTCGGCTCGTAGCCGAAAAATAGCTTTACTTTGTTGTGTGGGTCAACTTTTCTTGACAGAGAGAGGCGTTGAAAGACTGCTCCAACGGAACTTATTGTTTTCGGAGGAAAACACGAACACGGTGTACAGTCGAGTCTTAATAGCTTACTTACAACTGGGCTCGTCAGGCACTCTTCTTGGTTGAAGTGGTTATTATTATATTTACATGCTTCCAGCTCCCGTTTTTCCTCGATGACAACTCGTACCTTTCCACTCCCCTTTTTCTCCCTCCTCGCGCTCACAGACCCATAACGTGTATGGCAGTCCATTCTCCCTGCAACACGGACTACACTGCCCATGATGCTACATTCTTTAGAGCTATGCTTGTAGCATTCTGCCTGTTAGCTTAGCACAACAACAACAACAAAAAGGTGCTCTCTCACCCAGGAAACACACAGTCGCAGAGAGAGAGAGAGAGAGAGCATCGCCCTGTAACCATGGCAACCATACCGCTGCCGCCTGGAACAACAGAACGTAGCTGTCAAACAAAACCCAAACAGTCCTGACCTGCGACAAAATGAAACAGGAAAGTACCGTAGTGTAATCCATTTATTTCAACAAAGTAACTGTATTCTGAATACCACCTTTTTAAACGGTAACTGTAACAGAATACAGTTACTCATATTTTGTATTTTAAATACGTAACGGCGGTACATGTATTCCGTTACTCCCCAACACTGTGTATATATATATATATATATATATATATATATATATATATATATGTATATGTGTGTGTGTGTGTGTGTGTGTGTGTGTATAGTGCTGTCAATAGTTAGAAAAATAAAAAAATTAACTAATTAATCACACATTTTTCTCTAATTAATCGTGATTAATCACAATTACTTGATCAATAGCTTGGTTGCAATTACATTTTTTTCAACTTTATATTTAAACTTGTAACTGACACTTTTGTAAACACAAAGAATGTCTGCTTAAATTCAAAGAGAATTTGAATAGTTTTCTTCAGTCTTTTAGCACAGGTTCTTTCCTGTGAAATACAACTTTTTAAAAAACCTATATACCAATAGGTGTACACTAATATATAATATATGTTAGTGCTGACAAACAATTAAAATGTTTAATCAGATTCATCACAGGGTTACTGTGGATTAATTTTGATTAATCAATTAAATGTCATTCATTTTTATTCTATGTTAATCACATTTCATTTTGCATGAGCAAACAGACTTGAAAAAAAGGCAAAACTTACACACTTAACATGTTTATTGAACATCTTGAACATTCATGTTAACAAAAAACATTTATCCACTCTCTCTGTGTCACTCTTGGGGAGGCACTTCAAGTCCTTGAAACGAGAAACCAAAGCTATGTAAAGCGCATGTTCTTAACGATATTAATAGGTTTGGAGTTTGTTGCAATCCACTTGGCTATTGTGTCAGTCAATATTTCCGAGGTAGACTTACTGAGTCCCCGATGCTCTGTGAGTGGTTTGTTGCAAGTTAGGTGATGCATTTAGCCAAAGTCCTAGGAGCATCCCTGACCAACGTAAGCTTCGCGCCAATGTGATATTTTAAGCTGGAACTGCTTCAGTGAAAAGAAAATTCCTTCTTGGGCAATGTGCATGATACTTAATACTCAAATTTCCCATCGAGTGGGCCAAATGTCGTCTGCCCGTCACTACCAGATCAACTGCCCACTGGGGCATGTGTGAAGGTATCTCTACTTGGACGAACTGCCCGAAATACATTGACAGTGAGTCAATGTGGAGTCAGTGGAGTGAGTCATTCTGCACTCCAGATGTGTTAAATTTGACAGCACCAATATGTACATATATATATATTAGGGGTGCAACGATATTCGTATCGATATTGAACCGTTCGATACAGTGCTTTCGGTTCGGTACGCATATGTATCGAACAATACAACATTTGTAATTTATTTTATCAATTTTCCTTCTGACGATGCTGTCTGTGTTGAGCGCTCAGTGAATCTGCGTTCGACTACTCCGCCTAGGCTGCACTGTCGAGCGCAGATCCACTGAGCGCTCATCACAGACAGCATAGTCAGAAGGAAGAGCGCAGGGCAAGCTAGCGAGACAGAAGTTAAGCTCTACTTGCAACATTCAGATCTGGCGTTTGGAATTATTTTGGTTTTCATGTGACGTATGACCCTGAAGGTAAGCGAGTCATGGACTAAAGTAAAACAGTATGTTGGATGTGCCATGCAATGCTCAATTACATGGGTGGGAACTAGTGTGTTAGCGCAGTTAGCTCGTTAATGTGTTTGCCGTCTAGCCCCATGCACGGAGCGATCGGCGGTAGCTCGTTAACGGAGATTTGCCGTGTTGTGGCATTAAGGTCATTTCAACGAGATTAACCTGAAAGCACTAGTGGGAACACAACGAATATGACTGCACATTTACGCCGACATCATCCTAGTGCAAAGACAAGTGGAAGCAGACAAAAAAAAGCAAGCATGCTACTAACTTTAGCCGAGTCATTTAGACAGCTGTTAGCACATGATTTTCCTTATGCTGCTGAGAATATAGCCCAGAAGAAGCGGATAGTATAGCTTTTATTTTGGAAAGAGCCATTTCTCTGTAATAAACTCTCTTTTCCAAAGATGAGTGATTCCTCAATCAGATACAGGGCTTGCAATATTGCTAGCCCGACGTCCCGGAGCTAGCGATTTTTTCAGTCGGGCTACCAAAATCTATCTCTTCCCTGCCCGTCGGGCTATTGTAGGAAGGAAAAATATATGTCAATGCTTTTGCATTCTTTCAGAAATGTAGCTGGGTAATTATGTCATTGGCATCGGTGAGCCACTGTCAATATGTGACATATTGAAGTCGCGTTAGAATTTGCGCTTGTTTTTTTGCTTTCACTTTGCAATCGTGCGAACTGTGTATAGAGAGCGACAGCACTGATCTGTGAGTGATGATAATTTGTGCACCAATTCCTCTGACATCGTCTTATTAATCGTTAGCTTACTATGCAAACATGACAAGTGAAATCTCCCGCAGCAAGCTTATACATGTGAGAGGTTGATCACGCAGAGAATCGCTGAGCTTATGTGAGTGAGCGTGTAAAAGCATTTCAGTTCTGCTGAGCCAAATAAGACAGGTCAGGGTGAAGAAGTGACAGCCAAAGAAAAGCTTACCACAAAACGGAGAAGTTATGACAAATCAGACTATAAGGCAAAAAGAAAGTGCAGCTTTATGGTTTCATGGACAAAATAATTTCTGTGGCTGCGATATGACGAGCTAAATAACCAGGGCTGCACATAAGTGGTCCGCAGGTGCGCATTTGCTGTCAAAATAAAAAACACGCACAAGGGTTAGGGTTAAATTTAAAAACTGTACTTTTGAGTTAAAATATATATATTTATAATTTTAATAAATGACAAATTAAAAAGGCATGAACATTTTTTTTGTATCGAAAAAATATCGAACCGTGACACCAAAGTATCGAACCGAACCGAACCGTGAATTTTGTGTATCGTTGCACCCCTAATATATATATATATATATATGTGCTTTCAGCATTAATCTTGTTAATACGACATTAACGCCATAACCGCATTAACGTGGCAAATCCCTGTTAGCAAGTTAACATGGATCGCCCTGTATGAGGGCTGCACGGCACTAACGCGTTAATGAGGTAATCGTGCATCTAGATAGATAGATAGATAGATAGATAGATAGATAGATAGATAGATGCCTTTGGCGTCTGTATCCAGTAAAGGTCCTAAAGATAGACCCCCCCCCCATGCTAAGCCTACAGCATACATGAGTGAGAGAGATAAATATGAAGTCATGCCAGCTCAGACGCCGCCAGGATCAACAAGGTGTTGAGGAACCAGGGCACCCTGATGAGAATGGGCTACTGGAACAAGATGGCATTGATGGGCAAAAGACAAAAATAGGGCATTGTTGGAATGCCTATTCATGTAACAGAAGGGGTTACATGACTAGAATGAGGGACCTATGAAATCTTCGATACCCAACATCCAAATTGACGGTGAAACAACTTGTTCCAACATTTAGAAGAAGGGACTGCTCTCACAGCTAGAGATTGAGAGGTACAACACATATGCTATGGCAAGGGGGAGCCAGGACGACAGGTTGGGAGAAGATATTATCACCCAGATTGGGTACCAAGCCCCAAGTGCGATAGAAAAAGGACCATTGACCGCAAGAGGAACTGACCTGAAAGACAGAATCATGGTGATACTTGAAACCTGGATCCTCCATAGCCGGTTACCAAACCTACGTGAAGTACCCTCATAAGATCTACTAGATGACGTGAAGGAAGCACTACGGATGATACCTATCGCCACCATTACCGAGACTAACAAGCTGATCTACACCATGATAGTGCTGATCAGTGAGAATCAGAATCAGAATCAGAATCAGAAAGGGGTTTATTGCCAAATGTTGAGCAGGTTTACAACATTAGGAAATTGCTGCGGTGCTTCAGTGCAAACATAGTGTCATAAATAGCACTTAAATAGACATGAAAAAATAAAAGTAGGAATAAGAATTAAAAGTGCTACGTAGAAAGATATGTGCATGAGATATACATGAGATATATACATGAGAATAAGAATTAAGAGTGCTACGTAGAAAGATATATACATGAGTGCAGGTGGTGATCAGTGCCAAACATGGAATGATGCAGTGACACAGCGTAGGGTCATGTGTTAGTGGCGGGGACAGTCATATGGTTATTGTTCATGTGTCCAACAGCAGAGGGGAAGAAACTGTTCTTATGGCGAGAGGTTCTGGTGCGAATGGACCGGAGCCTCCTGCCTGAGGGTAGCAGGTCAAACAGACTGTGTCCAGGGTGAGAAGGGTCAGCTGAGATCCGAGCTGCACGCCGCAATGTCCTGGAGGTGTACAGGTCCTGCAAAGATGGGAGTCTGCAGCCAATCACCTTCTCAGCAGAGCGCACAACACGCTGCAGTCTCTGTTTGTCCCTGATAGTGGCTCCAGCGTACCACACGGTGATGGAGGAGGTGAGGATGGACTCGATGATTGCAGTGTAGAACTGCATCATCGTCCGTGTTGGCAGGTTGAATTTCTTCAGCTGCCTCAGGAAGTACATCCTCTGCTGGGCTTTCTTGATGACGGAGGTGATGGTGGGCTCCCACTTCAGGTCCTGGGTGATGGTGGTACCCAGGAAGCGGAATGAGTCCACAGAGGTGATGGGGGTGTCAGTCAGGATGATGGGGGGGAGTGGGGCTGTGTGCTTCCTGAAGTCCACAATAATCTCCACTGTCTTCTGGGCATTCAGCACCAGGTTGTTGTGGCTGCACCAGGACACCAGACGTTCAACCTCCCTCCTGTAGGCAGACTCATCCCCGTCCGAGATGAGCCCAATAACGGTGGTGTCATCTGCAAACTTGATTAGCTTGACAGACTGGTGGGTGGAGGTGCAGCAGTTGGTGTACAGGGAGAAGAGCAGAGGAGAAAGAACACAGCCCTGAGGGGAGCCGGTGCTGATGGTCCGGGAGTCCGAGACATTCTTGGCTACAAGATGAACAGCCACAAGGAACAGTACCATCCATGGAGAAGAAGTCTAGAGGTCACAGCCAACTCACAGCCACAGTCAAGGTAGCACGGATGGTGGTTAGCCAATTATCAGAGCTGCAGAAAGGTGCCTAAGAAGTACAGCAAATTGTCCATACCCGAGGTCTTGGAAAATGCCAAGCAAAGACTCACAGCCTTGGCCAGCCACTTGAAGAGGTATACCAGAAAGATCAAAAGCAGGAGAATAAACTATCTATTCTCCACGGAACCAAGATGCACTCTCAGTGGCAGGGGAACAATATGAGAACAGCATCACCAAGACTGGAGAAAGAGCAATACTGTGAAATGCTGTGTGACCACAGCAACCTCCCTGAACAGGAACCAGTAACCATTACAGTGGCAGACATCCAAGAAAGGGTCTCTAGTATGAATGGGTAGGGCACAGAAAGGGATTGGCAAGAATACTACAGACGCAAAAAACACCAGCTACTGGTAGACCAAACAGTCAGCCGAGACTGCAAGACTAGACTGACCTGGATTGACTACTCAATGCCCCACACCTGGATCCTGGAATGCCTACACCTATACAAATGGTAAAAATGGTAAATGGCCTGCATTTGTATAGTGCTTTACTTAGTCCCTAAGGACCCCAAAGCGCAATACAAGATCAACAGGAACCTAAGAGCCTTCATTGGGAACTCAATGGGGATGTGGCAGACTATGGGCTGGAAGCTATGGGCTTGAAGTTGGGGATGAGGCCAACTTCAAGCCCATAGCACCAAGTCACCATCAAGTGCGGGATCTACCAAGGAGTTGCTCTGTCCCCACTGCTGTTTTGCATAGGCCTGAACCCTCTCAGTGAGATCATTAACAAGACTGGCTACGAATACTGACTACGAAATGGAACAGTTGTCAGCCACCTCCTCTACATGGATGACATCAAGCTGTATGCCAAGAGTGAACGAGACATTGATTCACTGATCCACACCACCAGGATATACAGCAATCACATGTTGTTCGGATTGGAGAAGTGTAGTCAGATGATAACAAAGAGAGAGAAGCAAGTCAAAACTGAGAGGATTGAACTACCAGAAGGCAACATTGCAGACATAGAGAACAGTTACAAGTACCTGGGCATCCCACAGGCAAATGGGAACCATGAAGAGGCTGCTAGGAAAGCTGCAACCACCAAGTACCTGCACAGGGTCAGGCAAGTCCTAAGGAGTCAGCTGAATGATAAGAACAAGATCTGGGCTATCAACACCTACTCCCTGCCCATGATCAGGTACCCTGCTGGTATAATAAGCTGGTCAAAGGAGGAGATAGAAACCACTGACATCAAGACAAGGAAGCTCCTGACCATGCATGGAGGGTTTTTACCCCAAGTCCAGCACCCTCAGGCTGTATGCTAAGCAGAAGGAAGGAGGCAGGGGACTAGTGAGTGTCAGCACCACAGTCAAAGATGAGGGAGCGAACATCCATGAAGACATCAGGAAGATGGCCCCAACCAACCGTGTGCTCAGTGAATACCACAGGCGGCAGAAACCCGAGAAAGAGGAGGAAGAGGAGAAACCATTGTGGAAGGACAGGCCCTTGCACGGTATATACCACTGGCAGATAAAGGAGGTGGCTGATATCCAGAAATCCTACCAGTGGCTGGACAAAGCTGGACTGAAAGACAACACAGAGGCACTAATCATGGCAGCACAAGAACAAGCTTTGAGCACAATATCCATAGAGGCTGGGGTTTATCACACCAGGCAAGACCCCAGGTGCAGGCTGTGTAAAGATGCCCCTGAGACAATCCAGCACATAACAGCAGGGTGCAAGATGCTAGCAGGCAAGGTAATGGCATACATGGAATGCCATTACCAAGTGGCCGGCATAGTATACAGAAACATCTGTGCCAAATATGGCCTGGAAGTCCTGAGGTCAAAATGGGGGACACTTCCAAGGGTGGTGAAGAATGACCGAGCTAAGATCCTGTGGGACTTACAGATACAGACGGACAAAATGGTGGTGGCTAAACAATCAGACATAGTGGTGGTAGACAAACAGAATAAGACAGACATAGTGATAGATGTGGCAGTTGTTGCACTGCGAATGCAGTGTTGGGGAGTAACGGAATACATGTGCAGGCGTTACTTATTTAAAATACAAAGGATTAATTAGGATTGTCAGAAACCCAAACAAAACACGCAATAAGGGGCTCTAAATTAAGCGTCATGTTAATGTTGGTGAAGTCAGTTATACAATGGACCTAGATTGCACAGGCAGGAATGCATTTTTTAGTTAGAAATTCTGACACTACTTCATAAGAAGAATGGGATGGGTGAAACTTCAGTATCTTCGATGTACTATTGCTGTGTGATTTTTATTACTATTAATAAAGGATCCTCGCCACCGAGCTAACATTGTTAGCTGAGGTTAGTTCACACACAGCAGACTGTTATGCCGTTTCTAAATATTCAAGTATGTGAGTCCGTACTTGCATTTTTGCTAGTCGAGACACGGGTTCACATGGGAGTCCAGACTTCCCGACTTTCAGACTTCCTTCTACAATTGGAACGGCAGTGTACTCGATGACGTCACAGCTCCAGAGATTTTACTACAATGCCCTCTTAATTTAACTGTGATTAATATTTGATATGGAAATTACACATGACATAAAAAATTATACATGATGTAGTAGATTTCTTTAAGAAAAAAAAGGTTAATTTAAAAAAATGATCTTAAGCACTTGGCAAAATTCACTTTTACGTATCATCTTTTTCATAATGTCTAATAAGCTTCATACAGTTAAGCACAATCACTACATGACAGAAATACAAGCTTAATCTCTCTTAGTAAAAAGAGTATACATGTATGCCTGAATAAAAACAGATTTAAAATTTTATTTGGTATTATAAAAGTAACCTTCCTAAAACTGTCCAAATGACAGCAACATCAGGAAGGAGGAACACAAGAAGCTCGAGAAATACCAAGAGCTCAGAGAAGAGGTCAAGAAGAAGGTAGGTAGAAGGTGAAGGTAACAGTGGTCCCAGTGGTAATCGGACCACAAGGTGCAGTGACTGCCAAGCTGAGTGAGTGGCTCCAGCAGATCCCAGGAACAACATTGGAGATCTCTGTCCAGAAACGTGCAGTCCTAGGAACAGCTAAGATATTGCGCAGGAGCCTTAAGCTCCCAGGCCTCTGGTAGAGGACCCAAGCTTGAAGGATAGACTGCCCACAGAGGCGAGAGATGAATTTTTTGTTTTTATATAACCAGCATATATATATATGTTGGGTAATAATTTCCACCCATTCTAGAATGTGCTAGCTAGTTACAGGACCATGTGACAGACTGAGTTCAGTGAGAGACTAAGATTACTCTCTGGCCATCTCTCTGAACAACTCATCCATCTACCATATTTTTTGGACCATAAGGCGCATTGGATTATAAGGCACACTGTTGATGAATGGGTCTGTTTTCATGCATAAGGCGCACCGGATTATAAGGCGCATTAAGCGAAACAAAACAGTCAGATAAGTCAAACTTCTCTCAGCTCATTCTTCTTGCTTCCCCCACTTCCGTACCATTGATTCATTAAAGTTGTATTTTTTTTTTCGCAGCTGCTCTATATCCATGTTGTCGCAGTATATTAATGACTAACCTCGTATTGTGGATGGATTATCTCAGTTGTTCTCCTGACTGAAGTTTGGTCCGTTTACAGCATCCTGCCATGTGATTGCATTTGTCCCTAACTAGCTGTGTTGCTAACGATCATGTAACATATCATTATATACCAGCTAGCCCAAATTCAGTAACCCTACAAACGTCACTGCTGTTTAGTTGTCTGTCTTCATTTATGTTGGAAGTGATAGCAGAGCTATACATTTAAATTTTTTCAGAAATCTCTCAGTCAGAACATAGTATATCATGTTTAGGTGGAAACTAGCGAGCTAACTTCCTGCTAACTTCTAACTCTGTTAAATTTCATAAATTCTGTTTTCATGGATGCCTGGATGTTAAACTTAATTGTTACACCTGGTAAAGCAACAACGCTGATCATTTTTAAAGATGAAAGAATTTAGACCGTTTTTAACTCTCAGTGATGCTGCAGTGTTCGTTTGACTTCGGGACCTGAAGCGGACCGAGTTTTGGACCCAGATTACTGCAGTCCGTGAGGCTCCTGACTACGGTAGCCATGATGCACCGACAATCCATCAAGCAGTGCATCTTCATAGCTTACCAAAGTCGTACTAAAACTTTTTTTGACTGAACTGACCGTGTACCACATAAAATTGGTTCGAAGTCAGTAAGCACAACCAGAATTCATACATAAGGTGCACCGGATTATAAGGCGCACTGTCGATTTTTGAGAAAATTAAAGGATTTTAAGTACGCCTTATTGTGAGGAAAATACGGTAATACACTGTAAACACTGCAATAGTTACACCCTTTTTGCACATGCTCTTTTGTACTCTGTAATATTCGTATAAGTATTCTTGATATTTATTTAAATCACCTCTGTTAATTCTTGATATTTATAACTGCATTTGTATTTATTAATGTTATTTCTTAAATTTGTAAAATATGTAACAAATTGTATTGTTTAAATAGTTTAGTCTGTTACTTTACTGTCTTGGAGCAACTGTAACCCAACTAATTTGATTAATATAATCAATCGATATAATACTTTTGGAGTTACCAAAAGTATTTTACTAATAAGAAAACAGATTTGCCTCTTTGTGTGGTTGTAGGTACAAAACAGCTAATTATAATTGTGGATAAATTAACAGTAATAGCACAGTGTGCACAGTGTCATGTGCTGCTTAGGTGTGAATGTCTAGGTAAGTGTCGCAGGGTACAAGTTTTACATTGCTGTTTCGGGCTGGTGGAAGAGGATAAAGGTCTCAGCAGAAGCCCTTCTTCAAGATCCAGGTGAAGTTGCCGAGCTGGACAAAGACTGGTGACAAGCAAATACAGAGTGCAGATTACAACTTTGTCAAAGTTCAAATTTGAACAAAACAGAGATGAGAATCAGGCAAAAAATAGCTCCTGCAATACACATGGTCCTCAGGTGTGCCAGTGTGATGCCACCTAAGCTGATCCGCCCACCTGTTTCTAAAAAAGGATAACGGAAAAGGAAACCAATTCCCACACAGTGTGTAAAGAACTGTCTTCAACTTTCTTTGTCCCTATTGCAAAAGCATGTAAAGGGTAATAAAGGCTTTGTCAAAAATGACCAAACAGAAACTTTCTACTGGTGGTTAGTGATTTTGATGCATATTGTGCCTTTACTGGTGCACACTGCCTTGCGCTGCAAATGACAAAAGCCTGGTAGCCTACATGTTTTTTTTTGTTTGTTTGTTTTTTTCAGACTTGTGGCTATACACAATCAGTTATTTGCAGGCCTGAAGCAAAGAGAGCCATTTTGCTTAATGTAATCATTGGGAACAAAGGACTATTTGAAGGCAACTCTTTTCAGTTAATGGAGAACTAAAGAATATATCCAAATGAAGTAAACAGAGAATTCAAGCAAATGGAACAATTTCACTAATGACGTTTAGATAAATACTCTGACAAACTCCAAAAAGGGCTCTAACTGATTATGGTAACAAGCAGTCATGGAACATAACAAAACCATATATAGGTGCTGAATTACATGTAAAAAAGCATGTGTCCAGTACAGGCAACGGATGATTGTCTGAGAGAATAAGCAGCTTAAATTCTGACTGAAAAACAAAGCAAATCTGACAGAAATCAGCAGACAAACACACTGCTGTGTTCTTGACATCCCTCCTGTAATTCATTATTCACAGCTTAATTAAATTAAATCTGCATCAGTACTCACAGACACAGACACAAAAGTGAAGTTTATTGAATGAACTATATCTGCCTATCACACAGTGTGTTAAATGTCTTATCTCACATTTAAAATAATATATAAATTTTTAAAAATATTTATATGTATGATATGAAAATGTATGAAGTTTTGAAACAATAATCCTTCAGTATTAGTGTACTTAAGTGGTGCACTTTAAGGATTTGTGGATTTTGTGTACATGAATGAAACATATGAATGGTCTAAAACCAGCTACCAAGTTTTTTTTTAATTGGGTGATCTCAACTTTGCATATTATCTGCATTTTAAAGTTCTAAGTAAATAAATACATTTTAAAACATAAACTTGACAAAAGTGTGAATATGACATAATTATGGCAATGCAGCCTTGAGGTAGAACTTTTTTTGCCAACAAAACAAGGTTTTCTGTCTATGCAACATTACATGCACTACTCATAATCTATCATTTGTAAGGATAATTGTGATTCTCATTGTAGATCATGATTCTAGTCTCAGAAGCTCAGTCACCCCAATTTTACTACTTATAGAAGTCATTACAGAAAATATATTTAGAGGCAATGATTTCATTTTTGTATGGTTAAAACTACCAGCAAGTTTTTCATCCTTTATAAGTCCAATAAACATCTGAAATAGCAGGGAACATTTCTGTAGTGATTCAATTCAAACGGACATATGAATATTTATTTTCTTAGCTTTCGCCATGACAGACAAAAACCCTGACCTTGTAAAGGTTTTCAAAAGATAGTAGGTCATCATGGTGGTGTGATTCTAATGCAAAATCCTCTTCGGCAGTGCGGCATTATTTCTTCTTCTTCCTCTGCTTTTCCTTCTTAATATTATTATAATAATTTTTTTTAACAAAAAAAAAAATACAATAAATAATAATAGTTGTTGTTGTTGATAATGATAATAATAATAATAATAATAATAATAATAATAATAATAATAAGAAGAAGAAGAAGAAGAAGAAGAAGAAGAAGAAAATAAGAAGAAGAAAAAATTAAATAATAATAATAAACATACTCTCTCTTTTTCACTCTGTCAGTTTATTCTTTTTAGCCTGAAAACATACAATTCAATTCACTTTTATTTATACAGCACCAAATCACAACAACAGTTGCATCAAAGCGCTTTACATTGTAAGGTAGAACCTACAATAATACACACAGAGGAAAAACCCAAAAATCATATGACCTGCTATGAGTGAGCAATCTGGCAACAGTGGAAAGGAAAAACTCAATTTTTAACAGGCCATCTGCTGCTGGTTGGGGTGAGAGAAGGAAGACAGGATCAAAGACATGCTGTGGAAGAGAGCCAGGGATTAATAACAGAAATGATTCAATACAGAGAGGTCTATTAACACATTTCCTTGAAGGAAGCTTTTATAATGTAAACAGAATTTGTTTTAGCACTGAACCCTGTGGAACTCCATAATTAACCTTAGTGTGTGAAGAGGACTCTCCAGGACTCACTAGTATCACTACTGTCATAGTTATAGACGTTGCAATACCGAATCACAACAACATTAGTGTTACAGCCCCACGATGAAGGTCTAGGGGTGTGTGTGGGGACTGGTAACAAATGGGTCCAGAACGGAATGAAAGGAAAACAGGCAGAGGTGTTTGGTAAATAAAATAGTTTTTATTATAGATAATCTTAACATAAAGAGCTGGCAATGTCGTTTTTCCAATAACACTAGAAAAAGAAAAAGGTCGCAACAACAAAGAACACAACAACCAACCAAAAAAAAAAAAAAACAACAAAAAACTACACACCACGAGGAGGCACTTCCGGGGGCCAACAAGCCCTCCTTGTGACTGGCCCCAGCAAGTTCCACTGCTGCTGCTGTTGAGGCCCACAAGCCCACACTACTCACATGAAGCAGCTACTCTGCCCACTGCGCCTACAACTCCATGCCACAGGACCTCTTTTGACACTTAAAACACAATCAAGAAACACCAGAGAAATCACCCTCCCACACAGGGCTGGACTGGGACAAAAAAATCGGCCCGGGCATTTTGACTAGAGACCGGCCCACCAAAAATGTGACGTCATTCAGGGGTAAAACCGCAAAGGATTCTGGGAACTTGTGGCAAGAGGTACTAGCGCATGCAGGCTTTCAATTGAACTCAGTTACACAGCGATAAAAAGAAACAAAAAATGGCAAGAAGCTGTTGTATTATTAACTGCAATAGCCGGTGTTGTGCCAAAAAGTGATTGTCTGCCAAAAACTGATTGCTCGTATTTAAATTGCTATAAGTAACTTGTTGGGTTATAATATGTGAAACATATGTCAAATGCATCCCTCATGGATGACATAAAGTCATCTCTCCATCTCCATCTCTCTCTCCTGCTCTTTTATTTCTCTCTCTTGCTCCATCTCTCTCTGCTGCTCTTCTGTCTCCTCTGTCACAGACTTCTCCACTTTTGATGATAAATCAGCCTGGTGCAACATGTAAGGATTGGCACAATTTGTTAAGATTTTGAGGAGTTTGAGAAACTAACCTTAAGCATAAAATAAAATTTACTATCAGTAACTTCATAGCACCCGCCCAGCAGTGTATAAACTCCGTCATGCTAGCTAGTACGCAGTACCAGTTATTCTAAGCGACTGTAAAAAGTCAGCACAACGAAAACAAACTACAACTAAACTTGGTTTATATCTGACACAGATAGACAGCAGGTCGTAACTTCTTACCTGAAGTTCAATTCCTCTGCCACTATGACCGGCGGCCGCCTCGGGTCTCTCCTCCTCTTGCCTCCCCTTTCCCTTATCCACCTGCTGGCCTCCACCACTTGCTGATGTTGCTAAATCTGTGGAAGCTATGCCATAGCTACCGCCAAACAATTCAGTTATTTTTACACATTTGGCAGCGTCTGCCTGAAGGGCTTGTTTCTTTTTGGCCCTAATTTTTTCTGCACCTCCTTTCCTTTTTTTGTTTTCCATTTTCTTTAGTTCGTCTATAAGATTGCTAAACAAGGGGGAGGGTGCATCCGACCTCCTCGGCTGTAATTGGTCCAGCCCAGAGTCGATCATGACCAATTGGCCAATCCAACACCTTTAATTATTTATACCCTTCCAAAAAAAATAAAAAAAATCGATCGGCCCATAAACACAAAAAATTGCCAGCGGGCCAGTGGCCCACCGGGCAAATGCCCGGTATGCCCAATGGCCAGTTCAGCTATGCTCCCACATCCAGTTCATCCCAGCTTATATGACCTCAGAGAGGTGATTGCTGACTGGGCCCAGGTGTTAAACAAGGCCAATGAACAGCAGCTGAGTCCTGGGGAGAGAGAAGAGTGAGAAAGGGACAGAGGGGTGTAGCAAGAGAGGAGGAGGCGGAGAGAGAACACCACACCCACACAAGGGCAGTTTCAGGCCCTGCTAGGGCTGTAACAATTAGGATGAAGGAACACGAGAAGCTGGAGAATTACCAAGAGTTCAGAGAAGGGCTTGAGAAGATGTGGAGGGTGAAGGTAATAGTGGTCCCAGTGGTAATCGGAGCACTCGGTGCAGTAACCCCCATGGTAGGCGAGCGGCTCCAGCAGATCCTAGGAACAACAGTATAGTTGGATGAATAGTTGAATGGTCTGTTGCTGTAGGTTGTAGGATGGCATTATCTCCTCTCAAATCATAAAGGAGAGTGGGAGCGTATCCTTTGCATGTTCTTCCTCTGCCTGTGTGGTGCGACAAGTGTAGAATCTAATGGTGGTTGTGCGTGTGTGCGCCCAGGTCAGTTGTCTGCGGCCTGGGATGGTGTAACTTTGTCACTGGGTTACTGTCACCCTGGGTTACTGTGGCTGCGCTTCTTTTAGTTGACTGGGCAGATAAACGGGAAAGGGTGAGAGCTATATTTTGAGCAGTACAGAGGGCGGCCAACATATTTTGTCCCTTACCTTGAATAAAATGCCGGTTGCGTAGACACCACGTGATCGGTGATTACACGAGCAGTTGGGCAAACCTATGGTATGGTGTTTCATGGTTAAATAGTGGATTCACGCACGCTTGGAGGGTCACATGAACTGCATTATTTTTTGGGGGGTTTTCTTTTATTATGAAACACTGTAGGCTGCTTGAAAGTGGCCATAAATGTATTTGTGAATTATTGTAGAAATTAAAAAAGAAAAAAAAGAGTGTTTTGTGAAAGAAATGATGGAGGGATAACTATTTTGCCTAGTGGGAGGGGCAATAGGATGTAAAAGAAGGCCACTCGGGCCTACCGAGGGCAGTCTGTGAGATGCTACAGTGAGGGTAACATGTAGGCTGGCTCATACATTCTGTACACATTTTTTGGTTTTGTTTTGAATTAAGTTAGTTGTTTATTTTCTTTGTAAATAATCTTTTGTGTACATGAGAGGCCAGCAGAATAAAGTACACACACTGAACGCTTCCTGACTACGCCTGCATTTGTTCAGGAGAAGTTTAGGAGAGGACCCCGTGACACTAAACAACAGAACATAATCTATGCAGAAAGGCACTGGCCAACAAGTACATTCAGTACACGGACATTCTTGCTCGGAGGCACTGCATGAATTTGATTTGATTCAATTTAAGTTAAGTTAATTCGGTTTTATTTATATAGCATCATTTCACAACAACAGTCACCTCAGTATTGTAAGATAACAGCTCTTCAATATTCTAAAGAAACCCCAATAATCACATGACTCCCTGTGAGCAAGAATTTGCCAAAAGTGGAAAGGAAAAACTCCCTTTTAAAAGGAAGAAACCTCTGAGAGAATCAGGCTAAGGAATGAGCAGCCATCTGCTGCAACTGGTTGGTGAGCAGAGAAAAAAAAAAAGAGTACCGCTGTCCCATAATTCTCACACCAGATATGTGTTCTGTTAGTCAGAAAATACAACCCGAAGTAAAAACCCAACAACTACTCACATTAAGACATCCTGACATTAATTCTTTGGAGATTTTCTATGACAGACAGCCCTAATATGTCCAAACATATCTCCCATGGCACTGCTGCTATTACAAATAAGACATTTAAATTATTATTTGCCTGGTAACTCCTCATTTTTATCACACTGCACAGGCTTCAGATAGAGGACAAGGACTTAATAAAATCAAGTATTTCATTTGAAGCTGTGTTTCCTCTACAAATTACCAGCATAAAAGATGCACACAAGAAGAAAGGCATAATGTATAACACATTTGAAAGCCACTATCTATCTCAGGACAAAATTTGCGACCAGTGGAAGCTTTTTGTTCACCTTTATGTATAGGATCACAGTGTGTCTTTACCCCTCAGCACCAAGGATTAAATGTCTAAAAACAATGAAAGTTTGCAATCAATTTTAAGTGTTGCTAGATTATTATGTTTTCCTTTTAAACTAAGCTTTTTGTGAGACAACTCAGGCTTTGGGGCAGACCGCATCCCAAGCATTAATATGTATATAACGTGAGACCAAGAAATTGAATTTCCCCTTAATACCTTCCTGAGAACTATTTGCAATAACACTGAATACTATTCACGTACTTGTTAAGCCAGTTCCAGGCTTACAAGTTTTATTACTCCACAGTAATAATAAGTATTTGTTATACAGAAGGATTCCACGTCTATGTAGGGATCATTGGTGCTATCAGTCAATTAGTATGAATCAGACGAGCTTTGGGAATGTGTCTGGAGCTGCTGATTATTAGCCAGCCATTCAGGCACAGGCATAGGACTGTCTTGTGCAAATAAAGTATATAATATTAAAAGAAGCACTTCCTAGTAACCTGTTCTGTGGCCTATACACTTCTGGGAAGTCTCCAGGAAAGCTTTCTTTTCAAATTTATTGGGCAAAAGCACTTCTAAAAATCACAGTGTGGGAGTATGAGGTGTTGTTTGGCTATTAGAGGTGGCAAAAGTAGTGTGAGTACAGCGTGCTGATGTAGGTGTTTGTGTATGTGTGTGCTTTGCTGAGGACCTGGAGGGCTCACTCAAATGTTCAGTTTCACCCAGCCACCCACACAAGGCGTAAAAGGCTGTGAGAAAGAAGTGCAATGTATTCAAAAATGGGCAAGGGTTAGTAAAAATGGAAAAGGTCTACAGTGAGTCCATCAGTGAGACAGAGGGGGGAAAAGTACTGAAAAGGGATCGGAGGGCATAGGGGGCTAACAGAAAAATTAGTTCACCAAGGAGCTGTGAGTTTTCTGTTAGCTGTGTTATCCAAAGCATTTTGTACATAAAAGCCTTGAGAAAGCGCCAGACAGGTGCAGACTCTTCTGAGTGAATGGCTTCTGCACTTCTGTACTCCATTAATCATGAAAGCAGTGTGAGTAAATCCGTCCTTGAAACTAAATAACATTAATAACACATCGTAAGTAGACATTTGCACACACACCTGTTTCCCTTTCTAGTGTGGTAAAAAGGAGGGCTTAGTTCACCTCATCTAATCTTGTGACTGAAGGTTAAGAGGAATCATGTCTCTTAATTAATTGCCACATATTAACATAATTAATTGTTGAAATAACTGTGTTATAGAAGATTTTTAAATGCACGGAGGGGGAATGTACTTTAATTCATTTGAAGGAGCTGCTTAGATTTTAAAGACCTTTCACTGAGAAACAAAAACAGCTTTACAGTTTACTTACAAAAGCTTATTTAACAGATTTATTAGTATATTTATGCATTTGTGTAAAAAGCTCTGCTGCATATGATTAAATATGCTCAAATTTGTTATTTGTATTTAATCTGTGAAAGAGATATACTTGTAGTGATGCAACAAAATCTTAAAAACGTTTAGTATATGAAGGCACTGATGCTCATGAGTGTGACTGAAGTGGCCCTTTTCTCTTTGATCGTCAAATAGAGCCATCCGTAACAGACCTCTTAATATAAAAGATTTTTGTTATGATAAAATAATCTCTTTCTACTCACACACCCAATATACTTCAAGATATCTTATTATTTCAATTGTTATTTCAAAAGTTTCTACAACTGGGTTGTCATTCAGGTGTTTCAGTCCCATTGCCACAGGTATATTAAACATTTGTTACAGAATGGCTCATTCTTAGAAGCTTTTTAAATTCAAGCACTGTACTCTAACAGGTTGCCTCTATTGCAACAAGTCCTTTAATGATATTTTTTCCCTCCTATATATTCCACTTCCACTATATGTTTATTCAAAGGGGGAGGGTGTAACCCCTATAGACATGGTTACTATAATTTTTTGCCTTTGTATTATTATTTCCGACACCCCTTGAACACACTTTGATTTTCCGTAGTTTAGTGAATGCAACATAAGCACGCTGCAGCATTAAGCTAGACAAAACGGAGTAGTGATGGTAAATTTGATTCCTTTTAGTGAATCGAGTTTGAATGAGTCACTCACCAAAATGAATCGGATGTTTTGAGTCATTTGAGTCACTGAGTCAGTTGCTAGGAGAGTGCAAAAAATGTACATTTTCATGTAAACCCTATTGCTAAGATGAGTGATTGAAAAAGAAAAACAACTCTTTTATAGAGCAAAAAAGAGCAAAAAATAAAGATTTGTAAAGGGAACATTTATTTTTATTTCAATAGAATATCAATGAAATTTCTGACAGATAGAAAATGAAATGTGAATCAACAAAATCAAAATCAAAAATATAAATAAAAATAAATAAAATTCACAGATTACTGTGTTCAAAAGTACTAGTCCACTTCAAAATTAATTGTCCCTTACAGATTGGCATTGAGGAAAATAAGCTCCCGAACTTTTCCAGGGCTGAGATAGTTCCTCCTGTCTGTAATTATTTGTCCTGCCTTTGAAAAGATCCGCTCTGATGGAACGGAAGTTGCCACTATGCAGAGTCTCGTCTTCATAGTATCGCAGGTTTTTTTGAAGACAGTGGCACGGGACTTCCACCACTCCAGGGGGTCAGATGTTCGGGGTAGGAGTGGCTCTGACAGGAATCCTTTAATCTCCAGCATTGCCTCTGTTAAGGGGTTTTGGACTCCTGGCCTCAGTGATGTAACCCGCTCCTCAAAATCGGCCCAAATCACAGGCACTGTCTCAGTGGAAGTACTGGCCTGTGGGACACCCTCTCCTTCCTCTGTGCTGGGTGTTGCCAGTGGCAGTGGTCTTAAGGACCTCGATGCAGCTCCCACAACTCTTGTTACAGCATCTTCTGCATGTCTATCATGTAAAAATGCATGCTTCTTGAACCTGGGATCCAAAAGTGTAGCATCTGCAAGCAGGCTCACTTGTTCGATCCCCCCCAGCCGTTTGACAATTTCTGCCATGAGGATGTCTACCATGTTGCGGATTGGCTGATAGATGGAAGGACTTCTCTGTCTGTGTGCAGTAACCCTCTGCAGCCCTCTTGCCATTAAAATGGCTTTTGATCCAGTAACAAACCTGTTGAGGAGAAATAAAGGAAAGACTATAGTTCCATGCGTTTTAATGCAGTTACAGCCCCTGCAGTGGATTGATTAAGCATACATTGTCATATAAAACCATTTTACAGTTTACATTTAATTATCAGCTGTTGTAAGAAACATCTTAAATGCTATTATCTGGGAAATAATTGAAAAATGTGTTTAGGCAAATGTAATGACACAACATGAAATATATACATGTATTATGACACTATTTTAACATACCTTTCGGCACTCAGTTCTACAGTCACTTCCTCAAAAGGCTGCAGGACCTCACAGGTTTCCTTGACCATCTCCCACTCTTCAAGTGACAGGGTTTGCAGCTGTGGATTTACCAAGGCCAGGGTGGAAATGAGGGGATCCTTCACTTCTGCAATCCGCTTCAGCATGTAATAAGTGGAATTCCACCTGGTTGGCACATCTTGCTTCAGTTGTAGTTGGGGCTGTCCCATCTGCTGCTGTGTCTCTCTCAGTTTAGCAGAAGCCACTGTGCTGCGGCGTGTATATTCAATTATTGCTTTTACCTTTCTAATAATTTCTTGAATTTGAGACTGGATTCCCTTTCTGACAATTAAATTCAAAATGTGTGCAAAACAATTTAGATGGTTCCAGTGCAGAATGTCACCCACAGCCTTCTTGACATTGGCTGCACTATCACTTACACATGCAACTATCTTTTCCATAATGGCCCATTCAGTTGCAATCCTTTCCAGCTCTCTAGCCAGGTTTTCAGATGTATGGTTGTCTTTTAATTCAAAACAGTCCAACAAGTTTGACTGCAGCTTAAACTCGGTCACATAGTGGCATGTAACAGACATGTAACTTGTTGATGTGCTGGAGGTCCAGCAGTCAGTTGTTAGGCACACAGCAGGTGCTGTCTTGATTTTTTCCTGAACATCAGCTCTTATCTTCTGAAACAAATCGGGCATCAGCTGTCTGGATACTGTACTTCTACTCGGAAGAACAGATGAAGGATCAAGTGCCTTGGTGAATTCCCTAAATCCTCTGTCATCAACGATTGAAAAGGGCTGAAAATCTTGGGCAATCATTTTAACCAGAGCCTGGTCAACCTTGCTCTGCTGAAGTGGCATCTTGGGCCTTGACACAAATGCTCCCATGTAAGACTGCCTCTGTCTTATTTTTGCTGATTGTTGTCCTTGCCCTGCTGTGTGTGTGCTTGTATTTTCTTGCTGAGTACTTGTTGATGTGCTGCTGGAATAAACAGGTGATGTGACCGCTGTTGATAATGCTGCTGTTGAAGATTGCTGCTCCTGCTGCTGGCCGCTAGGTTGTCCAATGGTAGTAGCTGGGTTTTGACTGTGCTGTTGGTGTAGCATAACTGTGGGGTGCTTGCTACTGAGATGTCTTCTCATATTTGATGTACTTCCCCCTCAAAAAGACAAAACTGTCTTGCAAATGTTGCATTCTGCGTGTGTTGCACTTTTCATTTGAAAATGCATCCAAATATCGCTTCTTTGACGACTATCCATTTTTCCTCGTATCAATAACTTGCACTGCCGGCAAACAACACTGTAGTACCGCCCCCTTGCCCCATACATGTGGAAAGAAACACAAACACCTTTAGAATTTTCTTTTTTATTATTAGTATTTTCCTCAAATGTGTCACATATATATTTTCTTATCTAAATAATTTAGTGAAATAGCGAATTTCTAATTATTTAACTTACATTATTGCAGCAGCAGAATGCGAGTCTGAGCATTTTTATTTTTTTAATAGTGGTGGAACTGAGTTCATATATTTTTTCCTTAAGTCTGCTTATGATATTTTCAAAAAAACAAAGTGTAGACTGAATGTTATACTGCGTCAGTCAGACTATCGGACTTCATCTTCGGTGAAGGAGCGACTCTTCCAAGGTAACACGCTCTGAGTTTCAACAGCTGATAACATAGAAGGGAGGGGTGAGTGTGTCTTATAAAGCACGAGGGTCCACTGAGCTGTGTACCAGGGGGCGCTAATGCACCTTAACATTGGTTGCTAACCAAGAAGAAGAAGAAGCTGCGAATCGGGAGGGAGGGGGTGAGTGAGTGAGTGATTCCTCTATGCTACGATTCAGCACAGGAAGGGAGGGGGTGAGTGAGTCAGTGATTCGTTCAACCTGTTTGAGCTGTGAGCCAGGAGGGAGGGGGTGAGTGAGTCAGTGATTCATTCAACTCGTTTGAGCTATGAGCCAGGAGGGAGGGGGTGAGTCCTGAGTGATTCGCTTACTCTACGATTCAGCACAACAAGGAAGGGGGTTAGTGAGTCCTGAGCAGTGTTGGGACTAACGCGTTATTAAGTAACGCGTTACAGTAACTACGTTATTATTGTGGTAACGAGCACGGTAACTAGTTATTATGCCAAAATCAGGAACGCGTTACTCGTTACTGGGATTTAGATAGGCTCGTTATTCGTTACTTCGTGTGGTGGCTATCGCGGAGCTTCCATAGATTCAGTAACATTAGCAAGTGGTGGAAGCCAGCAGGAGGAGGAGAGACCCGAAGCGGCCGCCCGTCCGAGTGTCAGGTAAACTGAACTTCAGGTAAGAAGTTATGACCTGCAGTCTATCTGGGTCAGATATAAACCAAGTTTACATGGAGTTTATTTTCGTTGTGCTGTCTTTTTCGTACTGCGTGCAAGCTAGCATGACGGGGTTTCTATACAGCTGGGTGGTGCTATGATATTAATGATGTTGAACTTTATTTTGTTCATACGGTTAATTATTAGAGTTGCCAACCGTTCCCTGAAAAACAGAATCGTCTGGTATTCAGAGAAATTATTACGCGTTTGGTATTTAGGTGAAAAGGAACAGTTTGTCCCAGACTTCAGCTACAATGAAAAAGACACAAAGCTGGAGTTATTCTGTGTTTACGCTGCACAGCTGCCTCTTCTTCTCTCATCCTCTCACCCTCCCTCTCCTGTTTCTACTTCAATCATGAAACTGATCAATGATCAGCTGATCGGCTTTTCTCTCTTGTTTATTTATCGTCCGCTTTGCGCCAGAAAGAGGAAACCAGTGGATGTCGCGTTAAACAACAGCAGCAGTTTGATCAGCTGTTGTTAGAATTTATTTAATATTAATTTCTAGTATCAGCTGATGTTTGCTGGAGCCACAGCTGTAAAGCTGTTGGTCATGATGTCGGTTTGGATATGTGGTGAGAGGGAAACATGAAGATGAAACCAGGAGATGTCCTTACTGAATCATCAGAGCTGTGATGGAGAAACAGGTTTACCTTTTAGGTGACATGAATGAGTTGAAGGGAAGTTATGAACTGTTTCTGAGAGACAAATAACACCAGGATCCTTTTTTAGGTAGCTGACAGCTGGTAACTGTGCAGGGGCGGGTCTAGCAAAGTGTTGCCAGGGGGCCAGGTAGGGCATTAACAGGGAGAGGTGGGCACAAAGAAATACTTTCTTATTCTCATTTCAAATGTCTAGCTTTTATTAAATAATTATCTGAGTCTTACAACAAACAATTGATAGATTGATACATATATACCATCAGAACAGTGTACATCACTGTCACAACAGTGTTTGTTTTCATTCAAAGGCTTTATGATTTTTCCTATAATGGCGGCCGGTCTCTAGTCAAAATGCCCGAGCTGATTTTTTGTCCCAGTCCAGCCCTGTATGCAGCTCATCTGCAGTCTGGTGTTGCCTACATCTTCCTATTCGGAAGGCAGAATTTCAGAGTTCTGAGTACAATCAAAAGCACCACGACTGCAGTTTTTGTGTTGGATGTAAAAAGCGCACATGACGCTATGACGTAGGCTAGAATCATGGCGGCGGTCAACGACGGTCCAGGCGTGGGATTTCTCTCGTGGAAATGTGCACATTATTTTTTCCTTTCTATTGGTAGGTGGCACAGTGCACTGTGGCAAGTAAGCAAGCTAGAAGACTGGCACTCTTGCTGGGTATCCAGTTAGCAACACATTAACAAGAGAAGTCTGAGTAAAACCAAAGTTACTTTCCCTGGTAACTAGTTACTTTGAAAGTAACGAGTAACTTGAAGTAACTGAGTTACTTTTGATGGAAGTAACTATTAATGTAACTAAGTTACTAATTTAAAGTAACTTACCCAACACTGGTCCTGAGTGATTCGCTTATGCTACGATTCAGCACAGCGAGGGAGGGGGTTAGTGAGTCCTGAGTGATTCACTTGTGCTATGATTCAGCACAGGAATGGAGGGGGTGAGTAGCTCAAATGTGCTGTTAGCATGTTAGCTGAGTGATGCTACAGTGAACCAAGGAGCTATTTTCTTGATGTGAGGTTTCTACTCAGGGTTTTTTCTTCCAGTTCAGAGCAGAAATGCTTTTGTTAAGAAACTGGCTGTTGTTTCCCCCACAATTTTAATTATAAGCTAGATATATTTCTACTAATGGAATTAGCTTGCTAACAGCAACAGGGATGAGTCAGTGAGTCAGTTGGGCTTGTGAATCATGATTCACGAGTCAGTAAAGTGATTCTCGAGTATTGAACGATTCGTTCACGAATCGAACATCACTAAAACGAAGTAAGACACCGAGAGCAATCAACAAGCTACACAGTGGGTCTTTTGATATAAAATAAGTGTTAAAAGTACCTTTAACAGTCTCTAACTTAGAGTTATGTACTTTTCAGAGGCCTTTATGTGTTTTACTCTCGACCAAAACCAGGCAGAGCTTTGTTTGTTCATGAGAACTCCGTTGAGTTACTAAAAATGATAAGTTAGTAGGAAAACCTATTCTAATTTTACATGTGGTAACTACTGCAACAGTGAAAATTCTGTATTGTCTAAAAAAAGTACTTGAATTGTGTGTGAAATGGAGTGTCATATTTTATTTTATTGTCTATTTGATTGGGCATCTTCACAAATGCGCAAAACTAATGCAGGATGCACTTTTCTTTTAGCCATAAATGTTGTTCAGTGCTTTTTCTGCACTTTGTCATTTCAGTTATGGGTTGATTCTTGTAAATAAGTTATTTAAAACTAGTTACGTTACAAACATTTCATGATGTGATTACATATGCCTTAAAAAGGGGTATATAAATACAATTGATTGAAATGCTGTAAAGCAGTACAGATTGAATTCATGGAGACAGAACAATGTTAAAACAACAGTGTAGTTGATTTTGAAAACTTTATGAGATCTCATTTTATTTAGAAAAACTGTTAAGAACTATTCCGCTCATTGCTTTGTACTGTATGTGCAGACTGGTTTTTGTGATCCTGGATCTGATTCTGAAGTGGTTCTGGATATGGATGGCCAGCCAGACCCTGTGAAAACTCTTGACGAATCCAAAAGCAGTGTGGCCAGCTGTTCTGGATGCAGGAGTAGAGCTACAGTCTGAATTACTTCAAATCGCAGGATTTCAGATAAGCAAGAGCAAAAACTGCTTCCTCCACACGGATCGTTTCTCTGGAAACTATTGAACTCCCAATATCCTTCTCATCAGGAGTCAGGTCTAAAGAGACTACTCATTTTATTTTATTTTGTTGTTATTTTCAAAAGAGCGCTCTTCTCTGTCGATCTTCGGTATAATTTTCTTGTTGTTTACATTGGTTTATTGCACCATTGTAACATTGTAATAAACCTTATTTTACTCCTCTCGAATCTAGTCTAAAGGCCTAGCCTTACTACACTAAGCAGGTGTTACACCACCATTCATTTTAGTAGTGTTACTATAAAGTGGAAGCATTTATGAACCACAGCAACTCAGCCATAGTGTGATAAACTGTAAAGTTCCAGAGCAGGGTACATTTGGTGTATAAAAGTATAACTGCAGAGTTCCAAACCTCTTCTGATATTACCATCAGCACAAAAACTGTACTGGGAGCTCCATGGCATGGGAAAACGGGTTGCTTATGATACAGCTTCTTCAAAATTTGTCTCACTGGAGTAACCCATGGGTATTTTAGTTCTCCAATAGGAACCTTCCTGCAACCAAAGAATAGGCAACCAAAATAACTTGAGGTTTTCTCACTGAACTGGGGCAGCTGCAAACCATGAAAACCCAACCAAGGATATCTTTGAAGGTTCTCAGTCATCCAGGTCATCGTAGTCTAAGTCTAAGCTCCTTAGACCTGCCAGGGAATGCATATCATTAAGAAAAGAAGAATACAAGGTTCTTTATGAAAACTAGTCACAGTGTCTGATGAATGTTTTTAACCAGCTCGTTCCTCTGCATACTCTTTCAGCTTTAGAACTCAGAGAATGCCCTTCTGTTCCTGTTTTGCTATGTTGTGCCTTTTATAGCGTCTTTCTGTTTACTACTGCCTTGTCATTTTGTTGTGACGCATAAACAAGTCCAAATGTATAGTTTGCATTATGTACTAAAGAAGTGTGCTTTCACAAGTAACAATTTGATACACGTTAAAATTACAGGTCTCACACCTCTACCGGACCACAGCTCTTGTTTTTTTTGTGGTGTGCGTGTGTGTGTGTCCAGGCAGACTTTCTGATCATTTTCAAGAAGTACAGCTGATGGAAAAATAAGCTGCAGTTGTGAATATTGTAGTGATGACATGCAGTTTCAGTTTGATATATAATATTAATATAATTAATATATTTCAGTTAGTAATCCTGTGTTTTGGTTCATGTGTTTGTTTGTTTTTTGTGGTAGTTTGTTCTTTCAGTGTTTCTCTCTCTGTCTCAGTCAGTATAATGTTTAGTCTGAGTAGTCCTAGCTCTGTGTTTGGTAATACTTAGTAGTACCGTTTGTATTTTGATTAGGCACATATGTATACCACAATAAAAATGCACAATAAAAATGGATGCAACCGTTGCAGTTTTACTCTTGCACTAAGGGAAACTAGATATGATGACAGAAATGTGAAATCGACTGAGAAACCAACGACAAGCTTATAGTATGGAAACATGGCAGTAACAGTATAATAAAAGAAATATCTATGTGTCGTTTTTTAAAAATCTATGCAATAAAATAAAAAAAATTAGATGTATACATTTAATTTTGAATTTTGTATAGACTTAGCAAAACACCCTAGAATTAAAGAGCATTTGTTTTGTTAGTTTTGAATCGTAAAAGACTTTAACTCCATGAAAGATATTAAACACAGTCATCGGAAAACAGCTTTTGACCTTAAATTGCTGTATGGACTGTCTTTGCAGATATTCTTCAAAAGAGAACATTTTCTCATTTTCTGCCACCAATAATTTAAAGGTTAAGGGTATATAAGGAACTAACAACATTTATTTTAAAATCTTGAAATCTCCTGTGGCCCACTCAAACCTTTTATTTTATCTATGATCATCACACAAACCTCACATGGATCTTTTAAATATTTTGATTGATTTTTATGTTTTGATCATTTTCTTGTTAAGGCTGATAATCTATTATCCGCTTTACTTAGGTCAGTAATAACGTGCCCTGAATTTGGCACGTTTGCTGCAATTATATATGTTTGTCATCTTTCTTTGTTATTTTTTCTATTTATCTGCAAATTAAAAACAAATTATAAAAAATAAAGCATTCAGAATTTCTCAAAATTCTGTTCAACTTTTATGTACTGGTATTCTTATACTGAAACAAAAATATAGTCTGTTTTCATCGCTGTGACAGCAAGTACTTAGCGTTGTCATTTGGCCATTTAGAACAATTATAAAGACTTTTCATTTCCTGGTTGTCAAATTAACTATTTTTTTCTGATATAACCCAGCCATGAAAGCTGTGATTGACTGTCGTACATACAGCAGCTCGCCCAGAATATGCCATGAGTGCTAATAAATCATTTGGAACCTATTTAGATGTTCCATGCAGAAGAATTTACTATAAAGGCCTCTGATGATTGTTTTTTTCCAAGTCTGACTTACAGCACTTGCACTTCATAACTTCAGGTTTGAAAGGCTTTTCATTTACTCAGCTGCTTTAATTTGAAAGCCCTTGATGAGGGAAAACACCTATTGATTGATCATTGTTCTCAGGAAAGGTCATGCATTTGAAATGAACAAACAAAGAGTGGATAGGAGAATCCCCAGGAATTAAACAACATACTGAGGAAGGTGGTGCTGGGGAGGCTTCAAGTGAAGTAAACAGCAGCTGAAGGCTAGTTAATGTGGCCCATCAAAGGTGCATGGGATAGATAGAAAAATGATCCTGTTGTTGCTGGCACCAGTGTGATGTGGAAGGAGGAATACGGAGAAGAATGACTTCAAGCTGCTCTTGTATCTCGCTTACTAGCACATAGAGATAACATACATATGCAGTGCCATAAATGAAACAAAAACCAGCAGAAATGAGAGCACACGGACTTTAATGTTTTTTACAATTTGTGCACAGCACACTGCTGTTCACACCAGAAAGAGAACTTCTGTTTTTCAAGCTATTTATTGAATGTTTCAGCAAAGTCAAACATGAGAAGAATGCATAGCAATGAAAGTTGCAGCCCAAAAGTAGTTTGTTTCAATATGAAATTAAGACACTGTGACAAGGTTGCCCTTTTTGGTCAGTCATAAAGACAATAACGATAGCACCTGCTTGACTCCCACACATTTCCACATGTCCCAAGCTGCATAAATAGTCTTAATGAGACAAAGTAAAAGTAGAAAGTTAGTTTTCATCCATATTAGTACTGTTTTGTGAGTTGCTGACTTATATGCAAAGTATTTCCCCATATTTTCAATAACTCTGCAATATTTTTATGGAGTGCTCTCAATGACATTGTTGTTTCTCCATTCCATATTTAGCAAACATATAAAACAACCCATTTAGAACACATTCATACTCATACTTGGCATAGATATTCGTGTGTCCATGTATGCTCTGCCTGCTAGCATCTTGCACCCAGTAGTTAGCGCCATAAACGCTGTGTGAGTGGCAGGTAGCAACTCAGTTTCTTTTCTGTTCTTTTTTTTAGATTTTTTTAAATGTTTCTCTTTGTACCTATTTAATATCTTATTCTTTGGCATCTTGCAATGTTTATAAATGACAGGTGCTGCAACCCTGGACACACAAATTTAATTTAATTTCAATTCAATTTTATTCATATAGCACCAAACAACAGTTGCCTCAGGGGGCTTTATATTCTAAGTTAAAGACCCTACAATAATAAAAAGAAAACATGCTTTAGTGACAGGAAGAACTCACCAGCAAAACCAGACTCAGGGTGGGGCAGCCATCTGGCGCTGAGGTTAGGGGAGAAAGACAGGACAAAGAAATGCTGTGGAAGAGAATCAGAGATTAATAATAATTAATAATTTCAGAGAAGTGTATTAACACCTATGAGTGAAAAACGTGACTGAAAAGATAAACATTCAAATCCATCATGGGAATCCCAAGCAGCCTAGAGCTATTGCTGGGTAAGTAAGGGAAGATTCAGATCACCTGATCCAGCCCTAACTTTATGCTTCGTCAAAAAGGTAACAAAAGAGACAGGAAACAAAAACCATCTTTACTTTTAAGATTGCCGTTAAAAGAAGAGAGGGTGTCTGTCTCCTGAATCCAAACTGGAAGCTGGTTTAACAGAAGAGGATGGATGAAGCCTTTTCACAGACTATTTCAATAACTGTTTATATTTCCCCGTCTGTGAAAAGAACAGCTGCATGCAAGCTCTTACACGGTGTGGTCTTTCAATTACAGGCTCGCCACCCACAGTCCCTTCTCCTCATTTCTGGGAACTTCAGTCAAATTCCATGTCCTTTGTCCTCCGCACTTCCACCCAGTGGATGAAATGCCACACCGGAAACAAAGAAATGTTGCATTTATTATATGCAAGGGCTGGACAAATCTTGGCTTCCATAACTGCCAGCCAATGCCACAGGCTGATTGCCTCAATGCCACGGCGCATTGAGGCAGTGATTAAGGCAAAGGAATACCCAACCAAGTATTCCTTGGTTGGGCATTTTGAAAGAACCAAGTTTTTATTGATTTGATGTGATCCTAATTTCTTTCTTTTTTTTCTGCAAAAACTGATAAGTAAATGCTGATGTCTTTACAGTATTCAAATTTTTGAATTTCTGTTTTCGTGGGTTTTATGAGCTGGAAGCCCAAATTGTGTACAAATAAACAACTAAAATAATTTAAGTTGCGGGCCCTAAATCTATAATCTATGAAAGTTTAACATTTTGAATGGAATTATGATGATATTCTAATTTTGGAAAGGGTCTGTATGCCAAGATATGCCAAGTTTTCAGCTAATAGTTCATTGGGAAACACCTTACTGGTAAAAAAAAAAAAAAAACATACTATTTTATGCTGCTATCAAACACACTGTCTTTGGTATTTTTCATAAATTCAACTAAAGAAATGGCAACAGATTACATATTTTTGGGATAGCCTGCCACTAACACAGTGTTGAAAGTTACAATTTAGAATGGGTTCTTTGCCTTCTTAGCTCTTTATGTGTAGACATTACTCAAGTTCATACGCTGAGTTAAGTGCCTTTAATATGCTATATAGGTCCGAATTTAGTTGATCAACAAATTATTTATCTATCTGCCTGTGTGCCTTGTCTGATCTCGCTGTTTTTCCTCCTGTGAATACGGTATCTACACCATCTTCTCTAGGTACTTGTCTGTGGTTTGGTGAGAAAATCCCCATTTAGTTTGCATTTTTTCATGTGGATGTGTATATGTGGCTGATTCTCATTTTCATTAACACAAAGAAAAGAAGGGCCACCTTCTTGCCATGTTTTGTGGAGATCAGCCAAGCGTTTCCACAATCTTTATGAATAAAAGATAAATGGTTTAGTTTTCTAACCTAAAGCTTTGTGAGATTCTTTCATGTAAAGCCCTAAACCCCAAATTTACTAAAACCATTTCCACAACTTGAAAGTGTGGCTCTTCTGTCAGGGATGAATATGAACATAAGGGTGATAGAAACAAAGCTTCCTCATAACTGCAGATATATTTTAGAAATGTATTGATTTCTATTTGTTTCTACAATATTTTAAAATGGGTGGGTGAATTTTTAACAGACATATATTGAAAAAAAATCATAAGAAATAATACTCACAGAAAAACAAACGGTTTACTTTGTGTCGGTTGTAAAAATGGGGTCAGGTTTACATTCTGTCACAGTCGAACTATGTGCTTGCCCTGATGGAATTTAGGGGGAGAAAGTGTTTTATGTTCCATTAGCATTTTTTCACAGATACCTCTTTCAGTTTTTAAACCCCAACTGTGTGCCAGGGCTCTGTCAATGGGTCAGCTATTTCTTGATAAGACACTTAATTCAGAGTCGTATTGCAGGACTCTTGTCATTGCTTATGTGAAGCATTTATGACAGACTGTCTGACAGGTATGGGTGTTATAACCCAACATGGATGACAGGACATCTGTAGAAAGATGAAAAATGCTGCATGCTAAGTGGCTGTCACAGAATGGGTTGCAGAAGAACGGATGACAGTCACTTATCCAAGTAGGACATGACTGTCAAAGGCTCAGCTCAGAGGCTAAGTTGTGATTAAGCAATGATATTCCCCTGTGGGCCATTATGAGTGGACATAATGGTCCTGAGGCTTGTTTATCATCTGTGTGCTGTGGCTTGCGTAAATACTTATCAAGCATCCATGAAGTCATGGATGCTCGCTTTCCATCCAGTGGCCTTCTCACATGTCTTGCTCAAATTTAGCCTGAAAGTTCTTTGTTCTCGTCCAGCCCATATGCATAGTAATGCCCCTGGGCATATTTCAACAACTTTTCCTGTTGGTTTCAAAGGAACAAAAACATTAATGAACTTTTCAATAGATTCAGGCCCTGTGGTCCCTAAAGCAACGGTTTAATGGCTTGTGATCTCTCACAGGAGCTGCCTAAAATCTTTTCAACTAAAACCCTTACATCAGATCATTACCAAATTATCCTTAGCTGCATTCATTTTTTCTTCACAGATTACAAAGACAGTCGCACAGCTGATGAAGCTTGAATGCAATGTGTATTCCCAGTTCACCTCATGTTTCTTTCATTTTGTGCAAGTAACTACTATTGCCACACTGGTTTTGTCAAATGTCAGAGTTGCGCAGCTGAGTTGGTGTGCATGAATGCATTACTGGTGGATTGTTCTTAATTACCATCAGGTACAATTAGCAGCCTGATGCAACACAGGCTTGGGAATTGCGCCTTCCTCTGTCACACAGAATTTCTTACGATTTAACAGAGCTAGCAGTTCATGAGAGCAAAGATTTTTGTTTTCAAGACGGCAGCATGTGTTAAAGTTATATTGTATGACCTTAAATATTGTAGTTAAAATCAAAAGTGCTCTACTCTATGCTCAAAAACTTATTGCAATTTTTATGGCAGGAGTTTTTCTTCCAAAAGAGAAATGACAATGTGATGACTGCACACACAAAATATTCTTCAGACTGGTATGCTGTGATTAAAAAGTCATTGGTTGTGGTAATAAGAAAGAAATTATATGTTTTGTCGCATTGAAAGACTTTGGTCAATAAGAAAAGTATAATACAAATGCACCGCAAAGTTGTTTGGTTTTTTTTTTTTTTTTTTTGCTTTATTGCATATGTGTAAACATGAATAATACATTTCTTTTATATAACTGTTTCACAAAATGACCAGGAATAGATTGTGATGAATTAAAGCATAAGAAAGAAAATGTCTGTATAAATCTCCAGTTATCTGCAGCTGAGACAACTGAATGAAGTTATTGGAAAATGATCTGGAACATATGGAACGTATGTCAATCTTCTGAAATGGGACTAGATCATAACAGTTATGTGTGAAGAAACGCTGGTGGTAGTTGGTGGTCATCTTGGCGGTTTTTTGATGCTAAAACTAAATTGAGCAGGTGCACAGTATATTTCGAGCGGAAATATTCTAAGCTTCTCACAGGCAGTTTGCAAAATGTGCGTATCAACAAAGGCTGTCAAGCAGATGGCTGTCAAGCAGTCCCGTACATACATACACACTTGCAAAACTTTCTTGCAATACTTTCTGTTGCAACTGCGCTCAGTCCAGCTACCGATTACAACCACATTCACTTCCTCTTACACTCATGAGGTGTTCACAATAAAACAGGATACTTGTAAAAATGATCCATACATACTATACATAATGCAAATGCTCTTTGCAATAAATATTAAACATATTGTAATGCTTTTAAAAGGAATTCTAAACTTTTCCTAAATACTAACCAATATTATTTTACGTTTGAACGTGGATTTTTAATGTTTTTAATATTGCAACATATTTTAATAAAAGACCATTTTAGCCTGGTTACAAACAAATAAGTTGATTAATTGAAATAAATAAACTGAAAAACAGGAACATAAATAACAATAACTTTTTATTTGTGAAATAACAAATAAAAACGCCACATGAATAAATCAATAGGCTAACAAATAATAAATCGTGTTTGATTGTATATTTATATGTATCATGTTGATAACAACAATGTTGATATTTGTAAATAAAAACCTACTATATTTATTAATCATGGGAATTCTCTCCACCTGTCATAGACATCCACATTATGTCCAAAAACATTACCCAGTCCAAAGTTCAAATGTTAATCATCATATTGATATCCAAGTTGGATAGTTGGTCAAAATTGTAGACCTAGTTTGGAAGTCATATGCCCAAACAGGGCGATCGTGGCTCAAAGAGTTGGCAGTTCGTCTGGTAACCAAAAGGTTGCCGGTTCGGACAGTCTCGGCCGTTGTGTCCTTGGGCAAGACACTTCACCTGCTGCCTACTGGTGATGGCCAGAGGGGCCGATGGCGCGATATGGCAGTCTCGCTTCTGTCAGTCTTCCCCAGGGCAGCTGTGGCTACAACTGTAGCTTGCCTGCGCCAGTGAGTGAATGAATAGTAGAATTGTAAAGTGCTTTCAGGGCCCCGAAAAGCGCTATATAAATGCAATCCATTATTATTATTATTATTATTATTATTATTATTATTATTATTATTATTATTATTATTATTATTATTCAACTGCTGGACCACAACCCTTTGCTGTAATTAGTTAAATGCCTCTCTGTAACATATCATATCATACAGAAGACTTTGGAGCCATGCAAAAAAATATTTCTAAGTTACTTTCATTAATTCCTTTAAAAAAATTAGAAAACTTCTATTAGGTTCATGAGACCTTGCAAAATCCAGAAACCTTTATTTTTTAATATGTTCCCACTACTTTGGCTATTGAAGCTAGGTTTGTATTTGTATGGTAAGTCTCATGAACTTTAACTACCAACTACTAGTTACTTAGTTTGCAAGTAATCAAAATTAAATATGTAAAGAATAAACTTTTACTCATCAAAAAAATATATATCTGTTAGCACAACCACCTTGAAAAAATAATAATAATGTACACTGCTCAGAAATATTATAGAAGAGAGGGATTTCCTCTCAGATCTGGACCAGGGCATCACTGAGTTTCTGGACAGTCTTAAGGTGCAACTTGGCAGCATTGGATACATGGAAACATGTTCCAGAGGTGTTCCATTAGATTGAGATCAGGCGAGCATGGGGGCTAGTCGAGAGGTATTAATTCCTTCCTTCCTCTCACCACACTTCAGGGGGAGCATCGTGATGCACCTCCCCAGACCATTACTGACCCACCATGAAACTGATCATGCTGAATGATGTTAAAAGCAGTATAACATTCTCCATGGCTTCTCCAGACCCTTTCACCTCTATCACATGTGAACCTGCTGTCATATTTGAAAAGCACATGGTACCAGTGGTGGACCTGCCAATTCTGGTATTCTATGGAAAATGCCAATCAGGCTCCATGGTGCTAGTCAGGGATCACAGGACTCGCTAGAGGATGTTGGGCCTTCAGACCACCCTCTTGACATTTCTGATTGTTTGGTCAGAGAAACAGGTGGCCTGATGGGGTTTATTGTGAACGGCTCTGACAATGCTCATTCTTTTCCTCCTAGCGCAAAGAAGGAGTCCTCCTGAGGGGTTAAGGATCTTCTATGGCCCAATCTAGCACTGTAGAGTAAATCCCTGTCTCCTGAAATTTCCTCCACACTCTTGAGACTAAGCTGGGAAACGCAGCAAACCTTCTGGCAATAAATGGATGTGGCATCATGGAGGAATTGTAGTATTTGTGCTTTAGGATGCATGTATCACCTCATTCTGCCAGTAGAGACACTGACCTCAGTTAAATGGAAAAAAAAAATAAAAAATTGGTCAGAAAAGATGAGGATGGAAAAAAATGATTCCACCTCTAAAAGCTTTCCTGTTTGTTTGTTTTTTTTTTTTCAAGAAATGTAGTTCTTTCGCATCTAGAAGTGATCTTGTTCTGCATAAACAAGGACTGCCATAGAATGTGCTAAATATAACTTCAAATTTGACTGTGTATTTTCCCAAAAATGATATAAAATTAAAAAATAATAATACTTATTGTAGATTGACTGGAATATGATGTTCAGTGATTTTACTTTATATGTGGATGTTTTATTTGTAAACATATGTCCAAAATATGCATATTTCAGTTTCTGTTGGCTGAGGCATAATCGACAGTGTCATCTCTGTGTCTGAATAAAATAATCATTTGCTTTGAGTTAAGAAGTTCAAGATGCACATTTTGTTGTGGTGGACTCGTGCTTTCAAGTAACCGGTGCTTAGAGCCTGCTCTTGTGCTGTCTTGATGCAGTTTTCGGATGAGTTCCTCTTGTTCACTCACCTTTTATCTCTCTGTGTGCCATACACATCACACTGCAATGAATCATTAGTTATTATTAATCTATGGCTCTTTTCCACAGTGTGTTTTTTGTCCTGTCTTCCTCCCCTCACCCCCAACTGGTCGCGGCAGATGGCTGCCCCTCCCTGATGCTGGTTCTGCAGGGGTTTCTTCCTGTTAAAAGTGAGTTTTGTCTTCCCGCTGTTGCCAAGTGCTTGCTCCAAGGGGGTCATCTGATTGTTTGGGGTTTTCTCCGTAATATTGAACGGGCTTTACCTTAAAATATACAGCACCTTGAGGCAATTGCTGTTGTGATTTGACACTATATAAATATCAGAACCTCTGTGCTGTTATTTAGGCCAGCATTTTCTAGCCACTTGTAAGATTTTTTTGATGGCAGCCTGGTGTACAGCTTGGTATCATCTATGTACAGGAGGTGACTGATGGTTGCTCTACTGAATCTGTGTTTGGTTATTGTGATGAGCTGGCAAAGGGACAGTGCATCCTCTTGGTATATTCTGCACTTCATGGTGCCTTGTACCACGCCTTGGGGTTGGCCTTCAGTGTTGTCTTAAAGCATTGAGTTCCTGATGAAGGTAGATATTCTCAATCACTGTACTATTAGCCTTATATAGTGCGAAACACTTCAGTACTGAGCAGAGTTGGGAAGGTTACTTTTAAAATGTATTCCATTACAGAATACAGAATACATGCCCTAAAATGTATTCTGTAACGTATTCCGTTACGTTACTCAATGAGAGTAACGTATTCTGAATACTTCGGGGTGGCTGTAGCTCAGGTGGCAGAGCAGGTCAGCCACTAATCAGAAGGTCAGTGGTTCGATCCCAGGCTGCATCCTGGCTGCATGCCAAATATCCTTGGGCAAGATACTAACCCCATGTTTGCCTACTGGTGGTGGTCAGAGGGCCCGGTGGCGCCTGTGTCCGGCAGCCTTGCCTCTGTCAGTGCGCCCCAGGGCAGCTGTGGCTACAATATAGCTTGCTATCGCCAGTGTGTGAATGACTGAATGTAGTGTAAAGCGCTTTGGGGTCCTATGGACTACAAAAGCGCTATACAAATGCAGGCCATTTACCATTTACTTTGGATTACTTAACATATTATCATGCATTTTACAACTACGTGAATGTACTATTGCTGTGTGATTTATTACTATTACTGAAGGTCCGCAGCTCCGAACCGTAGTAATACCGTTCGGTGTCAGGCTCGTAGCTGAAAACTAGCTTTACTTTGTTGTCTGGGTCAACTTTGCTAGCAAGAGACAGAGAGAGGCATTGAAAGGCTGCGGAGGAAAACACCAACACAGTGTACAGTCGAGTCTTAATAGCTTACTTACAACTGGGCTCGTCAGGCACTCTTTTTGGCTGCAGTGGTTATTATTATATTTACATGCTTCCAGCTCCCGTTTTTGCTCGATGACAGCTCGTACTTTTCGACTCTCCTTTTTCTCCCTCCCTCGCTCACAGACACATAACATGTATGGCGGTCCATTCTCCCTGCAGCACGGACTACACTGCCCATGAAGCTACATTCTGCATTCTGCCTATTAGCTTAGCACAACAACAACAAAAAGGCGCTCTCTCACCGAGGAAACACGCAGAGCGAGAGCGTCACCCTGTAACCATGGCAACCGCAACGCTGCCGCCTGGAACAACAGAACGTAGCTGTCAAACAAAACCCAAACAGTCCTGACCCGCCACAATATGAAACAGGAAAGTACCGCCGTGTAATCCATTTATTTCAACAAAGTAACTGTATTCTAAATACCACCTTTTCAAACGGTACCTGTAACGGAATACAGTTACTCATATTTTGTATTTTAAATACGTAACGGTGGTACATGTATTCCGTTACTCCCCAACACTGGTACTGAGTCATAGGCTTTCTTGTAGCCCTTCTAGGTAGTGCTCAAGTTGGCCTGCTTAGTTAGGGTCTAGCTCATCTCTTTATTAACCAGTAGCAGGCATGCAGACTCTCTGCTCTCCAGTGAAATCTGAAAATAGACTTTAAATAAAATCTGCCAAAGAGAAAGTCATCTCTCTCCTTACATTTCAAAAAGCACTCCCACAAAGCACCTCCTTTTGTCTGTGTGGATCCATCCTATAAATAACTGTCATCATGTAACAAAAATTCATCATTGTTTTTGCTTCCATATGAGTCAGTGGAATTCAGAGCTCTGGTCATTTGCATGGGCATATTCCTATGCCATTAAAAACCATATGTGTTGAACTGAGAAACCAGGAGCTTTTTCTGGTTATTTGTAGTTTGCACATTCTTTGCCAAGTTTAACATTTTTTTCTATTTTTTTTTTTTAAATATACCACACTATTATTTTTATTTTTAAGTTTTGGGAAGGAAAAACTCCACCAGAATCAGGTTTAGGGAGGGGAAGTCATCTGCCGTGACATTACAAAGACTCACTGTGGAAAAGAGCCAGAGTGTATAAAGAGATACTGAGTAAAAAAGGTGATTGGAGAAGAAACACTCAGTGCATTATGGGAATCACCCAGCAGCCTACACCTATTGCATCATAACTAAGGGAGGACTCCAAATCTAAACCAGAAGCTGATTCCACAGAAGAGGGGCCTGAAAGCTGAAGGCTCTGCCTCCCATTCTTTTAAATACTCTAGGACCCACAAGCCCACAGTCTGATAGGGAAGATCTCTAATGGGGTATATGGGTACTATATGGCCATTAAGATAAAATGGGGCCTTATTATTCAAGACATGGTATGTGAAGAGCAGGATTTAAAATTAAACTCTGGATTTAACAGGCAGGCAATGAAGAAAAGCCAATGGAGGAGAAATATGTGCTCTCTGTCTTTCTCTTGCATTTTGGATAAACTGAATATTTTTCAGGGTGGTTTTAGGATATCCTGATAATAACAAATTTCAGTAGTGTGGGGTTTCTTTATGAGAGAGGATAGAAATATGTTCCAATTATAAGTTTGCACAATTTATTATCAAAACGGTTCATTTAGAAGCAGAAAATTTGAGGTCATCCAGGTCTAAATATAAGAAATTTTTCTAATTTAACTAATTAGTGTATGTTATCTAGCTTCATTGATAAATAAGGGTCGCCATCATCTGCATAGCAGTAAAAATGTAGGCTTTGCCTTTTAATGATACTGCTTGAGGTGAGCATGCAAATAACAGAATTGGTCCTAGCATGGAACCCAGTAGAACTCAATAACTAGCCCTAGTGTGTAAAGAGGACTCTGCAGATGATCAGTTAGCTGTTTTACAACTCCTTTTTTTAAGATTTTTATAAACACAAGGACGGTTGGGGATTGACCTATAATTACTTAAGACAGCTGGGTCATGTGATGGCTTTTTAAGAAACAGTTTAACTACTGCCAGCCTGAAGCCCATCAGTAAATAGCCAATTAACAGAGAGAATTGATCATATGTTTTCAGGTTGAAACATTAATTAATGGTATGACTTTTTTAGCAGTCTTGTAGGAATGGGGTCAAAAGGACATGTTGATGGTTTCAAGGAGGTAATCACTGAAGTTAACTCAGAAAGATCAGTTGGTGAAAAAGACTTGAAATAAATATAAATGGTACGGAAAAGTAGTTGTAATGTTATGTATTGGTACATCTGTAATTTTTTTCCTAATGGTTAACATTTTTTTGTAAAGAAATTTATGAAGTCATTACTAGTTAATGTTGCCTCTGGTCCATTATGGCGCTATCAATATCAGTATCAATGTGTCAGTATCAATGTGAAAAGCTCTACAGATGCATAACCAAAATTTTTCCACAGATCTTGAATTATTTTAGGATTGAGTTAGGATTGAGAATGGATTCTTTACTGGTGTGTAGCGCACCAGAAACATGCATCACAAATGACAGGAGGTGCATGCTGCTCCACATGTAAGCTACTCTGTGTAACATCACGGACCAAGTACCTTACTGGTGGTTCATCTATTCCACCAGTGTTGGACATCCTCAAAGGCAGAAAACTGCCAACAGCTTCAGGTAATTTATGTGTACACTAAAGCCTTGGGGACCAGTTACCATTCGTGGACTTTCTTCTCAAATGAGACATCCACTATGAGTGTATCAGAGTACTGTACTTAAAGGGCCATCTCCAGTGACAGATTCTGGGTAAATCCTTACCATACAGCTGAGAGGACATTCACACCGAACGCGATAGAGGCAGGCAGAGCGTCAGGCTTACATGTAAAGTCAATGGAAAGGCGCGCTGACCCGCGATTGCGGCTCCCGCGAAAATTCGGAAGCAGATTTGCGTCGCGAAAACGCCAAAACGCCTGAAACGCCCGTGAGTGTTGCGCGTTTCAGGCGTTTGACTCGCGAAAAAAACCACGCGCGTGAGTTTATGTGTTGCATTTTGTGCATACACGCGTTTCGCGTCCACCGCTCGAGTTGGAAAAATCTGAACTCCAGCGTCAAATCGCGCCGCGACAACCAATCAGGAGCCTGGTGACGTGGCTGTTACCTAGTTCAAAGGGGCAGATCCAGCCAAAGCCCTTTATTCTTCAATAGAAGGAAGGCTAATCAATGCCGTAGCAAACAACCCGGAGCCATACGACACCAGCTGCTTTCTGGACCGAGACAGGAATATAAAGGACCGAGCTTGGAGGAAGATATGTAAAGAGATCGGGCAACCTGGTAAGTTCATTCATTTTTCTTAAGTTTTCTCTAAAGTTTTCACTGACCCGGGGAAGCCGCACAAAAGCTAGCAAGCCACCGCTATTTTCCCACTGACGTACAAATACCGTTCTGCTTTTAGGCATGTTGTCATTTAAGAATATATTTTATTGTTTATTAATAAACAGCACACAGTGGTCCCGCTGTTCATCTGTCACTGCCTCTTTTTTTTTATTTTCTTTATTTTTTTGCACCGGACAGCATTGCATTCTGCAGCCTGATTGACAAATCTCCTGCGCTTGTCAATTTTATCATGTTTGGTTTTGATAACCATCACGTCCAATAGAAAAAACAGCACAAAAACACCCATAACTATGAGCCTCATTCGGAAATAGACACCTGCACCGGGAGGGAAAAAGGCGCACGAAAGTGGCAGGCAGATGAAGACAAAACACGGCATAATAATACTTTTACGTTTTGCAATCTACAAAGGTTTGCACTTTGAGAATCAATTGTGAGAACTGTGACCAATGTTCATGTGTGTGGAGAAAACAGTGTATAAAGTGCGCGGCCAGGGGCTAGTTATTCTGAGAACCCCTGCTGCAATAAATGAGGGACCACTGTCTACTCTATGATTATTATATTCAACCTGTTAACATTTAATACTGTATTGATAGAACCAACTGATTCTGCAGCAGAGCATCCCCTGTTGCTTCTCCTGGCTGCCCAGTCCCTGAGCTCCTGCTGCTGCACCCACAGGTATGTACAGCAAGCACTGATACCTTTTTAGTCGGTGGGTTCCCTTGTGATCACCTTTACTAAATATCTACAACCAATCTGATTATATCCTGTTTTTGTTTTTTTGTTTTTCTCAATGTTGAAATTAAAATCTAGTAGCAGCCTTCTCATTTCTTTGTGTTTTGTGCTGTTTTACAGGCCCACAGGGGAGGACGGCTCTGAGGCAGATGAGGGACGGGTCCCAGGACGGTCCATCGGTGGTGGAGCTGGCCATCCTGGAGTCCCTGAAGAGGCCACGCCAGTCTCCAATGGAGCATTTCCTCCTCAGCCTTGTTCCTGCTCTGGAGAGAAGCTGGGTCCTTTTTATTCCTGTCTCTCTGTAAATACTTATATTTTATATATTTATGTTTAATGTTTTTCTGTTTGAGAATTCTAATATTATTTCAAATAAATTTTTATAATGACTAATGTCTCAGTTCTACTACACAGCAAATGTTGGCACACGACTTGACACATGTAGAATTTATTTCATATTATACTAATAACAAAATATACTAATACAGTGGGATGCAAAAGTTTGGGCAACCTTGTTAATAGACATTATTTTCCTGTATAAATCGTTGGTTGTTACAATAAAAAATGTCAGTTAAATATCATACAGGAGACACACACAGTGATATTTGAGAAGTGAAAAGAAGTTTACTGGATTTACAGAAAGTGTGCAATAATTGTTTAAACAAAATCAAGCAGGTGCATAAATTTGGGCACCACAAAAAAGAAATGAAATAAATATTTAGTGTATATCAATGTGTGTGTCTCCTATATGATATATGGGGTGCCTTTGTCTGGACGTGCTTCCCATCCAGAGCTGCACAGCACAGAGGGAAGTTCCAGCGCTCCTGGAATCCCTCTGTGATGGACCGCCAGTGTCCAGGTGAAGGCACAGCCATGAAGTCGTCCACTAGACAGTCCCAGATGGCCGTCGCTGCCTGGGGGGTGATCTGACACACCGACTCTGTAACTGAACGCTTGGTGCTGAAGGAGTCCGCGGTGACAAGGAACCTGGACAAAATTGTTCAAAATCAGTATTATGTGTACTGCAGTTACAAAATACATTATTCAAATTCCAAAATACTTTGGTGATGTCAGATTTAAATCACAAAACTTAAATCTTACATAAAACATTTTGTAATTATAAGGATAATTACAAAATGTATATTAGATAATATCTAAAACAGTTGTGTTTTATTTTAACTTTAACATATCATAATTTGATTGGTAGCAACTTTCACAACTACAGTGAGCCAATCACTCACAATTCCTAAACATGTCAATCAGGTAGGAATGAAGTAAGACACTAATAGAAATAAAGAGTTGTGTGTTGACATGTAGCCCTTTCCTTGCTTAAATCATTAATATTTTTGAAAAATTAATCTGTGATAAGACAGCTTATCAAGATAGAACCATGTAACTAGAGATGAACCAAACTGTTCAGTTTTATCTAACTCTGTTTTAATAAAGGCTGGTGACCCCTGCTATAGAGTCTGACAGCTGCAGGGATTATATACAAATATTCAACTATCCCAGAATTAAACCAGTTCTAAATAAAAAGGAGTGAATATCACTACAAAGGTTAACTCAGTGGTCCTAATGCTACAGTTTGATATCAGCAAACACCGAGCGCATACATTGATAGGACACCACAGCCATGCTATCATGCAAACACTGATAACAGCATAACTCGAATTAAATCGGGGCTTGATGAGACCTTCTGAGTATCACTAGAAATATTATAAAGAGTCGTCTCTGTACCACAGTTTGCTTTCAGTAAACACCGACAGCATTCACTGTTAGCATAGCACATCCATGTTAGCAGTGTATAAATGGATGGTTTAGCATATTAGCACAGGTATCAATAAAGGACTACCGTATTAAACACTTTTACTAACCTCAGGCAGACGGACAGGCGCTCTGCAGGTGGGATTGAGCGCCTGTAATTGGTGTCTAGGCGGGCGATTCTGGGACCGACGCGGGACAGCAGGTCCTCAAACTGGCCGAGTGAATGACAGTGATAGCGCTGGAATCGGCCGTAATCCAGGCGCAGCTCCTGGAGCAAGTGGTGAAACTCACCAAACTGCTCACACCTCTGGAGGACCTGATGGACCCAGGTACGGCGAGGACGTCCTTTACGCCGCTACTCTGCTCTCCACAGTAAATAGAGAAGGGAGACTCTCTCTTCAAGCGCTAGCTCGACACCTGCCATCTTGCAAAGATACCGGTCTGGCAAAACTTCCTCCCACATCCCTCCCACATTTCCGGTTCACGCGCGTTAAAATATGATATTTTGGGGCGCGATGGATTTTTCTTGGACACGTGTAGAGGTGCGAATGTGCACGCGTCAAGTTAGGGGCGTTTGGGGCTTTTTTCTCGCGCCCATCGCGTTCGGTGTGAACACACCGTTACAGAGAGGACACCTAGGGGCTGAACTCCTGCCTCCTCAGTAGGCTTTGTGAAAAAGCAGAAAATCAGCACTATGAAACTCAACAGGCTGTTATAATGAGACCATGTTTCCCCTGCGAAATAAGTGAGGTGCTGGTGAAATTTCTCCTTGTAAGCCTGAAAAGAAACTGTGTATTACAATTGATGCTGATACCCAAGCCAGATGGACTGTGTAATCATTCTGGAGTGTTTTCCTCCACTTCTTTTCTGGTATTACTGCATATTGTGTCAAAGCAGCACACCAACCCCCACAGGTGGCAGGGCTCAGTGTTGGCATATTGGGATGAAAACTCTCAGGGTGAGTGCTTGCCCAAAACAGAAGGGTCTAATATTTATTGGCTATAACTTGAAAAACCAACATAAGAAATTTCTATTTCCTAATAAAATACAAAATTGAGGGGATTTAAATCCATGTATGGAACATAGCAAACTTCTCCTTTTTTAAATGAAGAAATATCTGAAATAGAAGTCTACGTATATTTTTGTATGGGTGACTGTCTGGAGTGCTCAAGGGAGGAATATCCATCAGCATTGCCTGCTTAGCATCAGCCAGCCAACACAACTCCTAAATCGACCACTGCTTCTTATTCTTTGAAGGGCGGGATAATTGGCTCAGCAGAACAGCTGCAGGGGAGCAGCAAAAGGACTTTCTTTCTTTCTTTTTTAAAAAGGTGTCTTATTTACACTATTCCAGTTGTTCACGCTATGGGAGGTATATACTCTGTTACCTTAGTTATAGCATTGGTAAAATAATACAGCAACATAGATTTTTTTTTTTTTTTTAGCTCTCTTTTTCAGAGAGGATGCTCCTAAATTTAAGATTTATTATTATTGTGCTGGACATACAAGTTTAGTTTTTTACTACAAGGCCCCTGACACATCCATTGTCATGCATATATGCATGACTATATATAGCCACTCTGCAATAAATAAAAACATTTTTTCCATAAAAAAGACTAGCTGTTCATTTCAGTGAATATATAATAGGTGTAGGAGTCCTAATCCTGTCTATATAAACAAAGCTTCAAATGTTAACATTTTAGAGTTATATTCACAAAAAGCTGTGTTTCAGATAGTCTTTTATAATGTTTGATTGCTTGGTCTCAGTTGTAGGAAGCGCTGTAATAAAAATAAAATGTGTCTTTGCGAATCGTTCTTCCGACCCCTTTTTATGGTTTAGGTTTTTATACTTTTTCATCATAATATGGTCAACCATTAAGGTGCAAATCAAATATGACTGCTTTTATTAAAATTAAAATTGATTTGAATATTTGGATAAATGTGTGTTTTAGGCCTAAATGTGTGTGTGGCAGGAATCAAATACAGAACTCTCAAGGCAGATCTAAAAAAAAAGAAAAAAAAAGAAAATATCTTCGTTTGGATAGTGAAGTAAGTTCCATAAAAATTAATTTAAAGTTAAAATAACAAAAAACAGTCCAGAGCTCAGGTGCATGACAGGCTAACTGTTCTGTGTGGGAAGTTAGGCTTAGAAATGCCAGAAATGGTATAATGATGCAGATAATTCTAATCAACATTATGTACTGCCCAATAAACAATATGTATATAGTAGCGTGGTGGTGTGGTGGTTATCATATGTATATATATATATATATATATATATATATATATATATATATATATATACATATATATGATGACTGTTTTCACTTTGTCATCATGAGGTATTGTATATAGAGTATATAGACTGCAATGTATCTGAGGCTAGTGTTGTATTGTTGTATTGCAACAGTGACACGTGAGACAATGGTGAGGTGTGCAATAAGAGTGACAGATGGGTACATGTCAGATTGGGATTACATCAGGGATCAACTCTGAGCCCCTTCTTGCATGCAAGCCAGGCTGCCAGATGAAATCTGGCAGGAGTCTTCATGGAATATCGTTCTCAGACGACATTGTGATCTGCACTGAGAGTGAGGAGCACGTGATAAAGAACAAGGCAGAATACATGATTTTGGTGTGTGATGGTGATTTTCCTCAGTGCAGTGTTTTAGACTGTAATTTCTACTTGGTTACTTCTATACCAGTAGAATCTGTGGGTGCAAGGTATGCATGACAGGACAATTATCACAAATGTATTACAATATGCAATGTGCAATAATAGTACACATCTGTGCATAGGAATAAACTGTTCCACTTTCAGAATAACAAGATTTTTCTCAAACATGTCTTTGCAAAAAAATGTTAATGCATGAAGATTTTCAAGTTTTTTCATGACAATTAGCATAATTTCCTTCGGGATTAATAAAGTATTTCTGATTCTGAATTATGAATGTAAAGTATTTCAGTAGGAACTATATTTTCTTTGGTTTGCACATATTTTCTACAGACAAGGTTAAAAGAAGTGGCAACACAAACCATGAGTTTTCTTTTTACCTAACCCCGGATTTTTTAATGACTAACCAAGTTGTTTTTACTTCAATTCAGTTCAATTCAATTTTGTTTTATTTATATTGCACCTTTTTTTACTGCAACTCCTCCCCACCTCCTAGTCAGTCCTGCCTACCTAATTAATAATAGTCCTTTTGTCCTTCCTTACTGTCCAGCCTCATGTACTACTCACTATAAGCCTTTTCCTTTGCCTTTCCCTCCTATGTCTTTGTTACAGTTAGGCAATGCAAATGTGAAATAGGCATAGTGAAAACAGCAACACTATTATCACTATCACTATTTATCACTACTGCAACATTTCAAAGACTTGTTTTTGCTATTTTGCTTGTAATTTAATTACTTCATCTGTTTTTTGTTTTTATATATGTTAGCCCAGTGGACTGGTGACCTGTCCAGGGTCTACCCTTCCTCTCGCCCTATGGTAGCTGGGATAGGCTCCAGCCCCCCCATGACCCTGAAGGATAAGCACAATAGAATGGATGGATGGAATGGATGGATTTTTTTAGTTGTTTTATTCCTTTTTATTGAAAGCCTTCTGTTTTGGGCTTGAACAACTCCATTCAGTGTCTGAAGTGGAAATGCAAATGACAGTCACATCATCTGCAAAATGCAACATTTGCAATAATCACAGCAATGGCTAATCTTAACAAATTTTCCAGTTTTCTAATTTTCCTCAAACCTCCAGGTTTTAAGTCCCCAAAACAGCACAATGAGCAATATGAAAAAGTAGATTCACTTAAGTCTAACTTAGAGTTCATTCCCACAAGACTTAAAAAAAAAAAATTAAACAACAGAAAACTGCAGCAGTAATACACTCCATCCACTATACATGAGACTAGTGCCACCACAGCAACTCTTCAGGAGTGTGATAATTGTTAGAGACTCAAGGGGCATGTGAAGCAATCCATTATTCCATGGACATAACAGTACAGCATGGATTGGAGGGTAACAAACCACCATTTGAACAGATCATGCCCAGTTCTTCTGCACAAATAGCTTTTACACACACACACACACACACACACACACACACACACTTCAACTTAATTTGCTTTTAAAGCACTTTAAACAACTTGCTTCATTCATCCATTAACACAAGTATTTTTTCTATGCTGTTTCTATGTGCCTCCTGTCTAACACTGACACACATTCATAGTTCAGTAGATGCATCAGAGAGAAACATGGGGTTAGTATCATGCCCAAGGATATTCGGCATGCAGACTGGGATCAAACCACCAATCTTTCGGTTAGTAGGTGACCTGCTTTACCACCTGAGCACCAGGCATCCCAAAAGCCTATTTATCTCTTCATTTGGTGTCAGACATATTGCAGCTGCCGCATTTCTATTGAAAAAAAAAGCTAATTACGTAACCAGTGGATAATCTGTTTCCAGTGAAGGTAGAGGACAAAGGTGTTGCAAAAGGATTTGCCTTTACTATGTCATCTCCGTTAAAACCTAACTGTGTCACAGGATGTACCGGCACCTGCTACATATTTTAGCAGTGAGCAGGGGAAACAATGAGAGAAAAGTGAAGGTGGCCATCAAAACAGATAAAAACAATGGCAGATACAACAAAACTTTAGTGCACCCTTTAACACTTAGACTAATGCCTCAGGCAGAGGTACTGGTGGAATGTGATGGCGAGGTGAGAGGAAAGAGAAAGGCTATTGACTCCGTTAGAAACCATTAAACTTTTGAATTGCCTGCTATCAACACAGACACCAGGTATTCATACTTTTTTCAGGCAAGTAACTTCCTGTCCAACAACCCTGGTCTCTAAAGAATCACCAAACCAATCTACCACAGCAGACACATACACAAACTGTGTATTCTGAAATACGTCAGCTATTATGGATGTGAAAAGGACAGTTTAGATGCTGCTGTGTGATTTTTACACATTAAATTACGTTTATTGGAGATAAAGTATCTAATTTCAGGAGCGGAACCACGCCTTCAAACATGCTCCTTCCGGTTATCATGTATATAGGTTCACCCAGTTCTGCAAGCTGTTTGTTCTCATTTATGTGCTACAACCTCCCTCCCCTTTTCAATTCTTTAACTACTTCTCTTCTATTTAGTACATGGGGATCTGCCAGGCCTATGAGCCACTGCCAGTCCCCTTCGAAGCCTTCCCTAAACCGCAGCTCAATTCATGTCCAAGCCATTCACCTTTATCTACTAAACCGCTGTCAAACCTCAAATGAGGACGTGGGCCCAGTGAGTGAATTATGATTAATAAAAATTAAAAAATTAAAAATGAATTAAACGAGATGCTGAAAACACATCACATCTCAGTGGAATAAAAACAGTCATATCAATTCCATCCTCCAAAAATTGCCTGCGTACTTTTGCCACATAAGCCTATGATTGTACACCAGGAGGGACCTAGGACCTGGGGAACTTGGACTATGTGTGCAACTTCTGTAGACATTACCTCATACTACCAGCAAGTGAGACTGACCCTAGCCAAATCCAGAATTTGTAAAAAAAAAAAAAAAAAAAAAAAAAAAAAACAATAAAAAAAACCCTCTCTTTTAAAAGTGTTCCTTAAGTTTTTATGAACAGTGTATTAAAAGCTGTGGCAGGTTACGCTTCTTACTGAATACTCTGTACTCTGTACTATAACACATAATATTTCAAACTGTGCAGTATTCGTTTCAGAAGAAAGTCAGTTACTTTACCAGGAATTCAGTTATTGATTTCTTTCAGAATTTTTTAGGTCAGTTCCCATTTTATGAGGCTACTTTATCAAACATAAGCTAAAGCTGTTCGCTGTGTGTTGTGAAAAAGAATGAAATGTTTGCGTCCTATTGGGAGACGCGTTTTTTCTTCTTCCTTCTCTTTCAAGATGTGTGCTGTTGTACCCCAACTAAAACACTGACAAAATGTGTTTTGGCCGTACAAAATTGTGTCATCTATAAAGATTATTTTTTGTTTCCATTCAAAGTTAAAGACCTCTGAAACTATCACCCTTTATTAGTGAGGAGTGAACTTACAGATTTTTTAAGTAATTTAGTCCATTATTTATTTATTTTTTTGTTTCCATCAGTGTTGGGAAGGTTACTTTTAAAATTTACTCCACTACAGATTACAGAATATATGTCCCAAAATGTATTTTGTAATGTATTCCATTAAGTTATTCAATGAGAGTAACGTATTCTGAATACTTTGGATTACTTAATGTATTATCATGCTTCCCAACCCCCTGAGCCACGGGGCGTATCTGTAACCGGAAGGTCGCCGGTTCGATCCCCGGGCTCTCTGTCCTGGTCGTTGTGTCCTTGGGCAAGACACTTTACCCTACTTGCCTACTGGTGTTGGCCAGAGGGGCCGATGGCGCGATATGGCAGCCTCGCTTCTGTCAGTCTGCCCCAGGGCAGCTGTGGCTACAACCGTAGCTTGCCTTCACCAGTGTGTGAATGTGAGAGTGAATGAATAGTGGCATTGTAAAGTGCTTTGGGTGCCTTGAAAAGCGGCAGATACAACAAAACTTTAGTGCACCCTTTAACACTTAGAGTAATGCCTCAGGCAGAGGTACTGGTGGAATGTGATGGCGAGGTGAGAGGAAAGAGAAAGGCTATTGACTGGTATCAGCAGGAAAGTGGTCCTGAGGGAGACACCATTCTCAGTGGGCCAGCTCGAGAGTCTAGCTGTCAAATGGACCATAGAACCTTTCAAGTACTCTCTGCTGAGTATAGAATTCAGCTTTGACCACATGACACTGTGATAGTTTGACTCCGTTAGAAACCATTAAACTTTTGAATTGCCTGCTATCAACACAGACACCAGGTATTCATACTTTTTTCAGGCAAGTAACTTCCTGTCCAACAACCCTGGTCTCTAAAGAATCACCAAACCAATCTACCACAGCAGACACATACACAAACTGTGTATTCTGAAATACGTCAGCTATTATGGATGTGAAAAGGACAGTTTAGATGCTGCTGTGTGATTTTTACACATTAAATTACGTTTATTGGAGATAAAGTATCTAATTTCAGGAGCGGAACCACGCCTTCAAACATGCTCCTTCCGGTTATCATGTATATAGGTTCACCCAGTTCTGCAAGCTGTTTGTTCTCATTTATGTGCTACAACCTCCCTCCCCTTTTCAATTCTTTAACTACTTCTCTTCTATTTAGTACATGGGGATCTGCCAGGCCTATGAGCCACTGCCAGTCCCCTTCGAAGCCTTCCCTAAACCGCAGCTCAATTCATGTCCAAGCCATTCACCTTTATCTACTAAACCGCTGTCAAACCTCAAATGAGGACGTGGGCCCAGTGAGTGAATTATGATTAATAAAAATTAAAAAATTAAAAACGAATTAAACGAGATGCTGAAAACACATCACATCTCAGTGGAATAAAAACAGTCATATCAATTCCATCCTCCAAAAATTGCCTGCGTACTTTTGCCACATAAGCCTATGATTGTACACCAGGAGGGACCTAGGACCCACTCCACCAAAGTAGAATCTGGCAATGGGTCCAAGGAATTCATCTGGAACCCTAACAGCAGTCAGGGAGTGATTGTGTAGCCTATAGAGGTCTCCGCATCCCTCCATGGATATTCTTACTTAGACCATCACTTACTTAGACAAACACTGACCCACCACCAAACCAGTCACGCTGAATGATGTCACATCATTTATAAAATTCTCCATGGCTTCTCCAGACCCTTTTACGTCTATCACATCAAAATCTGCTGTCATCTTTGAAAAGCACTGTGCACCATTCAGGTAAAATGTGGCTTCAGAATGTCAAACAGTGAGCACAGAGCTCACTAGAGGATGCTGGGCCCTCAGGCCACCCTCATGAACTCTTTTTCTGTTTGTTTGGTCAAAGACACACATACCAGTGGCCTGCTGGAGGTCATTTTGAGAAGGCCAAAGAGAATGACAATTTTATTTATATAGCATCTTTCAATACATGAAAATCAGTGTGCTTAACACAGAAAATGAAGACATAAAGCAAAACAAAACATGTAGGCCTTTGGGAAAAGAAAGGTTTTGAGTCTGTTTTTGAATCTATCCACAGATGCATTTCATCTCAAGTCAGCAGATGGCTTGTTTGAAAGAACAGTACCACATCCTGTTCCTCCTTGCACAAAAGATCCGAGACCAGCTCTCATAGTTTATTGCCTGTCTCCTGCAATCTTCTCCATGTTCTTGAGAGTGTTCTGGAAGGCATAGCAAACCTTCTGGCAATGGTACACATTGATGTGCCATCCTGGGGAACTTGGACTATGTGTGCAACTTCTGTAGACATTACCTCATACTACCAGCAAGTGAGACTGACCCTAGCCAAATCCAGAATTTGTAAAAAAAAAAACAAAAAAAAAAAAACAATAAAAAAAACCCTCTCTTTTAAAAGTGTTCCTTAAGTTTTTATGAACAGTGTATTAAAAGCTGTGGCAGGTTACGCTTCTTACTGAATACTCTGTACTCTGTACTATAACACATAATATTTCAAACTGTGCAGTATTCGTTTCAGAAGAAAGTCAGTTACTTTACCAGGAATTCAGTTATTGATTTCTTTCAGAATTTTTTAGGTCAGTTCCCATTTTATGAGGCTACTTTATCAAACATAAGCTAAAGCTGTTCGCTGTGTGTTGTGAAAAAGAATGAAATGTTTGCGTCCTATTGGGAGACGCGTTTTTTCTTCTTCCTTCTCTTTCAAGATGTGTGCTGTTGTACCCCAACTAAAACACTGACAAAATGTGTTTTGGCCGTACAAAATTGTGTCATCTATAAAGATTATTTTTTGTTTCCATTCAAAGTTAAAGACCTCTGAAACTATCACCCTTTATTAGTGAGGAGTGAACTTACAGATTTTTTAAGTAATTTAGTCCATTATTTATTTATTTTTTTGTTTCCATCAGTGTTGGGAAGGTTACTTTTAAAATTTACTCCACTACAGATTACAGAATATATGTCCCAAAATGTATTTTGTAATGTATTCCATTAAGTTATTCAATGAGAGTAACGTATTCTGAATACTTTGGATTACTTAATGTATTATCATGCTTCCCAACCCCCTGAGCCACGGGGCGTATCTGTAACCGGAAGGTCGCCGGTTCGATCCCCGGGCTCTCTGTCCTGGTCGTTGTGTCCTTGGGCAAGACACTTTACCCTACTTGCCTACTGGTGTTGGCCAGAGGGGCCGATGGCGCGATATGGCAGCCTCGCTTCTGTCAGTCTGCCCCAGGGCAGCTGTGGCTACAACCGTAGCTTGCCTTCACCAGTGTGTGAATGTGAGAGTGAATGAATAGTGGCATTGTAAAGTGCTTTGGGTGCCTTGAAAAGCGCTATATAAATCCAATCCATTAACAACTACATGAATGTACTATTGCTGTGTGATTTATTACTATCACTGAAGGTTACTCGCCATACCAGTACGAACTAGATTTTTAAATCTTAATATAAAAAGAGTAACAGTAGGGTGGAAATTAGGTAAGGCTGCACTTTTTGCAGCGATCTTGTATAGAAAACTATTCCACGCATATATGAAACAGGTCGTGGCTCCGAACCACAAAGGTGGAAAAACCGTAAAGGGACCTCTGGCTAATACGTCGGGTTCCGTGTTGGGCTCGTAGCCGAAAACTAGCTTTACTTTGTTGTCTGGGTCAACTTAGTTAGCGAGCAGAGGTGGGTCGAGTATCCAAAAATTGTACTCAAGTAAGAGTAGCATTACTTTAAAATATTATTACTCAAGTAAAAGTGAAAAAGTAGTCTTCAAAAATGTTACTCAAGTAAGAGTAAAGAAGTACTTGGTGAAAAGACTACTCAAGTAGCGAGTAACCGTTTGAAATGTCTGATTTATTTTTTTAATAAATGCTATCAGACAAACAAAAATAAATAAATATACAAATTTTAGTATTGTCAACAGGAATATATTTAAAAAAGACCAACAAAACAAAAATTTCCAGATTTCAGTTTTTCACAACATAAAGCTTTTTTCATCAATACCTACAGTAAATAATATAAACATATAAACAGTGCAAACAATTTCCAGTGACAAGATGTGCTGTAACCTTTATATTCATTTTTGCTCCAAATGGCACAGCAGCCTCAGAGAAAACATTAGAACGAGTCCACTTCAACATATGTACATACAAGGCAGCTCAGTTTAACATAAATTGTATGGGTGTGCATTTATTTCTGCATATTTAGCAAAAATGTGCCATTTCTTCACTCAGTGAAGTGATGGTTAAGCTTAAGCAGCAGTTTGTTATCAAGGTTCTTGCTGTGAAGCTGTAACTGTTTAGCAGTGAACAGGAGTCCTGCATGACTAAGAAGTCCTTCACAAGCTCCAGATGCATGAAGAGCTGTATTGATTTTGATCGACAGCTTCTTGATGTGAGGAACGCCATGCAATAGATCCACACCTCCAGTGAATGGACATGAAAGGTACCTCTCCAGTTCCCCTGCTTCTGGCTTTCCTGACCCCATGGATCCATCATTTTAGTCGGTTAGGCTGCTGTTTGTGCTGGTCTCATTCAGCTTGGAGTCTAGGTGATGTCTGATGAAGTTGAGACCTGTGGAAAGATGTATGGTTTTCAAAAGAATTAGGTCTGGTCATTATAGTGTTGTATATATGTATATATATATATATATATATATATACAGCACATATATATATGTTTCAGGGTGGCTGTAGCTCAGGAGGTAAAGCAGGTCACCTACTGATCGGAAGGTTAGTGGTTCGATCCTTGGCTCCTCCAGTCTGCATGTCAAGTATCGTTGGGCAAGATACTAACCCCAAGTTGTTCTCCGATGCGTCCATCGGAGTATGAATGTGTGTGAATGTAGTTAGATAGCACTAAGTATAGATAAAGTGCTTGTGAGAATGGGTGTGATTGGGTGAATGTGGCATGTTGTATAGAGCGCTTTGAGTACTCCGAGAGAGTAGAAAAGCGCTATATAAGAATCTGTCCATTTACCATGTATACACTGCCAAGCTGCAGATGTTTGGCAAGAAGATTTGATCACACTGGAGATGTTTTTTACTAACTCTTGTAGAAAAACTAAATCATGTCATTCATATCCCGCACAAACAGTTTGCAATGAATTCCAGATTAAGTTTCAAATAAGAATGCGTGCAAGGCTAAGCAGTGCTAGCCAATGGATCCTCCTGTTTGGCTGTTACTCTGGGAAAAGACGATAAAGACAGTGATGGAAGCCGTGACTGGAGCTGTGATGTAGCCTATATAAGGGTTATATTGTACGAACGTGATAATTATGTATATTGTAATAATGTGATATTATATTGTTCAAACGTGAAAGGTATATTGTACTAACATGAAAAGTATATTGTTAGAACAATATACTTTTCTATTTTTCTTTTGCCTGGGTGGCAGCTCTACGCTTCCGTACTACGCTTCCATATAAGAGGCTTTTCAATGTGGCCTCACAAAATTGTGACAACTACAACAACCATGAAAAGAGTTGGATGGACACTGCTGCTCAATTGCAGCTGCCTGGTCAATGTTTTCCATTAGTAATTTAGCAAAGTTGATGGTGGTGGTGTGTGTGTGTCTGTAAGACAGAGAGAGGGAGAGCGAGAGACAGATTTTGTATGATAAGCTTCATGTTATGGACGCACAGTTTGAGCACTCAGGTCGCATCAGAGCATCAGGCCGAGACCCTGCATCGTGACCTATGAACTTCTAACCCCTGCGATTCAATTGTACAGTTTGAGCAGGAGCTGAAAACGCAACTGAAAAGAATCGTAGTGTTTGCCCAGCTTAATGCAGACTGTTTAAACTAAACAAGCTGCTTTTTCACATAATAAATCCTGTCAGCCGCAGCATTGCCTTCTGTTTTAACAGTTAAAGCAGTAGAGACGACCTGTTTGCATGCGCGTTGAACTCTAGCATCATTAACCAGGCTAGCTGTTAGCTTATAGCTCACGCTAGCTAACTAGCGAACAGTTAAAAGGACAGCCGAAGCTGCACAAAACACCCACAAACTTATCTCACTACAACGTAGCGCCGAAAATATGACTAGCAGCTCGAGCTCGACACAGCTGCTGTAACATAAGACTGACATCCAGCTAACCACAGCTAAAAAGATATTTAGAGAAAACTTGCCGTTTCCTCAGGTTACACGAGCCGAGTTGTTTCACGCTGAAAAGTTCCTTTGTTTTGGCTCTCACTGAAGACACCGACACTGAAGACATAGCTGTTCTTTTGTACTGCTTTTGTCATGGTCCTGGGTCATTTTGACCCAGCGTTTTGTGTTTCCTTGAAGTTCATTTTTGTGCCTTGTGTTTATTCTGATTTTGTATTAGTTTAGGGTTGAACCTGAAGTTTGGTGTATATTCAGCCCTACCTGTGTCTGTCCTTGGTGCTCTGTTCATGTCCCCGTGTTGTGTTGTAAATCAGTCTGTGTGTTTCCTGCTTTACTTGGAAGGCTCGTGTTCTGGATTTCCTGTTCTATTCTGAAGGTCTGTGTCTGTTGTCATTGTGTTCAGCTTGTGTCCTCCAGTCATCATGTGTATTCAGATCAGCTGTTCTTCCCTCCTGTGTGTGATTACCCGATTACCTTGTGTGTGTATATTTAGTGGGTGTCGGTCTGTGTTCCTTGTCGGCTCGTCTGCGTTCATCTGCGTTCTATGGTGTTCCTGTTCCTTAGTCTGCGTCTCTCTGCTCTGCTCTCCGTTTCGTTAAGATTTCAGGTTTGCTCTTTAGTTTCTCCCAGTTTAGGTTTCCGTTTGTAATTACTCACGCTTCGTTGCCTGTTTCTGCCACTGCCACCTTGTAAATAAACATCACTCAAAACATCAGTCACTGCCGCATTTTGGGTCCTTCTTTTCCTCCACACCACACGGCTCAACCCGCCAGCCGTGACAGCTTTTATGCGAAACATTCTTTTTATATGAGGCCAAGGGTGTTCATCTTGGCTCTGCCATGTTTTCATGGGTTTCTTCTTTCCGTGTGTCTGCTACTTTTAAACGCTTGGGCCGCTCTGCCCGCCACAGTTTCAAACTGTTTCAAACTAACCAACATTCACACATCGGAGGGCAACTTGGGGTTAGTATCTTGCCCAAGGATATTTGGCATGCAGACTGTGGAAGCCAAGGATCGAACCACCAATCTTCCAATCAATAGCTCCTTAGCCACAGCCACAAAGGATATGGCAGTCCATTCTCCCTGAAGCACGGACTACACTGCCCATGAGGCTACATTCTTTAGGGCTATGCCTGTAACACTCTGTCTATTGCCTTCATATTAAATAATTGTTTGAATAATTTTTAAAAATATTTCTTCATATCATTATGCAACTAGGGGTGTTATGGGCCGCGAGATTGAGACCCAGACATTAGAGCCTCTTAATGCGTGTTTTGTTTGGGTTTCCACCGGCATGGAATAACCAGAAATAGAGAAGGCACAAATCCATTTATGTGTAATCCATTTATTTCAACAAAGTAACTGTATTCTGAATACCACCCTTTCAAACGGTAACTGTAACAGAATACAGTTACTCATGTTTTGTATTTTAAATACGTAACAGCGGTACATGTATTCCTTTACTCCCCAACACTGGGTACCATACCATCTTAACTAACTGGTCTACTGTAATCTTTTTACTAAAACTGCACAGAGTGGTGTCTAGACAGCAGAGCTCCTTAAGCTAATAGCTAATATTACAACAGTGCTCCACTGAGTGCTTTCAGATACTCAGCTTCCGTCTCGTACTTTAATGACTCTTATTAGTGATCCAGTCATGGTACACTGACACTGATGCTGTGCTGGAAATGTGACCAGTGATGTGGGAGTTGGTGTTAATGGTGATTGTTTTTATATTTATATACCGTATTTCCCGGACTACAAAGCGCACCTGAATATTAGCCGCACAAGCTAAAATCAGGAGAAAATCCTGTTTTGTACATACATTAGCCGCACCTGACTAAAAGCCGCAGGTGTTTCAATGTTGACTTATCATATGTAAGAGAATATGCACAAAGGGACTTGTCAGGAAAGAGCTGTTTGGAGACACACCCCTTTTATTAATATTTTGAAAAACAAGTTATGGGTACATATTTGCACAACTTTTTAGGTATATGTACAAGTAGCGGTAATTACAAGTAGGACACATGTACTGTGCTTCATAAATGAGTAACAAATGTAGTACATAACACTAACCTACAGCACACCAGAAAAATAGATTCAGACTACCTTTTAGGCTCAGGTGCAGTGACACGGCTTTAACAAGAAGAAAAGTCAGTCATTCACCACCATCTTTCTCTTCTTCCTGCGCACTAAAACCACCAAAGTCCTCTTCTCCAGTGTCTGATATGAACAGGTTCAGGGTGGCTTCGTCATCCACTCTCAGCTTCTTTCCTTCGTTGTCACTTTCAAAACCAAATAAATCCTCGTTGTCAGTGTCAGAGTCGAACACCCTCAGAAGGGCCGTGGCGGTGTCCTCCTCTCCATCATGCAGCAGTCCAGCCCTTTGAAATCCGTTGATGATCGTGGATGTTTTCACACTTTTCCACGCTGTCAGAATCCACCGGTGGAATTGAGCATAACTTGCTTTTCACAAGTTTATTGCCGCTCGTCATCCACGCCTCCCGCTGAACGCGTAGCGCTACTTTGAAGTTTGTTTTTCGCGCTACTTGTACGGCACTATGTTGCCTGGCGGATGGACATGTGACCAACATACCACTCTTGAACCCCGATACTGTGTGTCTGATCACATGCCCTTCCGCCAGGCAACGTAGTGCCGTACAACAGCGGAACAAACAAAACAAATCGTCTTACGATATGACAAAAATCATGGACAATCCATAGAAAAGCCGCACCTGACTAAAATCCGCAGGGTTCAAAGCTGGTGCAAAAAGTAGCGGCTTATAGCCCGACAATTACGGTAATCTGATTAATACATAATGATTATGACTCTTTTATTTTCATTCAGCTGTGTGATTTAAACTGACATTCAAATTCTAACACTTGAACTGGAGCCGTGTCTTGTCATTATCTTGCACTTTCAGTATAGTATTGTTTTTTGGCTCTGTAATAATGAAAAAATAACTTACTTTTAGTCTCAGTGTATTGTGATGGTGTCAGAGGCTAAATTGTTTCTCAAATGTGTATGAATTATGTGCTGTGGAGACATGTGGCTGCTTGCAGTGCTGTAAGAATAAACATGCACATACACACAGAGACACTCATTCACACACAGTTCTGAAAAGTCTTAAACACGAAATAAGAATCGTTCTATAAAACCTAACACAAAAAAACAAAAACACAACAAAAAAGAAGTAACATGCATCTATGTTTTTTTATTAGATGCTTTAAGCAAAATTTAGGCTTTTAACAATAATAAAGCACAGTGTGGTGATACTATTTTGCTGATTTGGCCACAAATATTATTTACATTTGGAAATTTGGATACAACTTGCCAGACTGATTTAAATTTAACCACTTTAGTATGAACAAAAATGTTGAATCCCCAAAGTAGTTTAGTAACATTTTTAAAAAATATATATATTGTCCACCTTATTATTAACTTAGATTTAGTGATCACATAGAATACCTAAGCTTTTTCCCGCATAGAGAAATATGTGATGCAAAAGGGGATAAGGACTGGTATTTATGCAGAGCTTTTTTTTAGTCTCCTTGAATTCCCAAAGAACTCTACAGCGCACAAACATTTTATTCTATGCAAACAGTGCTGGAATTTCCTTAGCAAGAATCACAGGAAAATCATCAGCATTTAAGCAATTTTAACCATTTATGTTAATTAGAGTCATATTTCCTTCAATTTATAGTTTGCATGAAAATGGAAAACATAGATTACATAATTAATTACACAAATCAAGAACTGAGTTCACATTTGTAGTTACCCACCAATGGGTGGCACTTGTTTTCCATCTTTCCATCTAACTAGTAACTCAACAGCATTTTGTCACTAATCTACATAGTTACAGTTGATGAAAATGTTAATTACCTGAGTTCGCAGTTCCCTGGTTTCATGCAAGAAGCTGATTATCCCTAGCCCTCAACCTTTTTACTGAATCCCCTGCCAGCTGCAGCAGTGTCTGCAGCTGAGGATTAAAAAAACATAATGGCATTATGCTAATGTTGTGATATTGCTAGATTGACATTTCTACTGATTCGGATTAGTGCTCCTATCCATTTTCCCACCCACACAGCAGTGGCTTAAAGTCTCTCTCTCTGCCATGAAAACATGCTTTTAACATTGTTGGTGTCAGGGGTAATTTATGGTGTTCCTCAAGTGGGCTTGTTTCAGTGCAATTAGTGTATTTTCTTTGTGTATTGAGTGCATGCCCTGAGCTGTCTGCCATCTGGAGATGTTTGAGAGAAAAAGAGGGCTTTCCTGTTTCTGGGTTCTTTTTTCTTTAATTAAGTTTTTTAACAAGGATAATCACAAGTTTGTTCAATCTGTTAAGTTGCAACAGACCATTTGAAAATTTACCATTATCCTATAATATCTTTTCAAAACATGATGCAAACATTAGTTTCTGCAACTGGATTACCATATTACTATGTCATATTTGCATTATTAACTGATTATCTGAGCTGGTAATCTTGGCTGTGTTGGCATTGGGTCAGTCATCTTGTTTACAAATTTAGAGAAAAACATATACATACCTACAACCTGTACAAACACAGCTGAATTGCCCAGGTTTGTCTGGCCTCCATGCTTTGCTCACTTTACTTCTTCAGAAAAAATCATTTAACATTCTTGAAAAAACAACCAGGAGTTTAAACGACTTGCCCTCGGCTGCTGCCTACCAAAGCTGTTTAACTTTTTTGGTCAGGTCCACAGCGGCAGACTGTTTTTTTTCTTCTGAAATGAGTACAGCATCATATGTCATAGAGCTAATCGAATTGAATTGAAACATTAACTCATGCACTGTTTTTTTTCTTTTGCTTTGTTTCTTTCTCTACAGGCACCCATAAATTTGTGACAGAGGGGGAGCACCTGATGCTCACAGCCATCACCAAAGAACAGTCGGGATCTTATGAATGCATTGCATCTAATGACATCTCAAGCCCGGATGTCAGGACAGTGCAAGTCACCGTCAACTGTAAGGGCCAGGCTATCACACTCTCAGGCTATATAGGACATCAAAGGGTGGGAGGGTGCAGAGTGAAACTAACACTGAGTGAGGACAGTTGAGGGCACAATTTCAATTTGAAGAAACAGTCATATGAAAACATATGACTGGTATTTTTTTGTTTTCCAGATCCTCCCTTCATTTCTAAAGCGAGGAGTACAGGCACTTCAGTTGGACAAAAAGGAATTCTGCAATGTGAAGCCTCTGCTGTCCCAAGGGCAGATTTTGAGTGGTACAAAGAAGACCGCAGGCATGTTTCTTCCCTGAGCTCTATGATTTCGACATGCTCTGAATTGTTTGACCTCAGTATTACAGGCTTACAAACACACGTGTTGTGCTGTACGCTGTGGTCTTAATTCATTCGACATGATCTTTGCTGAAAGTAATGATGTTCACTCACTCATATCACTGTTTAAAATCATGTTTTTGAGATAAGATAACTTGTGCCCTGCATTCTTCTATCAGTGGACTACATCAAAATTTAATCACACTATTAGAAAAAACAGTTAGTTAGATAATTTGCACAAAGTCATGGTTACCAAAGGAAAATTATTTGGGGTGGCTGTAGCTCAGGTGGCAGAGCAAGTCAGGCACTAATCAGAAGGTCAGTGGTTCAATCCCAGGCTGCCTCCTGGCTGCATGCCAAATATCCTTGGGCAAGATACTAAATACTAGTGGTCAGAGGCCCTGGTGGCGCCAGTGTCCGGCAGCCTCGCCTCTGTCAGTGCGCCCCAGGGCAGCTGTGGCTACAATGTAGCTTGTCATCACCAGTGTGTGAATGGGTGGATGACTGAATGTAGTGTAAAGCACTTTGGGGTCCTTAGGGACTAAGTAAAGCGCTATACAAATGCAAGCCATTTACCATTTATGTGTTTCTCTATAATTAGTTTATGTCAGTAGGGTGCTGGGCTCAAATGTTTAGATAATAATCTAATATAAAGTAGCTTTTTCCAACTGATGACTTGAAACTGGAAATACATTTATGAGAAGAGTAAATACAAACAATGGCTATGGTGACTGTTAAATGGTCCCTGAAAGTGACAGCAGCATTTCCTGTCCCTATAAGATGAAATAAGTAGAGATAGAGAGGAGTGATAAAATAAATGTAAAAAAACAGCGAAACTGTAGAAAAGAAACAGGAAATGAAATGTGGGAAATGGAAGGCGGGCTTTTAAACAAATACATCCTGTCACGGCTGCAGCGGCAGATGTGTGAAGTTATAAGAGATGGACCCAAGTGCAGGCACTGGCATTACTGTGAGTGAGTTTTATTTTCAAACGATAATACAAACAGAAGCAGACATGGCAAAGAAAGAAAATAAGAAAGACCTAAACCAGGAAAACTAACTAAATAAACCTGAAACCATGAAACGTTGTTAGAACATGGGGGATGACACACAGAATGATACACAGACGGACGACAACGAGCAAAGGTGAGCACACACTATGGCTGTATCCCAATTCAGGGTCTGCAGCCCTGGAGGACGCAGCCTTCGCTGTCTACTTGGGCTGCGTCCTTGAAGGCCGAGAAGGCCGGAAATATGAGGCTTGTGAAATCGAAAGGTCTATCCTCTGTCATGATACTAACCGCTGCAAACATTTCATACAGCATTGTTTCACAGAAATGAAGAAAAGAAATAGAGAGTTTATTTGTTTGTTTTTACATGATGTTTGTTTGATTTGAATATTTGAGGCTGAGACCACGGAACTGTAACAATATGAATGTTGTGCTTCTTTTCGGTACTGACCAGCAATGTTCCCTCTAAGCTGTGCGCGTGCGCAATTGCGCACTGCTGGCATGGTCTCTGCGCACAGAAAATCTGCGTTGCGCACATAAAAAACCATCAAACCTGAATTGAATTTAAAATGAATACTTTAACAATTCTGTTTTGCAGTGTTAGTCAGTTAGTGACTGGCTGCTCCCGTATGGGATTAGAACGATGCCACCTTATCCCATAGTCCAGCCAATAATGCGATTCACATTCGTATATACGGCACGTCCGTATGTGCCGACACCGGTGTTTTAGCTGGCAAAGTGGCGTGGCTGATGTGGAGTGAAGCCACATTAATGACAACATGTACAACTATTGGAGATGTGAGCAGGACAGACAGAACAATTGATGGAAAAAGTGTGGACTTTATACCAGTTTTTAAATTGTGTTGATCGGCCACGTAAAATCTGAGTTATGATAAAATTATATGCAATGTTTGGTTTTCTTCCTGAATACTATCGTTGTTTATATTTACTGCGGGAAGAAATGGTAAAAACTGTGTTTTATCAGGAAAATGCTCAAAAGCATTCTCTGCCTGTGAGCAAAAACAACACCAAAAACACTCCCACCCTTTCCTATTGGTCGAAAAATGTACCATGTCGACCAATCAAAAAATGATATGGCAACATGGCATTTAGTTGTTTAGGAAAGGGGGAAGTTTTAGGGGTGACGGCGGTGTTTTGAGATGTGAGAGATTTGCGACGTTTAGCGCAAATCTTGTGTAGTTAGTGTGTAGTGTAGTCAATAGTTTTGTTGTGTGTGTCAGAACAATGAGGCGACTGAATGTTACAGGTGTTACAGCAGTGATATATCTCCTGTTGTCAGGCCTGCAGGTATCAGGCTGTTATTCTCCTTTATCTCATAGTGGACAGAAATTATGTTTTGGAGTGGAACAAATGATTTGTGTGGCATCAGATTTGATGCAGAACAGCTGATTGTTCTGTAAATAGTTTGAAATGTTTATTTAAAAAAAACGCCTTGGCTGCATTTTTAGGTAAACAGCTGCTGGAGCGGGGGGGCTAGGAGGAGGAGTTGGCCGTCCGATTGGGGTCTGGAATGTGGGGCCTCCCTGCTGCTGCTGAGTCGGGGCAGTCAGCTTCTCTCCACCCCAGGGAAAAGGGTAACACTACCTGGGTCTGGGTGCAGTTTCCCCCTCCAGGGGCAAGGGTACCTAGACCTGGGGCTTAGAGTACACTTGGGGAGTGTGATCGTGTGTACAGTGTCTCTTTATGTCTGTCTCCACGTTGGGTGGGTGGGAATGGATGTTTGTATCTGTGTGTGCCTGTTTTTCTGTGTCTATATGTTAGGTCGGGTATCAGACGCCACTTCTCTGGGGACATCTCAGGCCCTCCAAGGTATGGAGGCCTATCTCCCCCCACCACTCCCCCTGCCGGTGGCAGACGCCCTCATACATCGGTGCATTGGTGGCTCTTTGTGTCCGGGGATGGGCGTCCAGGTACACACCGGCTCACTCCTGGTGGCTGCTTGTCGGGGCTTGGAGCCTGGGGCTCGCTCAGGCCACTTCGGGGGTGGGGTGCCCTCGGCCTCTCGGCCTGGGGCTCGGTCACTCTGGCACAGCTGGCCGCCGGCGGAGCTCACTGCAACCCCCCTGGCTTCTGCTCCGCGGCTGCTGAGTGACTCCTCATCTGGAGCTCTCCTCAGCTCTTTCTGGGATAGTGGCGCGGCTGCCCCTCTGTTGGTCTTCCTTGGTCTCTTGTGTTCTGAGGGCCTCTGGATGTCTGGAGTTTTGATCTCCTCCATACCTGCTTCATGCCCTGGAGGACGGGGCTGCCGCCCCCCACACCCTCTAGCAGATCATTACATGAAGGAACCTTTTAAATACAAGCGCGCTCATGCTCACAGGTGTACACACGGGTGTTCACACACACAAACTACACCCTTATTGGCTCCTACCTCAAAGCACACTGTGCCCTTTATCACCTTTGGATTTGATGTGGTCACGCCAGCATCGAATCCATCCAAGTTACATGGTTTATTAAAATAATCAAATTACAGCATTTACATGTATGTTAGACTGCTTTTAATTAACTGCTCTAGCCCACTTACAATGAAAGTTAAGTATGTAGTATGTTAACACTATTGGAAGGAAAAATAACTTGAACTTTTTTTTCTTTAAATAAAGCTCTGACTTGTATTATGAGTATGAGTCTGAGGTCTGGGAGAGAGTCCTGTAACTCTCTGTCTGCAAAATACAGTATATAATGACCTATGTTGAGCAATTAATTATATAGTTACTTTTTTGAAGAACTAACTATATAATTAACTGAATTATGCAAACAACAACATTTTTTGGAGCCGTTTACCTAAAAATGCAGCCAAGGCATTTTTTAAAATAAACATTTCAAACTATTTACAGAACAATCAGCTGTTCTGCATCAAATCTGATGCCACACAAATTATTTGTGCCACTCCAAAAAATAATTTCTGTCCACTATGAGATAAAGGAGAACACCAGCCTGATACCTGCAGGCCTGACAGCAGGAAATGTATCACTCCTGTAACACCTGTAACATTCAGCCATCGGCTCATTGTTCTGACACACACAACAAAACTATTGACTACACTACACACTAACTACAAAAGATTTGCGCTAAACGTCTCAAATCTCTCACATTGTCTTCATTCGTTTTATTTTTGAGATACAGCAATTTTTATATACTGTGGGAAAAATGAAAAACAATCATATGATGCAAATTTGCAAAGAAAACAGCATGTGCATCAAAATAAACTATTTCCAGCAGTGCAATTCGAGTTCTAAGCCTCCCAGAAACTATTCAGAAAAGCATAAAGTCAAACATGACTTATAAAAATACCAGTATAGGCTTTTAAGGCCCACAAGTAAAAAACTACATTTTCTGCGAAAATGACATCACTTCCGGTTTCGGGCAGGAAATGGCAGACATGTGATCGTTAGCGCTGACCTCTGTTTCAATGTGGGAAGTGTTACAAATAGCTGATCGGATCGGCAAAGCGTGTTTAAGTATACAACTTACATCTTATGTAAGTAAAGAAAAAATTATTGCGCTAGCTTACGCAGCTCCGGTTCTACAGGGATTTAAAAATAATTATGCAAAACAGAGGGTGCCCACTCCGACCGGCTTTAAAGGGTTAACAACTAAATGCCATCATTTTGTGATTGGTCGACATGGTACATTTTTCGACCAATAGGAAAGGGTGGGAGTGTTTTTGGTGTTGTTTTTGCTGACAGGCGGAGAGCGCTTTTGAGCATTTTCCTTATAAAACGCAGTTTTTACCGTTTCTTCCCGCAGTAAATATAAACAATGATAGTATTCAGGAAGAAAACCAAACATTGCATATATTTGTTTTTATCATAACTCTGGTTTTCGTGGCCGATCAACACAATTTAAAAACTGGTATAAAGTCCACACTTTTTCCATCAATTGTTCCGTCTGTCCTGCTCACATCTCCAATGGTTGTACATGTTGTCATTAACGTGGCTTCACTCTACATCAGCCACGCCGCTTTTCTAGCTAAAACACCGGTGTCTGCACATAAGGACGCTGTCATAGCCTGTCAACGACGTTGATTAGCTGCATATATACGAATGTAAATAGCATCACTGGCTGGACTGTGGGACAAGGTGGCATCGTTCTAATCCCATACGGGAGCAGCCAGTCACTAACTGACTAACACTGCAAAACAGAATTGATAAAGTTTTGATTTCAATTCAGGTTCGATTTTTTTGTGCGCAACACAGATTTTCTGTGCGCAGAGACCGTGCCAGCAGTGTGCAATTGCGCACGCGCACAGCTTAGAGGGAACATTGAATATGGCCAATATTAAAGTTATTTTTATAATAATCATTAATAGTTATTACAGCAGTGAACTTGAACTCTGTGTCAAATACTGAGCTTCATTCAAGATTCAAGTTTCAGTTATTTATATTTCCTATCACCTTAAAAAATCAAAGTATCTTTGACAGTGTATATATAGATGTATTACATATAAGAGACAAATATTGTTCTTTTAATATGTTGGTATTACTAAATCTGTCTGAATGCTTATATATATATTTTAAAAAAAAATTGCCCCACTTACCCCTGTGGGCGGTCAATCCTTCAAGCTCGGGTCCTCTACCAGAGGCCTGGGAGCTTGAGGGTCCTGCGCAGTATCTTAGCTGTTCCTAGGACTGCGCTCTTCTGGACAGAGATCTCCGCTGTTGTTCCCGGGATCTGCAGGAGCCACTCGCCTAGCTTGGGAGTCACCGCACCTAGTGCTCCGATTACCACGGGGACCACCGTCACCTTCACCCTCCACATCCTCTCGAGCTCTTCTCTGAGCCCTTGGTCTTTCTCCAGCTTCTCGTGTTCCTTCTTCCTGATATTGCTGTCATTCGGAACCGCTACATCGATCACTACGGCCGTCTTCTCATGTTTGTCTACCACCACTATGGTTAGCCACCGCCATTTTGTCCGTCTGTATCTGGAAGTCCCACAGGATCTTAGCTCGGTCATTCTCCATCACCCTTGGGGGCATCTCCCATTTTGACCTCGGCACTTCCAGGCCATATTCGGCACAGATGTTTCTTTATACTATGCCGGCCACTTGGTTATGGCGTTCCATGTATGCCCTGCCTGCTAGCATCTTGCACCCTGCTGTTATGTGCTGGATTGTCTCTGGGGCATCTTTACACAGCCTGCACCTGGGGTCTTGCCTGGTGTGATAGACCCCAGCCTCTATGGATCTTGTACTCAGAGCTTGTTCTTGTGCTGCCATGATTAGTGCCTCTGTGCTGTCTTTCAGTCCAGCTTTGTCCAGCCACTGGTAGGATTTCTGGATATCAGCCACCTCCTCTATCTGCCGGTGGTACATACTGTGCAGGGGCCTGTCCTTCCATGATGGTTCCTCGCCTTCCTCCACTTTTATATGTGCGTGTGTATATATATATGTATGTGTGTGTGTGTGTGTGTATGTGTGTGTGTGTGTGTGTGTATATATGTATATATATGTATATACATATATGTACATATATATATTCTGGGATATGTTGGGCCACAAAGGATACACTGATCCATCGTTCAAATCCGGGGAAGTAAAGGACATATTTGTCGGCCACATCTTGAGCAGCCTTCGAATTGGGACAGCCTTCTTTGCGTCGCTGTGACGTAATCGGCCTTAAAATGCAGCCTTTAAGGCTGCAGACCCTGAATTGGGATACAGCCTATATATGCACAGAGGGAAACAAGGAAATGGCAGACAGGCAGGGAACACAGCTGACACTAATCAGATGAGACGAGACTGGGAGGAAGCAAAACAGAATACACTGACATAGGACATGGACTTTCAAAGTAAAACAGGAAACATACAACAGGCACAAAGACCTAAAACGTGGGACAGAAAGGCACAGAATAGAGGCTGTATCCCAATTCAGGGTCTGCAGCCTTAAAGTACGCAGCCTTAATGGTCCTCAAGGGTCACGTACTCAAAGACCGCTAAGGCCGGAAGTGCGAGGCTTGTGAAATGAGACTGTCTAGCCTCCATCACGCTGCCCAGGTTGCCTAGCAACCATGATACTAACAGCTGGAAACGTTTCATACAGCTTTGTTTGACAGAAATGAAGGAGAAAATATTTTGTTCATTTGTTTGTGTGTTTCTACATGAGCTTTGATCATTCCCTGTAAGATTAAGGTCAGCTATTGAACGGCATATATTTTAAAGTAAAGGCTTTAAAACCAAGTTAGTACAAACGTCACTAATGTCACATAACTTTGCCGACATGTGGCCAACAGTAATGTTTTAATGATCTTCGTTATTAAACATTTGCACATAAATAAGTGACATAATATTCAGTACTCACTTAAAGTTTACTCTTCAGTCGCCCCTCAGCCGCCGTTTTTTTTTTCGGCAAAATTATCCACACCCACCGCCGCGCTATGCATTCTGGGATATGTTGGGCCACGAAGTCTACACCGCCACGTCCTTAAAATTCAGGGAAATGAAGGACGCATTTGAGGGCCACATTTCGAGCAGCCTTCGAATTGAGACAGCCTTCGTCGCGTCGCTGTGACGTAATCGGCCTTAAAATGCGGCCTTTAAGGCTGCAGACCCTGAATTGGGATACAGCGTAGACATAACACGGAACACAGGGGAGGCACATAAACAAAACCTAATGGCTAGTAATCATGATATACTAATGAACTAGGGTGCTAGAAATACTGAAAACCAAAATCAAGAGACTAGCAGTGAAAATAAGATGAAATCAAAGATCAAACAATAGTACAAACTCAAAACACGGACCGTGGCACATCCACAGTTACTGCAGTACCTGCAGGTATTCAGGAGAGCATGAGAACAGGAACATTCAGAGCGTTTTGCTTTGTATCTAAAAAACATTTCCCTAAGTTTTAATCAAGCATATTTTATGAGTGCATTTGCAAAAGTTACAAATAAACACATTCTCTCAGAGATTTCAAAACTGCTTTTCTCTTTCTTATAGGCTCCTCAATGGACTAAACGGGGTAAAGATAGAGAATCAAGGGAAACAGTCTATGCTTATCTTTTTCAATGTCTCAGAAGAAGACTATGGGAACTACACTTGTGTTGCTATGAACACCATGGGAATCACTAATGCCAGTATAATACTCTATGGTAAGAAAAATATGTTTCTGTTATGTTGTTCATTTCAGTGAATTAAAGAAAAAAGAAAAAAGTTTTGTTTTTGTCAGCGACCACTTCTTCCATATTAGCAGCTACACATAAAAAAGCCATTCTGAAAGTCACCCACTGTATGTTATTCATTGAATTACCTTTTATTTCCACCGATTGCCAGTTTCCATGGCAATTCCAGCACCAAACCGCATGAACATTTAACTTCTAACTAATGATAGTCAATACTAGAGCACTGATCTGAATAACGCTTATGATGAATCACATTTTGCATTATTCTCTTGCAGGTCCTGGTGCAATGCATGACGTGAACGGGGCTACTGCGCTATCACATTGCTTTGTATGCCTCCTGCTTACTGTAACCTCAGTCTACCTTCTCAAGTTCTAATGTGAAATGCTACCACCTTGGAGCTTCTCTCAGAATTAAAAACCAAGAACAGACTTTTAGTCCAGTAAGAAGAATGGAAACCCAAGATTGCCAGTGGTCCACCCTATTTTTTTTTTCTTTTTCTCTGTTGTTTTTCTTTCCTTTTTCTGGCTTTGCATCAGAGTCTGTTCTCTGTTGGCTTGTCAAGAGTGAGAAGCATCAACCTGCAGAAGCAAAGATTTTAAATAATGCACTAATTTGATGATGGTAGAACTTCTGAGTTCATGTCTCCCCCAACCTTTTTATATGTGAACATGGGAAAAAAAATACATGTAACTGTTGATAGTTGACTGTTTATTGCCCAATTCTGAAGTGTACATTCAGATTATTATTATTATTATTATCGTGTCATGTCCTGTTCAATATCTGTACAATAACATTAAGCTTTTTTAGGTAAATGATAAAAAGGGAAAAATGCAATGTGATTGTTGAATTTTACTGTATTTTTACAGTTGTATGCAAAACAGAATAACTGATACTTCATTATAAACAGTTCAGAACAATAAATTATACACCATGATTTCTCAGGCAAAGTCCTACACATAGTGCATCCAAATTTATATTTTCATTGTAGTGTGTGTAAAAATTGTACAAATGTGTACAAACAATACCTGCACTGTTGTTTATCAAAATGCATATGCTTATCCAATGGCATTTTTGAACTACCCAATAAGAGTGCCATAGCAGCTTCATGACATATTCATACTGACACACTGAAAGCTGATTTTCAGACTCACTTTAGTGAAGTATGATTTAGGAGTGAGAAATTGGTTGTTGTGCGGCTTTGTTCTCTGCAGACAGAAACAGAAAAACCCAGAGTTCAGTGTGCTGATGGCATCATTAGAGTGTCCAACCTGATTCACAAAGTGCTGTGGCTAATTTGAAAAGCTGCACTCGTTACATGATATTAACCCACCTTCCACACTATTTTTATGATCATTATTATTTAATTTTCTAAAGTTATGGTTAAAATACGGTGGCCCTGAGAGGCCAAACGGACTGCAACTTCAAGAAACACCTGCAAAAAGAAAAACACTTGCAAAAAGAAAAATGCTGCAAAAAGAAAAACACCTGCAAAAAGAAAAACACTTGCAAAAAGAAAAATGCTGCAAAAAGAAAAACGCTGCAAAAGCACACACAACACAACGGAAATGTTTCTGGGGAGACAATAACCGGTACGCAGCCTTAACGGTCCTCAAGGGCCGCGTACTCAAAGACCGCTGAGGCCGGAAGTGCGAGGCTTGTAGGCTCGTGAAATGGGATGGTCTAGCCTCCGTCACGCTGCCCAGGTTGCCTAGCAACCATGATACTAACAGCTGGAAACGTTTCATACAGCTTTGTTTGACAGAAATGAAGGAGAACATATTTTGTACATTTGTTTCTACATGAGCTTTGTGTGATTTGATAAGTATCTGAGGCTGAGACCACAGAACTGTAAAACACGATTTTTGGGCTTCATTTCTGTACTGAACAGTCATTTAAGATTAGCTATAAAATAAAAATTAGCTAATGTTGTTCATGAGACTAAAGTCATCTCACTTTGGTAATGTAAATATAATATGGCCAATATTATATTAATCATTATTAGTTATTACAGCAGTGAACATGAACTCTGTGCCAAACACTGAGCTTCAGTAAAGATTCAAGTTGCATTTATTTATATTTCCTGTCACCTTAAATCTTCACTTAAAGACAAGTATCGTTGACAGTGTATCTATAGATGTATTATATATAAGAGACAAATATTGTTCTTTTAATATGTTGGCATTACTACATTTGGCTCAATGCTTATATATGTGTGGAAAAAGAAAATGTACGAGCTGTGAAAACTGTTTCTGATAGAATGAAGGGTAGACTGATATATTAAATATTCCTTTATTGGGTGAGAAAATCATACCATGTCATAACTGTTTTAAGTCATACAGAATAGATATCAGGGCCTTAAACAGGCTGACTTCTGCTAAATGGGTCAAAGTGGGCAAAAAGTATACAAACACATAACATCCTTATAGAATATGATGTAACACTATAGATCAACTTAGAATATATAAAGCATATAAACAGTTACAGCAATATGATGCAACAAACACAGCAGTACTACTAATCCAAAATACTCAAAGCTTCATAGAACTGAAACAAACATTTATTTTTAGGTCCATTCTGCTGCTGATACAAACTTTAGGTTTCTGAACATTAAACTTGTTTCTGCCTTTCATAGTGTGTAACCTGAAGGCCCTGAGTACTTTCTCCCACACTGAAAACACTGGAATGATACAATTATTTGAACATTAATAAGACTGATTCAGGACAGACAATTAGTTATAACTTTCCTAGCAGTCCTTCACAAACAAGGAACAGTCTGTCTATTCTCTCCATCTGTCAGCTGCTGCTGGCTCTTCCTCCTCCTCTTCCTCACACACTGCTGAGTTTGTCCTGGTGGATCATCAGGGGTGCAAAGCCTCACAGATGATGTGCAGCAGTGGGTCCCTCAGTCTGTCCTCACCCTGGACACTTGCAGTTGTCACACATGGAAATCAAATGTGTGATAAGCTGCAGGAGTCAAACACAAGTGTAACTTATAAACACATGTTCATACTTTTATTACACAATCAGAGAGAAAGAAACAGAGAGAGAGTGCAGGACAGACAGACAGGTGACAGTCTCAAGTGTACACACTGCTACAAAACAGCACAAGAGAAGGAGGATTTAGTGTTTGTGTCATTACGAGTGCTAAACAAGAAGAGTCCCCAGATGGTACAGTGGACACATGTGTGACTCCTGTGATTAAAGCATCTTTCTTTCAGCTTAACGAGTGAACCGTCAGCTCGTTCAAACACACGTTAAAGTCCGTGCCATGATTATCAGGACTGCAAACCGAGCAGCATCACTGACTTTCAGCTTGTTGTGTTTGTGGATATATGACTGACTTTAATTATCCACAAAATCATCAGATTCTCTGTAAGATTAATGTCAACTATCGAACGGCGTATAAAGTAAAGGCTTTAAAACAAAGTAAACGCTGAAAGTACAAACATCGCTAATGTCACATAACTTTTCCGGCATGTGGCCAACAGTAATGTTTTAATGTTCCTCATTATTAAACATTTGCACATAAATAAGTGACATAATATTCAGAACTTACTTTTGAAAGTTTACTCTTTGGCCGCTCCGCTTCCATTTCTTTGAAGTGTCTCCCAGTCCCAGTGCACTTGTTAGCATGTTTTGGTTCGTGCAACTGGTCCGTCCGGTTATTGTCTCCCCAGAAACATTTCCGTTGTGTTGTGTGTGCTTTTGCAGCGTTTTTCTTTTTGCAGCGTTTTTCTTTTTGCAGCATTTTTCTTTTTGCAAGTGTTTTCTGAAGTTGCAGTCCGTTTGGCCTCTCAGGGTCACCGTATTAAAAGCTTCAGATTATATAAAATAATTTAATAGTAAGATATTTAAAAGATGCAGGTAGCCATTATACCATTTTAGTCCCCCTTATTTTTTTTAGTCGCAAGAATCAACTAAAAATGTCACTGAGACCTTTTGTTTTCTCACCACACCAACAAGAGGTTCAATCTGGCTTCCGATTCAAAATAATACTCTACAAAAAATATGTATTTAAGAGCCATTTTAAATAATTAAACCGCCTTTTAAATGCTTCTGCAATGTTTGTCACTTTTAGCTATGCATAATATAATCACGTTCAGAAAAACAAGATAGTGAGTGTGAGAAAACATTGGCAGTGTTAGCACTAGCAGCATTCGTTGTAGTGCTGCTAGTTCTAGCAAATATTGTATTACATGTCTTTACTGACAGGGTAATAACTTTTTATATCAGACCTGGCTGGCTCTTGCATGGCTCATGGGCTGCTTATTCAGTCCATTGGTTGTCTCTGACCTCCCCACATGAGGCTAATACAAAATTAGCATTCAAACGTAAAGAAGGATACATCATGCTTTTGTGAATTTTGTGGGAAATCACAAAGCTGGACTCTACTGCACTATCCAGATTGGTAAAAATTGTTTTTGCTTTTGCAGCTTTGCTAGAAAGGTTTCCAGTGTCTATCCCTGCTCTGCATCGGTACAGCTTTGCTGTAAATCCACTCTACATAGAATGTAGCGTTTTAACAAAACATGTACAGAAAGTATTTATTTGAATTCAGGAACACAACAACCTGAGTGATGCAATACAGGAATGGACACTGCTGTGAAAGCAACAAGTTTCACAGGGATGGAGCAGTAAAGGCCAGGTTTGTCATCTTCCACAAAATCGCAAAATACAGAAAATCATTCTCTGATGGGGAGTTTATCATAGTGTTTGCTGATATGCCCTGAGAAAAATTAAGGATTTGAGAATGTGCCCCTCTCCAAGTGAATCCCAAAAGATAGATTAACCACATTATAGGAAAATCAGGATCTTCATTTGAAAAACAAAGCAGATATTGGACAAGACTCTGGCCAACAACTGTGATGTCCACAAGACAACCAAGTTCCTCTTCTTTATACACAGAATAACAAAACTGTGTCAGATTGCAGAGCAGCTGGCAGCAATGCTGCTGCTGAAAACTGATGGCCGTCCAAATCTGACAGGAAGAAATGACTTTTGACAACGGACTGACAGGAACCCAGAACTGAAACTGGTATTTGTGCACTGTATCATTCACCAAGAGGTGTTGTGCAAGTCAATGCTAAAAAATTAACCATGTTGTTGATGTAACTAAAATAGTTAACTTCATCAGGGTGAAAAGCAATGAATCACAGACTTTAAGTCAGTATCACTGCTGTTTTTTTATTCTGCTCACAAAAACGAGAACTTTCCACACATACAAAGATATTCTCACATAATGCTGGTTTTTATTTTGCATGTGAAAAAACATTATTTGTGATAAAGTTTAACAAAACTAGACATGGATAATCTGTCTGCTATCCTTTGCGTTTCCATCTCATTTCAAAGCTGACACCAGTGCACCCGTTAAAGCCAATAATAAACTAAATTTGTCTCATAAAACAAGAAAAAAAGACCTAAATAACTGCAAAAAACAACAACAAACAAATTAGCAATAGTATCTTGTTAAAAAATGCACATTTTGTTCCAAATTGCTTTTGATAATGTTGAATAGTTTTACATTTGGGTTCAGTTCATTGGTGCGCAGCCCATCACAGCAGTCATAAATTCTCATGTGGCTGGTTGGGAAAATGAATTGTCCTCCCCTGTTTTATATCAAAGTTACATACATACAGTGTTATTTAGATATTTACATTACACTGTTTCTCATATTTATTGTGAAATATTGAAAAGCTGGATAAAATTCTTTTTAAAAATTGAAAGAACTTTTTTGTGCTTATCAGCCCACTGATCATGTAACACAAAAAGTCAGCTTGAATGAATGGTCTGTGTAGCTGCTATGAAGCTTTCTTCAGGTGTTGTGAATGTGTGCTTTTAACCTGGTTTGCCCTGAGATTAATGGTAGATGCTGATCTCAAGACTGCAGGAGTAATGATGTGATCTGTGGTTGGTGTATAAAAAGAGTTTTCTGTCAATTTCTGACAGAAAGTATACTTAGAGCACAAGTGACTGCTAATGTGACTTTTTTTTAATGATCAAGTTCACTCCTGTGATAACCTATGAGTAACAAATGTGTTGATGACAAAGGGAAGAGATTCTGTATGTGGGAATGCTCTTTTTTTTGTCACATGTTCTGTGCTTGTGATGATGGTGAAACAGTCAGCTCTCACATGATGTGATTTTCCCTTTTTAGGGGTTTGCAAAAAAAACCAAAACAAAACAACGACAAAAAAAAAAAAAAAAAAAAAAAAAAACACGGACAAGTGAGATACAGATGCCTGCAAAATTACAGTTTAGGGGTTGCTGTCACAATTTCTAACCTAGTTAGAACATGACCATGATAAATATTGATGTCAGTAAGCTTGAACCAGTTTGTTTAAAATCGTTATTAAAAGATAACTAAAACAGGAGTCTACTTAAGATGTATTTTTGCATGACACAATGAAAACAGCACAGGTTTGTTTTGTTTGTGCACCACATTATCAATACACTTACAGAAACAGCCACTTAAAACGGCCACCTGATCAGTGACAGCACTTTGATGGATCTATAGTGGAATCCTGACCGATTGCCGGCTGATGGGTGGCCGTAATGATATCCCCCATCTGTGACTTGGATGGTGCAACCCTGAGCCGTAAGCGACATCTATGAAAAACAGTGGTAATGTCTTGAGTATCCACCAGGGGTAGCAGTGTGGCGGTGCATTCATTTACAGACTTGCTACACCATATATTTAAAACCTCTTCAGTTTGTTCAGGAATTCAGCCTTTCTGTCAAAGATTTATAGAGACATATGTTTGCAGCAAATAAAATACAGGTTGTGCACGCCAAACAAGCCAGACATAAAGTGATGCTTGCATTCTATGATTATTACTAACTTGTGTTTCTGCCAGATATATGTGGCACTTTGTTCTAAATATTTCTGATGATGAACCACAACGCTCTGGGACCATGCTTAAAACTATTGGTAATTCTTACCATTTACAAATAAACTAACAGTTATAGTGGTAACGGTCACAGTCATGCCTGCTTACTCAAGTTGTCTGCCGCTAATCTTAGTATATCATGTTTGCAAATAATTAAATACTGTGGTTCAAAAACTTTACTCTGGGGAAGGGACACTCTAAATCCAACATCTGGTACATGTCCCGCAAATCAGTGTCCAATCTGCAGTATTTATTTATTTAGTTATAGGTGAAAACACTCCACATGCTTACAGGTAGGAGAGAATTAACAGTTTTTAGTGTTGAACCTGGTCTTAATGTATTCCAGGAATCATTACCAGTTGTTCAGTATTTACGGAACAATTTTATTAAAAGTATTCTATAACAGTTTTCCAAAACATAATGACACAGTTACCTAACGACTCTAGCAGGGCCTTTCCTGAAATTCCCCTGGTGTAGGTGTGCTCTTTCTCTCCTTTTTCAACCCGGACACTTTTCGTTACTTTCTCTCCCCTGGACCTTTTTAGGAGACCATATCAAGTTAAAAGGAGAGATTTTTGCTTTTCGTCTTAGTGCTTGTTGTTCAGCTGCCGTGCATATCGTCACCTTTTAATGATAAATAAGAGCCTTCTACAGACAAGCAGCTACCCCCCCTTCTCTGTCTGTAAAACTATCTTAGTGAATGCTATTGATGTGTTTTGTCCTTTAATCAAATTAATCCCAAAAGATTTTTTAGATTTTAGATATTAACATTACCAAAAAATGCAGTCTTCTAATGTCCAGTTTTCATGAAAGCACCATGAAGTTGATTTGTTTGTTTGCTGACATTTCCAAAAACCCAGCCCAGTCCCAATAAAACCAGCTGGTGAGAGTTACACAGTCACACACAACAGGACTCAAAATGATTTAAAAAGCAGCCAATGTCCAAAGAACAGCTTTGAAATACCTTCATGAAGCCTGAAGAACACTTCAAAAAAAGAAAAACTAAGTAAAAAGTCTGACATCTCTTATGCAAAATATAGAGAAATTATGGGTCACTCAAGACAATATAAAACACACACAATATATAACTTTAAAGAAATCTAAGAAACAAAAAATCAAAGTATTAAGTTGGAACCAAACAGAAAAAAACAAAGGACAAGCTTATAATTCACACATAAGTACAACTCAGTAAACAATAGGCTAGGTGAAAAAATACCAGCTGACAGCTGGCTGACCTCTGGCTGAAAGCAGCAATTTTGAGTGGCTGTATCTGTACTTAGTGCATAATTCTCTGAGCAATTTAAGGTTGCAGTTTAAAAATTGTCATTATTTACTACGTTTTTCACATTATATGATCACATTGATGATTGTATTGTTTACCTAGTTGATGATTTTCTGATCTTACTGGAGGTTGAGCATACAGTTCTTACTGTTGTGGTATATATTTATCATATCATTTCGTTGAGAGATTGCACAATTGTTCATAAACAGGTTAAATGAGAATTCCAAGGTACCAATCATTTGTTCTGACTTTTATGCTATGCACTACTGTCATTTGTTTATTGTTTGTCTTTTCTGGAGACTGAATATTGGTATTTGCCAAAATCCATATGGTTGTGTGCCAGTTTCAGATATTTACAAGTTGCCTTATTTGTTGCATAATATAAATTTTGTGTAGAAGGTCATCGGTGCCACATCTTGGAGTAAAACGATGTATCTGAAATTGCCCGTAATATGAGTGTGTAGGTAACTGATACTAGGCACTCTGTGTGTATGTAGCTTGTAGTGTTAAAGTACTTTGGGAAGATCTCTTTTTCTCTTTTGGGGGATTACTGGTCATTTATGCAAAAACCTTCTTTTAAGCATAGTAAGCATTTCAATATTTTTAGCTATTTTTCTCTAGAGTTGAGTTGAGTTTTCTCTAGGTGAAGCCCAAGACAAAGTTAAAAGGTTACTGATATGTAAATAGCTAATATGCGAACAAATTTAATGTTCACCAGTATTGACCAAAGGTAGCTCCTGTTGCAAGGCTCATTCTTTTAAAATCACTGTAGGTGACAACGGAAAGATGTAGTGTATTTCTTCTCTATCCAAAGGGGATAAAACTCCAGTAACTGGAGGAAGTGAACTACACACATTTTGGCTGGTAGACAACCTGCACTACAACCTGACCCACAGCCACCTCATTTATCTCCTACTGTTGTTATATTCATCCTGCTACACTGGAAGACTAACTAGAGGATCTTCTGAAATAGTGGATAAAGGTTTCCAGTTCACCAAAGAGCAGGTTTTATATTCAGTTTTGACACACCTTAGTTCATGACTTTCTCAAATTTTAAAAAGAATGACTAAAGAAGATGAAAGAGTGGCTGTGCAACTTTTTTTTTTCTTTAGGGGGGGCTATCTATCTTTATGGGATTTTAATGGGGGGAAGTGATCTGCATTATCGTGACTTGCTGTACCTGACTAGAACTGATGTTGCAGATAGGAAATAACAATTCTTTGCCGAGCTTAAAAATTTTTAACAGTCAAGGTAATGGGGGGTTAACTGTTTGTGTTACTGGTGTGTGTTTTAAAGACACACACCAGGCCGGTGGCCTCCCAGTATGATGAAGACCAGCACTGCACCAATTACAACAGTATAACTTTATTATCTGAAAAGAATCAACCCTGTTTTGCCTTCTTTGTCTTATAATTAGACCCAAGTCAGGGAAGAAGAGATGGAGGTTTTATGGATACCCCTCATATTCAGTCTGTTAAAAAATACATCACTTAGCTTTGGGTTGAATATAGGTTTTATAAATATTCTCGTTAGGGCAGATTATCTCATTTAATACAAAAATACCAATACAGAACAACTATGTTCTTTCAGACAGAGACTCATTCTCATAGTTCCCTTTTCTGAATCATCTGAATACATTTCTTTTAGGATTTCATAACCAGGTGCTCTCTAACCTCCATGATTAAAGACACACACATAACTTTCTAATGTTTAGCATCAGGACATCTCAAAGTGATCTTGATCTCAACTACACCTTTTGCAAAAATAAAAAAATGTCTTTAGAGGCTACCTTTGATACCCTCCAAATCCACATTCACTCTTTACATTTTATTTATTAATGATTTTTATGATTTATGTTTCAGGAACTCTACACCATAACTACATATGTGTTTGCCACAACTGACCAGAACAAAGAATGGAGACCCAATACGGAAAAAGTTCCATTGTTTTATCTGTTTCTTCATTCAAAAAAATGAATGAGGTAAATTGTTCAGTTTTATAATTATTATTTATCTTCAGCCTAAAAGATATTTTTTCCAATAAAGTCTACTTGATTGTGTCTGGTATTATCTGTACAGAATACTAATGTGTTACTTACTTCTGTCACTTAATCTTTAAGTTAACATTAGGATAACATTTAGGATTGGCATACTTCTTAAATCCACAAGGTGACAGTAATGCAACAACGGTTGTCATAAAAACCTCAAGAGAAAAAAAGGTTAAAATGATTCATAATACATATGCTCAAACCTTCAACCTTTATGGTTTGCCGAAACCTGCTGATCTTCATATTTTTGAGTTACGTAAGAGATTTTTCTTTTTTTGTGATTGTTTTTTGTAATATCTTCATATTGAGCATAGTTGTATTTTGTGATTGTGGAATATGACATTTGTATATTTTTCACACACAATAGTGGATTTTGGACAAATCAGACATGTCTGCTTTTGTCAAAGGGAACATGTTACTGCATTACATGTTACTACAACAAATCCATTTATATACAATTTTCTGCGTAGTCTAAAGGGAGATTGCATTTCTATTTTGTGTTCCCCTACTCACTGATCTTTGTCTGCAGATCCAGAGCCCCTTAAGATACTTCCTATACAAACCCAGGATTGTAAAGCAAGCATCCAGGAAATGTTGGGTGTTTGGTAAAAGAAGTTGCATAAAACCAGATACTTTGGGCTGTTCTGTTAGTGTAAGTGTAACTACATATTCTTACAGAACACAGTGGTACATGAGTAGTAATACAGATGCGGCAGTCCAATATGGCAGTCAACCAAACTGGTTTGACAATCTGTTTAACAGGTTTTGTGCGTGAATGCATGCGCGTTCAGATGTGCTCGGGGTTATGTGTGTTCATGTGTAGAAACACCCAGGGCGGCTGCGGGGTGATATGTGTTCATGTGTTTTTAACTGTGTTTTAATTTAATCAAACCATAGGGTTTAATAATGGCAGGTCTCAACATTCAGTTATGCAGACATATGTGTTCTTAAAAGCAATTCTTTGTTTTGTGTGGTGGAGTGGAAGCCGTTTTTTTTCGCAGTGCACCTTAACAAACCTGGAATGGGTACTTGCTTTTTATTTGCATCTAGTCAAAAGTGTTACTAATTGTGTTTTAATCACACTAATTTTGTGATTCTGAAAATGTCTCAGCATGCAGTGATGCATGCATTTTATTTAAAAACAAAACGCCACAAATGGGAATTTCTTCTGTATGGGAAATTTCAGCCTTCGGGACTGTTCACAAGTATTTCTTTTAATCAAACCACTAGTTTTAATTTAACTAGTTTTTACGTATCTACTGGGGTTTCTTTCACGGGGTAATGCGATCATTTTATTTAAAAATTGGGATTTCAGAATGTTGAACCCAGAGGGAGACAGAGCCAGCTATTTTTTTAACACAGTAGATGGTCGCAAATAACATTCAGCCCCTTTAGAAAATAAACGCTTTGTGGTAGCTCTAAAACACATTGCACAGGATCAGCAAGTATCACTCTTTCAAACTAATTGTGTTTTAATCACACTAATTTTGTCATTCTGATGTCTCAGCATGTGGCGATGCAAGCATTTTATTTAAAAAACGGATCAAATGGGTATTTCTTTTGTACGGGTATCAGAATCTACTAGTTTTAATACAATAGGTGGTCACAAATAACATTCAGCCCCTTTAGAAAATAAATGCTATTGTGGTAGTTCTAAAACACGTTGAACAGGATCTTGTCTTTTGCCCGAAGCAGCCAATATCGCTCTTTCAAACTAATTGTGTCTTAATCACACTAATTTTGTGGTTCTGACTATGTTTCAGCATGCAGTGGCACAAACATTTTATTTTAAAAACAGCACAAATGGGTACTTCTTCTGTGCGGGTTTCAGAGTATACTAGTTTTTAACGCAATAGGTGATCACAAATAACATTCACCCTCTGTCTTTCAACAGTTAATTGTTTGAAATTGTTCAGGAATGCAAAAGCCCTCCGGGGTATCATTTAATTGTTGTGATTCCTTAGGATGGCTAGTTACACCGGTGCTCAGCAACTGCGTGCCCCACCCCAGCATAGTTCAAGCGCCCTCATTGTTTTAAACTTACACAGCAAGGTGATACCCTGCAGGTGTATCGATCCCAGATTCATCGAAACCCTCTATTGTTTTGGAAACACTAGGTCCTATATAAAGCGTTCCTCGGAGCCTGAAACCCTTCGCCATTTTCGCCTCAGGAACCTGCCGCGGAGCAAACCATTTTCTTTATAACATGGACATCGTAAACAGTAAGTAATCCACGGCTATTATTATTGTATTTTTAAATAGGATATAATTGGATATTATAGGATATTCAAACTATTTTCTTTTTCAGACACTGATCTGAAATATAAAAGTGTGTTAGAAGCAGGCTTTGCTGGATTTGGTCCAGTGAGGGCTATATAGAATTTTAAGTTATTCTCTTGTGTGATTGCACAGGATCCCATCACAGGCCCTCCTATTAAACTGTACAGCAGAAGTTTCAATTCACTTTTATCTATACACACACACCAAATTACAACAGTCACCTGCTAGTGAGACTGTTAGTCACACAGATGGTGGACAGAAAGTAATTTTGAATTTAGAAAAATAAAATGACTCAATTAACATTTACTGCTATATTTATTATTATTACCCCTTTTTCTGTGCTCTTACATCTATGACAATGTATGTATGGACTGTATGGGGGACCGTACCTTACCTGTTAAGCTCACCTATTTCTTTTTTTTATATATATATCATATGTTGTCTGTGTGCATTACATACATAATATCGGCATGGCAAAGGAGTATATGACTTCTGTGTTTTCGCAAAGAAAAGACAGGAAACTTCACAATATGTGAAGTTACAGCACAGCTTCTCCAAACGCATGCTTCTTTTTCAGTCAGGGTGTCTTCAGAGCACCTACACTAGCGCATGTATGCATGTACAATCAGTAAGTGTACATTAACATTTGTGACTCCAAACAGGTCTTACATAGTTGATGTGAACTATTTCATGCACCTTTTGTTTTTTTCCAAAGTTATGCAAGGCAATTGTAATTTATTTAAACAAATCCAGGGGGAAGTATCTCCTTTTTAGCTTCAGTGACACATATACTTCACACACCTTAAACTAGATGTTAACGTTCTCAAAGTTAACACAGCTCATGTTATCATCTAGTATTTCTAAAACACAGCTTCAGCGGATGCCCTGTAGACTCTCAGATGGAAACAACAAAAATCTATATATTCACAAATATACGGCAGGCCATCTTTAACGTCTTAAGTTTTGTCGTTTTTATGTTTTACATAAAGAAAACTTCAAATTTTTATATTTTAAAATGAAAGAAAAGCAACATGGTAAGATATTTTTCTTTAATGATGTTGCTGCAGCAATCTCAAATACTAATTATTCTGGGATATTTATTATCAAGCTATGCAATCTTCCAAATGTGTGTGGAGTACAAAGTTGTGACCAAGAATCATTCAGGATTAACAACACAAACTGTTTCAATATCACAAAAAGTCTGTTTATGTGGTTTTTATGAAACTGATTTTCAATTGTACAGCCAACGTCTAATTTTTCTTTGGCTCTCCAGTATAAATGCATGTTTTTGCATGCTTTATTGAAACTGTCACAATTTAACAATCAATGCCATAAATGCAAAAAGTTGATCCATGTTTCTATGGACACTGTTTCATACATCAACTGCTCTGAAAATCACTTTTAAAGTAATGTAGAACATAATCTCTCTCACTCTCAGTATTTAAAAAAAAAAAAAAAAACAAAACAGGAAACTGACAATCACCTCTAAACAAGGGGGGTTAGTTTATATGGTTTTTTTTTTTGTTTGTTTTGTTTTTTTATCTGCCGCAACACCATGTAACGCCTGGATGTTAGACTCTTTTACAAGAACATGTTGCTAGCCTAACCACCGGGCTCCGGGTCTCTGAGCTCTAACCCTGGCTGCCAAATGTGCCTCTGAGCCTCTTGTGCCTTTTTACTACCAGACTAAGTTTGTAGTCTCACCTACTAATATTATTTTAATATAGCACAATATTCAGCTAGGTTACTACTTTGACTTTTATACTTTAAGCACATTTCTGAGCCCATACATTATCAAACTTTCTAATCGATTGTTTCTGACACTAGCAGCTATACCTCTACTTAAGTCAAAATCATGATGCTTTTGTGTAGATATTTATTACTGGGGCTATATTTGCAAATGGTGGTCTACTGGAGTGCAAAATGTTGAAAAGCGTTACTAATATTGTGTCTAATTAATTGGAAGGTAAGGGCATTTTTCAATTTTCATTTCATGTTTTTGACTCAAAGTGACAAATACGTTTTTGAAATTAGTCCTGTGAGACTAATATTGCCTGGCTATAGCTAAGGAGGTAGAGTGGGTCATCTACTAATTGGAATCGATCCCTAGCTGCTCCTATCTGCATGCCAAATATTCTTGGGCAAGTTACAAATCCCAAGCTGCTCTATGGTGTATTCATTCAGAGAATGAATACTAGATAGAAAGTGCTTGTATGAATGGGTGAATAAGACAAGTTGTGTAAAGCCCTTTGAGTGGTCAGAGTAAAAAAGTGTTATATAAGAACCAGTTCATTTGACCAGTTGTCAGTGGTGACAAAGGCTCCTATTTAATCATTATTGGCAACTATTAGCCAATTAAAGTCCACCCACTAAAAGTTCTTGTTTTTGTTGCTGACAGGCTGCTATTATAAATGTCTCACAAAACTAACTCTGACTCTACATCATGTTTCTCCTCATTGCTTCTCTACTGCCCTTCTTTTTGTTCCTTGCTAGATATTTTCATCTGTTGTTGTGAATTAAAAGTTCATTTGAACTAAACCAGAGTTGATGATTAAACAGTGTAAAAGCAAGCCAAGACATTTTTTTTTAATTTTGTTTCTGTCAAGCTTAAATGAAAAGTCTTTTGTGATGCTAAAATTAATGTCTCTGTAAATGGAACCATGCTTTGAACAAAGAAATATAAGCTGTTCCTTCTGATCAAACAAAAGGATATTATTCTTTCAACATCTTTTTAAAAGTCTTCATAGTGTTGTGAAACACTATGAAGAGGTTTATCTCTGTGCATGCCCGTAATAAAAGAAGGACTATTAGTGGATACACATGATGCTAGAGACAAATATCAAGTAGGACAAAGTATTGTGTGTCCACACAATGTTATTGTTAATAAAAATGGCTATGTTTATAAAGAATCATAGTAAAAGTGAAAATTTTATGACTGAGCCACTGATTGCATTAGTATGTTTTAATTAAGTGTTTGCAAGAGTATATTAAAGTTATGACATTTGACAGTCATCCAAAACTACTTCATACAGCCATTTTTATACACACAGCAATTGTTGGATCTCGAGCAGGTACCCAAAATTCAATTCAGTTCAGTTCAATTCAATTCAATTTATATAGCACCAAATCACAACAACAGTCGCCTTAAGGTGCTTTATATTGTACAGTAGATCCTACAATAATACATACAAAACACAGAAAGGTCTGGAACCGGCTTTCTGTTTGAAAAGTCAGAGTCTCTGATCCTATGAGTATTACCCAGTAGGCAAACAGAGCTTGGAAGGAGCTGGGGAGGAGACTCGCCCGGTTCTGCCTGCTTCTCAGTCTTCTTGATGTGATCTTGCTATCTCAGAAGCTGTGGTTGCCAGGGTGGCCCTCTGCTAAAGCCTCTTCTTTATTAGCAGCTCTCCTCTAAATCCGTGCACTTGTTAACAAACTGGGCTAATATTAATTTGCCTGGAAAAGTAGAGGGAGAGAGATTGAAGAGAGAATGAGCATGCCATAGACATGACAAGCTCTGAATTCTTCAAAGTTGTAATCCAACATGGTAAAAATAAAATAATATAAAAACCAATCCAAAGTATTTGGGTGATGAAAAGATCATCAAAGATCCAACCCTGTTCTCAGGCCCAGAACATGGGAATAGAGCAGCTGCGAGAGAATTTAACATTGATGATTTAATGGTACGTAAGTAAAGGAAGCAAAGACAAATGAGTTAAATAAAGTTTGACTTATCTGACTGTTTTGCTTTGCTTAATGCGCCTTACAATCCATATGTGTTTTATTGGTCCAAAAAATATGGTAACTTCTACTTTTCTTTAGCGTGTTCAGAAGTCCAAATTTTGTGTGATGGTTAGCATCTTCCACTGCCTCAAATCAAATCAAATCACTTTTATTGTCACATCACATGTGCAGGCACATTGGCACAGCACATGCGAGTGAAATTCTTGTGTGCGAGCCCCACAAGCAACAGAGATGTGCAAACACAACAACACAAACGAGCAAAATACAAGAATGGCCGACCTGAAACTAATAAATATATGTACAATATATAATAGTGTATGCATTTCTGGATGTGTATACTAAATATTTTCCTACGTGTGTGTGTGTGTGTGTGTGTGTGTGTGTGTGTGTGTGTGTGTGTATACACATTTTTACAAATTAAATAGTAAAAAAATAAAATAAAATAAAATAAAATAATAATAATAATAATAATAATAAAATATATAAAATATACAGAGTTGAATATGTGCAAAACAAGTGGCATTTATATACAGTGTGGAGTGCATAATGTTGAAGTTCCAGTAGTGAAGCTGAGGTGTCTATGACGTGTTCAGCAGTCTGATGGCCTGATGGAAAAAGCTGTCTCTCAGTCTGCTGGTACGGGACCGGATGCTGCAGAACCTCCTTCCTGATGGAAGTAGTCTGAACAGTTTATGGCTGGGGTGACTGGAGTCCTTGATGATCCTCCCCGCTTTCCTCAGGCAGCGCTTCCTGTAGATGTCTTGGAGGGAGGGAAGCTCACCTCCAATTATCCGTTCAGAGCACCGCACTACTCGCTGGAGAGCTTTGCAGTTGTAGGCGGTGCTGTTGCCATACCAGGTGGTGATGCATCCAGTGAGGATGCTCTCAATGGCACAGTGATAGAAGGTCCTGAGGATGCGGGGGCTCATGCCAAATCTTTTCAGTCTCCTGAGAAAGAAGAGGCGCTGCTGCGCCTTCTTCACTGTTTTGTTTGTGTGTACTGACCACGTAAGATCCTCAGCCAGATGTACTCCAAGGAACCGGAAGCTGCTCACTCTCTCCACAGCAGCGCCGTTGATGGTGATGGGGGTGTGTACTTCTCTGCACCTCCGGAAGTCCACTATCAACTCCTTTGTCTTTGCGACGTTGAGGGTGAGATGGTTGTCTTGACACCAGTGGGTCAGGGCGCTGACCTCCTCCCTGTAAGCCGTCTCATCACCGTTGGTGATAAGACCTACCACTGTAGTGTCGTCCGCAAACTTCACAATGATGTTGGAGCTGTTAGTGGCTGTGCAGTCGTAGGTATAGAGTGAGTACAGGAGAGGGCTCAGTACACACCCCTGTGGAGCACCAGTGTTCAGTGTGATGGGGGATGAGGTGATGCTGCCCAGTCTGACCACCTGGCGTCTGTCAGACAGGAAGCTAAGGATCCAGCTGCAGAGGGAGCTGCTCAGTCCTAGATCCTGCAGTTTCCTGTCCAGCTTCGAGGGAACGATGGTATTGAATGCTGAGCTGTAATCTACAAACAGCATCCTCACATACGTGTCTCTCTTCTCCAGGTGTGACAGGGCAGTGTGTAGTGTCAGGGCTATGGCATCATCAGTGGACCTGTTGTGGCGGTATGCAAACTGTAGAGGGTCCAGTGAGTCGGGTAGTGCAGAGCAGATGAAGTCCCTGACCAGCTTCTCGAAGCATTTGCTTACGATGGGGGTCAGGGCTACAGGTCGCCAGTCGTTCAATGAGGAGATGGTGGAGGATTTGGGTACAGGGACGATGGTGGCCATTTTGAAGCAGGCTGGGACTACAGACAGAGAGAGGGAAAGGTTGAAGATGTGCGTGAACACTCCAGCCAGCTGAGCCGCGCATGACTTGAGGACGCGGCCGGGAATCCCGTCCGGACCAGTAGCTTTGCATGCGTTCACCTTCCTGAAGCACTTCCGCACATCCTCCTCAGACACAGTGTGCGCACTGACGTCATCCGCGGTGCGCACACTGTCCAGTTTCATGGTGTTCGCTGCGTCGAATCTAGCGTAGAATACGTTTAGATCCTCACACAGAGAGGCCGTGGTCTGTGGTGTGCTGGTTTTCCCTCTAAAGTCTGTGATCGTGTTTAGTCCCTGCCACATACTCCGAGGGTTGTCAAACTGTTGCTCCACCCTGTCCCTGTACTCATGTTTGGCTGCTTTGATCGTCTTCCGGAGTTGGTAATGTGCGTGTTTGTAGTCCGATGTGTTCGCGGAGGCAAAGGCGGTGTTCCGTGCCGCGCGAACATCTCCGTTAATCCAGGGTTTTTGATTTGGGAAGGATTTGACTGTTCTGGATGGGACGACATCTTCCACGCATTTCCTGATAAATCCACAGACTGAGTCTGTGTATTCATCAATGTCTCTGGCGGCCACGTGAAACATTTCCCAGTCCGCGTGATCAAAACAGTCCCGCAGCGCAGACTCCGATTGGTCCGTCCAACAGTGCACCGCCCTCCGGGTTGGAGCTTCCTGTTTCAGCTTCTGCCTGTAGGCGGGCAGGAGCAGGATGGAGCAGTGATCTGATTGGCCGAATGGGGCGCGGGGGAGGGCTTTGTACGCATCCCGGAAAGAGGTGTAACAGTGGTCGAGTAGCCGGTTTCCACGTGTGTTGAAAAGGATGTGTTGATGGAGTTTTGGTGAGACTTTCTTCAGGTTTCCCTTATTAAAGTCTCCGGCTGTGATAAACGCTGCCTCTGGGTGTGCGGTTTCCTCGCTGCTGCTCTTGGGTGCTACTGCAGGTGCCTTTGATCGTGCAAAACGTGTCATCGACATTGTTGTGTTTGTTGGGGAGAAAACTTACAATCATACAGTACAGCCCTTCAGAGTCACACTGCTAGCGATTGAAGATTCATGTAAATTTGACAAGCTGAACGCATTCTGTACAGGTGACAGAATGGAGGAGATTGATTAACAATGATCTACAGCCGACCAAACTTTTCAAATTCAAATTCAAATTTTATTTGTCACGTACACAGTCATACACAGTACGATATGTAGTGAAATGCTTGGACAACTGCTCGTGACCTAAAGAAAACAAAAAAGGAAAAGGCTATGAATAAGATAGGAAATAAATATGAAAAATTAAAAAGGGTAAATTTAACTAGGAAGGAATAAAATATAGATTAAGGTTAAAAATGAAATAACTGTACAACACAAATTAGAATGAAGGGTAAATTTAACTGGGAGAATAAGATAAAATATATAAATTAAAGTTGAAAATAAAATAACTGTACAACAAAATACACAATATAGAACTATATAAGAATGTATGAAGAAATATAAATAAATATATACACAATAACAGCAGCATATACACAATAACAGCAGCGTGACTTAAGACCAGGATGGAGAACAAAATGCGCTGTAAAAAAAAAAAAAAAAAAAAAAGGTGAACCGCGTTATAGCAAGGGACCAATGTAATCCCAAATGTTCATAAGAGCCTCTTTTATACTCTTTGGCATTGTGGACATTTCATTTTGTAGTGTAAAGAAAATTTACACTTGGCAGATACAAATATCAAATTTTTTATTGCTTCCACATATTGATCCTATGTTAATATTGTACATGCCTTACTTTTGCATCCTATATCTGTCTGTTGTTAACTGTTTTTAACCCTGATGGGCTAATAATGCCAGTTTCTGTTATGACACAGCTGTATTGTTTTGGACCAAATTTATAAAAATGTTCACTGTATGAGCTGGCAATAAAGGAGATAAGAAAAATATGTGTACATACAGAGTCTACACAGAGTTTTAGAGGTGAGAATAAGGCTTAGCACAGTTGAAATGCAAACCATCACTTATTGGACTTTAATGAAATGGAGGTGCCGGCAAGACTTCAAACATGGCTGCACCGCCTTACGCAATGAGAAACCAAGAGTAACTAACATAAAATAGGGGTTCATCATATTAATGTGACACACATAGGAATATATCCCATAGTCTGTGGTACCTACAGCACAATCAGTTTTAGTTTTGTTTTGTTTTTTCATTGTAGCAGAAGTAGGCAAAATTTTGCCTTATGGGCACATCTAGGAGTGAGAATAAGAGTCAAAACTTTGTTTCCAACTTTTTCATCAAAATTCCTTTTTTTATTGTTCTGTTCACAAAGAGAATGTGTCAGCTGCTAAACAGACAAAAACAAACTAAAAACCAGTAAAAAAATTACTTGAACCTAAAAAAACAAAATCAGAAAGAAAAAACAATACAGCATCCACATTTAAACCAAAGAGTGAAAAGTGGATTATAAAACATTAGGTCTCTCCCTTCCAAGTCTCTGTTAGTACTGGAATTAATAATTGATAAAAAAAAAAATTGATTTACTTCACCTTACAGAGACCTGGTTACAGCAGGATGATTATGTTAGTTTAAATAAATCAACACCCCCAGATCATTCTAGCTATCAGAAAGAAACACAGGCCAAGGGGGCGGTGTGGCAGCAATTGTCCACACCAGCCTATTAATCAACAAAAGACCAAGACAGACTTTTAATTCATTTGGAAGCCTGATGCTTAACACCCTAGCTGCAAAACTCAAAAACCAGTCTTTTATATTTATATTTATATATATATATATATATATATATATATACATACACATATATATATATATATATTCCTTCCCACTGTCGCCAAAGTGCTTGCTCATAGGGGGTCATATGATTGTTGGGTTTTTTTCTGTATCTATGAAGCGCCTTAAGGCAACTTTTGTTGTGATTTGGCACTATATAAATAAAATTGAATTGAATTGAATATGTTATCATCTATCATCCACCTGGGCTTTACACAGAGTTCCTGCCGGATTTCTCAGAGTTTCTGTCTGATTTCTCAGACTTTTTATCTGATTTAATGCTCAGCAATGTTCCCTCTAAGCTGCGCGCGTGCACAATTGCGCACTGCTGGCATGGTCTCTGCACACAGAAAATCTGCGTTGCGCACAAAAAAAAAATTAACCTGAATTGAAATTAAAATTAAAACTTTAACAATTCTGTTTTGCAGTGTTAGTAAGTGACTGACTACTCCCGTATGGGATTAGAACGATGCCACCTTATCCCATAGTCCAGCCAATAATGTGATTCACATTCGTATATATGCAGCTAATCAACGTCGTTGACAGGCTATGACAGTGTCCTTATGTGCCGACGCCGGTGTTTTAGCTAGCAAAGCGGCGTGGCTGATGTGGAGTGAAGCCACGTCAATGACAACGTGGACAACCATTGGAGATGTGAGCAGGACAGACGGAACAATTGACAGAAAAAGTGTGGACTTTATACCAGTTTTTAAATTGTGTTGATAGGCCACGTAAAACCAGAGTTATGATAAAAATATCTGCAATGTTTGGTTTTCTTCCTGAATACTATCATTGTTTATTTTTACTGTGGGGAAAAAACGGTAAAAATGGCGTTTTATAAGGAAAGCGCTTGAAAGCACTCTCCGAGGAGAAGAAAAAAAATAAAAAAATACAAAACACCCTTTCCTATTGGTCAAAAAATGTACCATGTCGACCAATCAAAAATGATGTGGAAACATGGCATTTAGTTGTTTATGGAGGGGGAGAGTTTTAGGAGTTGCGGCAGTGTTTTGATATGTGAGAGATTTGCGACGTTTAACGCAAATCTTGTGTAGTTAATGTGTAGTGTAGTCAATAGTTTTGTTGTGTGTGTCAGAACAATGAGGCGACTGCTGAATGTTACAGGTGTTACAGCAGTGATACATCTCCTGTTGTCAGGCCTGCAGGTATCAGGCTGTTGTTCTCCTTTATCTCATAGTGGACAGAAATTATTTTTTGGAGTGGCACAAATAATTTGTGTGGCATCAGATTTGATACAGAACAGCTGATTGTTCTGTAAATAGTTTGAAATGTTTATTTAAAAAAAACGCCTTGGCTGCATTTTTAGGTAAACAGCTGCAAAAAACTTTGTTGTTTGCATAACTCAGTTACTTTTTTGAAGAAGTAACTATATAATTAATTGCCCAACATTGGTCATTATTTACTGTATTTTGCAGACAGAGAGTTACAGGACTCTTTCCCAAACCACAGACTCATAATACAAGTCGGAGCTTTATAAAATAAAATAAAAATTAAAAAAAAAGAAAGAAAGAAAAGAAAAGAAAGAAAGTTGTGTTTTCAAAATTGGAGTTCAAGTTATTTTTACTTCCAATAGTGCTAACATACTACACAGGTCATGAAAAGATTTTTTTAAATTTTGAATTGTAAGTGGGATAAAGCAGTTAATTAAAAGTAGTCTAACATAAATGCTGTAATTTGATTATTTTAATAAACCATGTAACTTGGATGGATTCGATACAGGCATGACCACAGTGCACACGTCTGCTGTTGCTCACAGTGGTCCAAGGGACCGCTCAGGGAGTTTGTGTGTTTGCTCAGACACATGAAAAATTAGAGGGAACATTGGTGTTCAGCTAAGATAAAATAATTATTGTGGGTGATTTTAACATCCATGTAGATGCCTGAAATGACAGCCTTAGTGTGATATTTAATCTGTTATTAGACTTCTCTCAAAATTAAAAACACCCATCACTTTAATCGCACTCTGGATCTTGTTTTAACATTTAGCATAGAAACTGATCATTTAACAGTGTTTCCTGAAAACCCTCTCTTGTCTGATCATTTCCTGATAACATTGAAATTTGATTAGACAGCAGAGGGGAGTAGACTTCATCACAGTAGATGACTTTCTGAAAGTGCTGTAACTGAGTTTAGGAATATGACAATTTGCTTATTAGTGATCAAGGAACTGACCTCAAAGCCCATTTGTTCATTCAGTGGTGCAAATGTACTGTTTATAAGGTTGGGGAAACCTGTAGTCAGCTGAGACTGAAAAAGTCACTTGGATGAATGACGAAACATTTCTCCCACTGAAAACACTACATCACTACATCCAGGTGAACAAAATCAACCTTTTGGGATTTACTTACCTGGATGATTGAGCATGCATATTAGGGTTCCCCGATGTGCTAAATACTACTTCTGTATTTAGCTGCAATACATAGTGGGGTTGAGAGGAGAAAAACGCCTTTATCCAAAACGCCTTTAAGGCCATTTGGTTTATCAGTCTTGTGATACACTGGTGATAGTGTTATGTAAAGGCTGTGTGCAGGCAGGAGTGGTGGACCCAAAGTGCAGACGCTCGGAGGCACAATGTAAACTCAAAACAGCTTTAATGCTGAACTCAAAAAAGGTAACAAAACTGAGACTCCAAATAAACTCAGGCAAGCAGACCAAACACACAGCATAGAAAACGGTAGATCACAACACAAACAAACTGAAACACAGGGCTTAAATACACAGAGGGAGCAATCAGGGAATGGGTAACAGGAGGGAAACACAGCTGGGGCAAATCAGGCCTAACGAAACAAAGGAAGCACAACCAGACTCATTTACATGAGACAAGGACTTTCAAAGTAAAACAGGAAACATAACACAGACTAACCTTACAGACACAGACTCACAGGCAGACACTACAACAGAGGGAACAGAGACGTGGGACCAGGGCAGACACAGAGACATAAACCATAAGATAGAACTCTAACAAAGAAACCAAAGACTAGAAATGATAAATAATATAATAAACGACCCAGGCATCCTAACAGATAGTTGCAGTATTTGAATGGATTGTGATGAATTGTGATCAAAACATTAAAATTCTGTCTCAGAGAGCTATTCTTGCAAAAAAGTGCAGTCCTTGTGCTTTTAATGGCAATATTATTTGTGGCAGAATGAATAGAACAATAATTTTTATGTGATCAGACTAATCATGAGGTAGCAAATATTTGATCACATTGATCTCCAATCAATGACCAAACTTGGAAATTGTTTATTACAAATAAAAAACTGAAGACCTATAAAGACAGAATAAATGACAAATGAGCAAGAGTGAAAGCATAAAAAGGAAAAATGTCTGTAAAAAATAATAATGTTTTAGTTGATCAAAACTATTAGAATAAACAGGCAATGGTGGTAGAGAATATTAAAGATTTACTGCAGTTATTTATGCATTGGATAAGTGTGGACAACAAGATAAAGCATCAACCCATATACATCAACCATATGAAGATATAAACATGAGCTTTCTCTGCTTGTGAAAGGAAGAGTTTTCCAGTCTAGACTGTATACAGGCCAGGCAAGTATCTGAACAAAGAGTTCCAGATGAATTGATCACCACAATTTCTATGGGAACTTTCAGCTGGGTTTGCCCAAGGGCTTGACAGATGTTTCTCTCCACTAGAGTAACTTTCTGGGTTGATATCAGTGTTGTTCAGGGAGGACATGATGTGGTGTTGGACCAGTTTCTCGAAACAGGTCAGAGCAACTCGTTGCTAGTTTTTGAGGCTACTGATGGTGGTCTTTTTGGGAAGCTGGACAATTGTGGCCAGTTTCAAGCATGATGGGAAGAAAGACTGGGAGAGTGATGCAGATGAATGAAGATCTTAGTGAATCCCAGCCACCTGGTTTGCACACTCTTTCAGGACTGTCAATAGAAAATTGTACTTAGTAGTCAGTATAATATTTTAATAATATAAGTTTGCATATGATAGAATACTGCATGATGACCTCTTTATGACTCAGATGGTTGTTTTAATTCACTGTGACCCGTTATCATGCAGGGAAGGAGCAGTACCTGCTAGATAAGAGCTTAACAAGCAGTTTCACTTTGTACCAGGTAGAGGAGCCTCTCCTGGCACACGCGCACACGCGCACACACACACACACACACATATACACATCCACATTCCAATGTAATAAACAAACGCACCTACTGTTGCATATAAATAAAGACCAGGGCAGTGGCAGAGCGCGAGTCTCTGAGCCCTCACTCTCGTGCGTGTGCTCTGTGACTGCCCTTGCTAGCAAGTAAAACTGTGCGTCTCTGACTCTCAGCTGAAGAAGTGTCTTTAGAAGTGTTTCTTGACAAGGACCCTACCAGTCACTCCTTCTGGTCCAGTGGCCTTGCTTGGGTCAGTGTGCACATCTCATTGTGCTCCTGCACCATGGGGTTATGCAGGTGGAGGCTGGTGTTCGAGCTGCAGTTTCCTTCAGTCTTTTCACCTCTTCAATCAGCATGGGATGAAGTCCCCAGCTATTATGTGCACTGATTCACAGTAGAAGTTCTACTGGCTAGTAATTGCTTTGTGCAGTTCATCCATGGCTAAGTTGTATATTGCATTACCATCACAACTCACAAGGTATGCAGATGAGTCTGCATCTAACAGTCAGTTATTCCAAGTCTGGCTGTCTAAAGCCGTTGGCTGTGCGCTGTGCGGCCTGCTAACTTTATAGTGGCATTGTGGGCCTCAGCCAAGTCTCTGTGATTAACACAATGCAGCAATTATGGAAATATTTGTTGGCTACAACCTGTAAGTTCAATTCAATTTTATTTATATAGCAACAATTCACAACAACAGTTTCCTCAAGGTGCTTACATTGTATGATCTTTTGATTTTGTTTTTTATGAGTCTGGCATTGAATGGAAATGTTGTTTAAATGGTTTTCTCTTTAGCCGTGCTGGCAGATCAGCCCTACAGCTTCGCTTTCGTTTCCTTTTTTTACGCTTCCTCTCGAGAACTATCCATGGAAGATCTACCTAAGTCCTAACTATATCTTATGAAGTGGTGATAGTCCGCCAAATTGTCCTTTCACAGCTTAAAACTTTACAAACAATAATTAGGCAGTTGTTCCATGGTTAAGTTTTCGATCGGCATTTTCTTGTTTCGTCTTCATCTGTTGTTTTTTTTTATTTAATTTTTTAAAAGTTTTTATTTATATATATATATATATATATATATATATATATATATATATATATATATATATATATATATATATATATATTTAAGAAAGTTCAGAAAACTGATCAGTTACATTTGTAGGCTATTTATCACCAAGAAAATCTGCTCTGTTAATAAATTAATTTGGCTTTGATCTGGCAGCAAACTAAAGAGATTCCTTTACTTGACATTCTCTCCTAAACACTGAGTAACCATTATTGTTTTATTAAATGCAGTTTAATCTTTCAGGGCTCTAATTCCGTCACATTTGAAATGAACAGTAGTACAAAAGAAATTGTTCAGCTGAGCCCTTATTCACAAGGGGTCACCACAGCAGGTAGCGCTACATATTTGTTTATTTTTTTAATGGCAGATGTCTTTCCAGGCTCCTTACATCATTGAACCTGGAAGGTCTCGCTTATTAGGTTGTGAGCAAACCACTACACTTTGGACCCACTGGTAATAGAAAGTTATTAATTTATTTATTTTACCACTCATCAATCACCTATTTACTCTCATCTTATTTTCAGTCATGCATTTTACTGTTATATTTTTTATCTTATATATAGGTATTTATCACACATTCCTCTGATATTGCAGTGCCCAGCTGATCTATTTTGAGCCAAATGGCACATCAGATGCCCATTTAACGAGACTGCATTCAAAGAATGTCTGGATATAAGGAAAGTGGATAACAGCCATCATGGTTCTTTTTTCTCCTCGTCTTTCCTCATGTTGTGTATTTTCCATTGTTATACCTCTCTGACCTGTCTTCCCCATGTGATGTTTGTGTAATATATGTATGGTCGGAAGGGTAAGATGGCACTGGCACGGCTGGCAGCCTTAACCCAATTTCCCTTGGGATGAATAAAGTACAATCAATCAATCAATCAATCAATCAATCATCTCCAGCTAGGGTTTTTTATGTAACACTCAAAAAACCTGGCTAGGCGGAACTTGCCTTGTAGTCCAACCCTCAGGACCTGTGGTTCAGGTAACAACAGAGTTAAAATCAGAGTTAACATCAAAGGAAGAAAGCAAAATTTATTAGAGTGGCGTAAACAATTTGATTCCGCTGCTTTGACTTGCTAATTACTTTTGAGGATGAATTAGAGAAGTCTTTGGTGTTGGTCCAATTTCAGTCTGTAATTAGACTGTGTTAGTGGTCTAGTTAGAGCAATAGTAAAGATAAGTGGAAGAGGATGGCTTGATAGCTGGATGGAATTACACTAAATAATTTGTCAAAGATAAACTTCAATCTGTGTGCAAGTGGGCAATGAAGTGTTGTTGGCACATTTCTGTCTTATCAGCTATACAACGTTTGTACAGAAAACTAGTGAGAATGCACCCGTCCAGTTACGCAGTTCTTGAACTAACCCGCATAGTGGACACCCTCTTAGAGGATGTTCCACTCTAATAAGAAACACATTTTCAAGTTTTAACTGTACCCACATGACAGGGGATTTCTTTAAATCACCCCGTAGTTCTTCAGCTAAGACACCTGAGTTAGAAAACACAAACACTGCAGTTGTCAGCGGATTAGACCCAAACAGTGTTTTCTACCCTCAGTCGTCTTTTGCTGGTTGTTCAAGTTGTCTTGGCTGGATCCCAACACCGTGGACCAGAAAAGTTCACTGGCCTGGACCCGAATTAACGTCCCAGGTCTTTCACCTCTACCTAGAGAGGGCTGTCGACAGACTTCGGTGCTGGCTTCCCACGACGTCAGGATACAGCAGTCAGACCTTGGATTGGAGTCACAGAAACGTGTCTGTTGTTTCCATCGCTAAGCTCGAAGGACCAATTTAAATGACAGGGGATTTCTTTAAATCACCCTGTAGTTCTTCAGCTAAGACACCTGAGTTAGAAAACACAAACACTGCAGTTGTCTTCACTCGCGAGGGCAGTCATGAACGCATAACCTGCGACCTGCGTCTCATCACTGTCTGCGTTCTTTATTTATACTTTTCTCTGTGTGTGTGTGTGTGTGTGTGTGTGTGTGTGTGTGTGTGTGTGTACAAAAATAACAACGTCACTCAGAGCAACGGGTTTTTCCCTTTTCTACATCTGTATGTTCTCGGAAAAGAGCTGAGGTTTCTCTTCTCTACATCTAACTGTTCTCTGAAAACAGGAAGTGGTTTAGTAGCTGAATAAGTTCATCACAAAAGTTATTAGGTGAAAAGTCATGTAGACATGTAGATTGCTTAGTGATCAATAAAAAGCACATTTCATGAAGCTGAAAACACATTATATAAAAACAATTTTCCTTTGACACCACATAAAATACAAACAAATATGTGATCAAAAACTTAAATAGAAGGATGTTGCACAGTATTTTGTACACTTTATACACTTGGAATAGGCTCTTTTCTTTGGTCAATGCCTTTTTCGACCAGAACTATCATCCAATCATATGTCTCATGAATACAGTCAGAACCCTGTCCTTGAATGCCCTCTCATCTTCAGGCAGAACGACAACATCATTCAATGCCAGGGTCTCAGTGGCACATTAATTTTTCTGGGTTTTCAGAAGCCTATCCCTAGATGCCTGCCAGGGACGGAGGGATCAGGTCCATTCTCTAAGGCTGTGAGTGTGATCTAAACAGACACTGCAGTTTCATAAACAGGATGAACCCAAAGGTAATCTAAGGTCTTAATGCAGTCATTTCAGATAAACCACTAAAAATAAACACAAATATATCATCTGATTTTAATGGTATATGGTGCTCAAAAAACACCCGGGAGGTTAATTGTTCAGTCTTGGATGACTTTATTAACAATACAGCACTTAAAAAAACAGCATCTTGCACCCTGCTGTTATGCACTGGATTGTCTCAGGGGGCATCTTTACACATTCACTGAGTACGCTGTCAGTTGGGGCCATCTGCCTGATGTAATCATGGATGTTGTTTCATCCTGGACTGTGATACTGACACTCACCAGTCTCCGGCCTCCTTCTTTCCTTAGCATACAGCCTCAGGGCGCTGGACTTGGGGTGAAACCCTCCATGCATGGTTGGGAGCTTCCTCATCTTAATGTCAGTGGCTTCTATCTCTTCCTTTGTCCAGCTTATTATACCAACAGGGTACCTGATCACGGGCAGGGTGTAGGTGATTATAGCCCAGATCTTGTTCTTACCATTCAGCTGACTACCATGTACCCTCTGCAGGTACATGGTAGTTGTAGCTTTCCTAGTGGCCTCTTCATGGTTCCCATTTACCTGTGGGATCCCCAGGTACTTGTAGCTGTCCTCAATGTCTGCAATGTTGCCTTCTGGTAGTTCGATCCCCTCAGGTTTGACTACCTTCCCTCTCTTCGTTGTCATCTGATTACATTTCTCCAGTCCAAACAACATTCCAATGTCATTGCTGTATATCCTGGTGGTGTGGATCAGTGAATCGATGTCTAATTCACTCTTGACATACAGGTTGATGTTGTCCATGTACACTGTAAAATCTAATTAGTTCTCAGAACTCAAAAAACTAAGGAAACTCATTGCCTCAAAAAAATTGAGCAAAGCTTAGCTAAAAATGACTAAATTAGGACAACTTATTTCAGGGTTCTGTAGAATGTTTAGCTGATTTTAGAGTTTAGAAATGTGTTAAAATATAATGTAGAACTATTGTAGAGACACTGCCCTTAAAGTAATAAAGGCTGACTGTGTCGTGAACTTAGGAGTAGATTGTAGGAGACCTCTCCCCCACTGAGTGGAAATCCCCCAGAGGATGTTTGGGGTGGGGGTCTCAACATTTGTAACTGTGGTTTGGAAGGGAGAGGGGTTTTATGACCTCTAGGGAGTTACATACACCCACAGTGTTTTAACTGTCACGCACACACATCCACACGCACACTCACTCATGTGCACTCACACATACACACAGGTATGCGTACACATTCACACACGAGCACTCACATAGACACGTGGGAACGCGCACATGTAGGCATTCATGTGCTCGTGCACATAGACACAGACACAGAGTTTGCAGCACACCGTAGGGGGTTTTATGATGGGGTCGCTTCTATAAAGCTGGCTGTAACTAACAAAGGGGTGAAGATTTTGGAGAGGGACACCGGCCTCGTCTTCCCTTCTAGAAGATGCATGCTTAAATGAAGATGAATAAAGATGAATAAAAGTTTTGTGAAAATGACTACTGAGTCCGGTGCCATCTCTGGATGCTCGAGGAATAAAAAGAACCGGGGTAAAACTGATTTCGTAACAGTTCATACACCTATTTTAGGGTGAAATTCGAGTACTTTTTAAACACTTTCAAGGTCCCTTTTCAAGCTTTTTTCCAGCACCCCCCACCCCACCCCCAAAAAAGTGCATGTTTCAATTCGCATCACCTCAGTAAGACCATGTGAAAATTAAAATCATCCTAGGTGAACTTAAACACCTTTGTTCCCCTTTTGTTAAGACAGAAAAACGCACCACACAAAAATACTGCAAAAGGACGGTCGCCTTATATACATAGTGTATAAACTCAAAATGCACATTTCACTTAAAAATTAAGATGTGAACAAATCAACTTGTTAGGGATATTCTTCTCCTGTTGAAAACCCCCCCCCAAAAAGAAATGTCTTCTCATCAGATATTGATGCTTCTTCCCTGTGTGACAGAAAATAGGAGACAGATGTTTGTTTGTTTTTTAAGTTAGTTCCCAATAAAACTGGTTTATTGCTAACTACATTGCTGTCTGTATTATTACTGAAGTTCTAAATGATCACCTTTAAAGTGTTTGTGCTAATAACATCATGTACAGTCAGGCAGGCATGGACAACAGCACTGACTGGGAGGCTTTGAACAGATCACATAGTTCAATTCAACATATACGACTTTAAGAATGCACAAGCATCTACTTAAAATCTATTTATTTATCATCTATTATTATGTACAATTCCAATGTACTTTGTTCATCTCACTTAAATAAACAGGCAGCCTTAAAGTATGAAATATTCATATACAAACACACATAAATGTGTGTACTATCTTAGTGGCTGATAGTGCCCCACAGGTCACACTCAGTGTGAGCTTGAAGACATTTATAATGTTTAAGTAGTTTAATGTGTCGGTGCTGACGATAAACACAGTTTGAATGAATCTTTGGTAGCACAGAAACAAGTGGCTATTCTTTGTGACCATATGGATCGCTCCCTCGTATTACCATTATTTCACCCAGAGGCACCAAGTTAATACTCAAAAAAGCTGCAGCAATACACACAAATATAAACAGTACTTGGTGACAACTTTGCTTTTAGCCTTTAACCCTCTGGTAGTGATGTGTCGGTCGTGAACGAAACTTGTACGTGTTTTGGATCTTTGACGAGCCGGCTCCTTATTGTGAGTGTGGGTGTTTTTTTTCCCTTTCTCTCACCCTCTCTCTCGCACTTTTTTCCCGCTTCACTCCGCACGCGAGCCTTGTGTTTTGCGCTGGGAAGAGGGGGGAGGGGCATTAGTTACACTCAGTAGCACAGGAACAGAGCGGGAGGGAGAGAGAGAGAGAGCCAGGGACAACAACGTCACATTAGAAAGGTATAGTAATCATCCACAACTATTTTCAGTTGCAGATGATAAAGGATTCAGAAAGTTTATTCATGCAGGCCCATATGACAGAGAATGTGCATCTGCTTTTTGTTTTCATATTTTAATTTATATTTAATTGTGTTGTGGTTTGCAGCGTTTTGTGTTGTTTCACTTTAAATTTGTTTAAAAGGAAAAAGCTGAAAATTTAAATAGTTAAAAGTTGAAATGTAAATAGTTGGTTTTTGTATTATATGATTTATTTAATACATTTTATGTGGAGTGAAAAAATAAAAGTATATTTACGGTGGCCGCTAGAGACAAAGCACATACAAACTTCAAAACACATAAAAACTCAAAACACGTACCATACACAACAGAAGTGCTCCAGGATGCTAGACGCAGTGTTGAGCTTTTGTTACCTAGGGGCTACACAAGCCAGCAAGTACCAGCGACCGGATTTGGTGTGTGGTAGTAACAGGTAAATGAACATTTTTTTTAAATAATTTGAATATATATGAGTGCTTGTGTATAAATACACAAACAATACACACATGCTTTCAATTGTGTAATTTAAGTGATCTAGGTAGCTCTGTTTTGGAAGTTCAGTTAAAGCTAGAAATGTGTTTTGGAGTTTGTACGTGGTTTGTCTCTAGGGGCCACCGCATATATTTATATATAAACATATATAGATAAAACCACTTTTTTTTACATTAGTAATTCCTTTTGTGCATAATTTTATATTATTGTTAATAATAAATTAATTAAAGCAACAAAACAACCTGAAGAGCCGGTTGGGAGCCAGAAGAGCCGGCTCTTTTTAGTGAGCCAAGCCGAAAGCTCCGGTTCTCTAAAAAAAGCCAGAAATCCCATCACTACCCTCTGGGGTCGAGGGTATAATTGGCCGTTTCTGACTACTTTTGATTTGGCCTCTATATTTCACCTTTAAAAACTGTTTATCTTGCCAATCTGTTATTTTCTCATTTTGACATACTGTATCAGCATAACTTATCTAAATTCAGACAAAATTTAGAAAAGTAGAAAGTGATATTTTTGACTGTAAAAACCACAAGCATGTTTAACTAATTATTTTCATAACTTGAAATGCAAATAGAAATTGTACATTTAAAAAAAAAATATGCACAAGTTTTGCAAACAACAAAGTTATATGGTGCTATTTACCTAAAAATGCAGCCAAGGCTCAGACGTTTTTTGTATAACCATTTCAAACTATTTACAGAATAATCAGGTGCTCTACATCAAAGAAGAAGGCTCACAAATTATTTATGCAACTCCAAAAAATAGTTTGCGTTCACTATAACACAGATGAGAACAGCACAGGGATAAACCTGCAGGTCTGACAGCAGGTGTGTCACTCAGCATTTACGCTGCAATCTGCCTTTGGTGGCTTTTTTGCAGCAACTGTGACGTTCACTAGTAGAACTGACACACAAAACAAAACAACGACTAGACCACACACTAACTACACAAGACAACACACTAACTTGAGACTCCAAACACAGTAAATGTCACAAATCTCTCACGTATCAAAACTCTCTCTCTCTCTCTTTTGCTCACTCCCAAAACTTCCCCCTCTTCCCAAACAACCAGATGCCACATGTTGCCATATCATTTTTTGGGGGGGGGGTCACACGTTGAAACAGACGGAGGCGCAAGGCAGCCCAGACAGCGAAATTTTGCTTTTACATTTTGCGACTCATTTTATTTCTCTATCTGATAAGAAAACTATTCAACCAGATAGTTATTTGTGGTGAATGAAATACAGTTACACTTTCAAGCACTTTTAAGCACCACATCTGAAATTCAAGCACTTTTCAAACCTTGAAAAGACAACATTAAAATTCAAGCATTTTCAGGGATTTCAAGCACCCGTACGAACCCTGTTATTTATTTTGAGTACTCTGTACAAGCTCATTTGTTCACAGAACTCAAAAAATTGGATCAAGTTTACTTAAGATGACCAAGTTAGGGCAACTTATTCATTTTGAGTACACTGTACAACCTCATTAGTTCCTAGAACTCATAAAAACTAAGGAAACTCGTTGCCTCAAAAACACTAAGTAAAGCTTACTTAAGATGACTGTTAGGACAACTTATTCATTGCAAGTCTGCAGTATCAAGAATAACTTGATATTTCTGACTGTACAATACTAATTGTTTACCTACTGACAAACATTTCAAGTTCAACTGAATGAAAAAACAATTTGTGGTAACCTGAATATGATTAAAAATAATTAACAACACTTTTTGTAATGATGTTAAAATCAGCCCAACTTTTATTTTCAAATGCAAAAAAGTATAACAGCCAACATACTGGACACTGTTCTCTTGAACAACAAACAATTATATTGCCATCACTGTTATAATCTTACAATGAAACAAAGTCTCAGATGTAATTATTCTGAAAATAAGTTTAGGCCTACCTCAAGTTTGTTTTGTACTTACATTATTTATATGATCAAAATAAAATATATTTATTGTTCTGTCACAAATGCAGTCTCTGATTTAAACAACACATTTGTTTTCCATTCCAACACAGGAGCTGGAATGTTGTATTATTTTAAGGATGGCTTGTTTCCAGTCCAGGCATTACTGCCTGAATGACTGTCATGGATCGAGGTGATCCAAATGTAGGTGCAGAAGAAAGTCTTTAACTTCCCTTCAGTACAGTGGCAGTGGATGTGGGTTGGAGATGGAATGAGCTTGAACCTGCAGGCGACCATCTTCACTGACCACACCATCTGTGACGGAGGACTCATCTCTCCTGTTGTCCTGCAAGCAAACAATCATATTTTTTGGAACATGAACTTAATTGCTTTCTTAAAACATTTTTTCTGCATTTGGTATAGAACAGACTCCAATTTAGACAATCGCAGGCCCCCTCCCCACCGGAGAGGTGACATTCAATGTCCCAATTGTCAGTCTGGATTGCCCTGACCACCACCCAACATACAATAATGTCATGAAAGCATCATTTTAAAAAGGGCTATGCAAACATGGCCAATAACTTTCATCCTAATGATGTGCAAAATGATTTAGGCACAAAACAAATTTTGCTGTTAGAAAACTTGCAGACTTCTCTATATACAGTGTAAACCCTCTAAACTAAGTTTGGGGGGATGTGATCTTTCAAGAAATGCAGACCAATCTGTTGTTGTTTCTTTACTTACACAGCATGTCTTGTATAATTAACTGGAGTCACCAGCAACAGCATAGTGCAGTCATATCTCAAGTCTAATAACAGAAGACAGGAAAAGATCAGTAAAGAAACAACTTCCCCAAACCAAAGCACAAATAAAACAATAAGTAAAACAGGCTGATCTAAAGTATGATTAAAGTTCAGCCTGATTGATGTAAATGTCACTGAAAATTGCTAATGTATTGGAAAACCAAAATACTTACTACTGAGTTGATGTCTTTCTGTCCAACAGCAGGAGTGCTGGTCCCGAGCCTCAAAGACAGTAAGAAGCAAGCAGAGGGAGAAAAAACTGAAAAAACTGAAACTGATTTGATCCTTAATGGCTGTGCAATCATTGTAACATATAGTTTGCTTATGTTGTTAAATAAAGTCTAGATTTGACATTAGATATAGATGCCACAGATGTTCAAAAGCTGCCACAAAGCATGAAAAAAATTACGTCTCCAAAAACGTCGGAGCATTTTTGCAAATATGTGATGTCTTGATAAATCGAGCAGATATTTGAACTTTACACAGCTACATTCTCGCCTGAAAATATCTTAAAGGTTTATTTTGTGACCCAGAAAAAGTAATAAGTTTTTTAGCCATGCTCGTCCGCTATTGCTGCGCTTTCAAGTACACAGGCTCCGACAACCGCGGCTGAGAAATACGATCCTCCTTTTCCCCAGACTACCCTTTCTGGGGAAAAGGGTAGTCTGGGGACTATATATACTAATACACTATATATACTATATACTATATATACTAATACACTGTGGGATGACTTAAATTTTATACACTTCATCTGTGTAACTAAGCTGCTTTGTGAACCCTGTTTTTAGCTTTGTGACATTTTTACAGCCCATCTATGCACACAAATAAGTTAGAGGACTAAATGAATAATAGAAAATAAATAGCAATAGAAAATGTTTTTCTATAAGTTTCAAAGAGATCTAGTTTACATATTTGATATAATACAGTAAATGTGTATGAATAACCGGTCACTGAATTCAGTCACTGAAATTATCCATGAAACTAGCTAAGTAATTCCTAAATGCATGTTGATTAAAGAAAATGATTTTACGTGGATATGATTGTCTCTGATGAGCCTAAGGTACAAAACATGCCGGCGACGACGATAAAGTTTTTCTAGCTCCTCGAGAATTAAAAATATGCAAAAAAAATGGAGCAACATTTCTGGGTCCAAAATTTAAATTTGGCGCTAGTGACCGAAAAAATGTGAAAGTAAGAGTGGACTTGAACAAGGCTAGAAAGCTGTCCAGTTTCATAGAGGCTCACTTCTGGCCTACCCACTCCATAAAAAAAAAAAAAAATCCTAAAAAAGCAGTAATATTCCGGCAGCTGGGGCGCCAAAATAATACCAGAAAATATTTTTCCCATGAAAATACAGTTATTTTCAGTAATGACAATACAGTTTGTCGCCCTAATTTTACATGGGATTTTGCCTTTTTCAGGTGCTTTTAAACATTAAATTAGAAACAATTTAATGTGATTAAACAATGAAATTACCTTTAAACAAGGTCAATGAATGCGGCAATATGAATAATAATACTTAAATGTACAGAAATATAAAGTTAACAGTTGGTTTAAATAATAATGGATTGCATTCATATAGCGCTTTACAATTCCACTTTATAATTCTCCTCTGGCCATAACCAGTAGGTGGTAGGTGAAGTGTCTTTCCCAATGACACAACGACCGAGAGAGTCCGAGCCAGGGCTCGAACCGGCAACCTTCTGATTACAAGGTGAACTGCCAACTCTTGAGCCACGATCGCCCTAAATAATAATAATAATAATAAAAAAAGTCAAAAAAGTTTATACGAATCATGTTATATATTTTTCCATAGCATTACATGAATTTAACAGTTCAATCTTTCAAATAACAGACAAATATTTGTGAAATTATGATGCATTTGTGAATGTATTTTAACAATCTAAATATGCATATGTACAGACAGATACATTTAAAAAACAAGAAAAATATGTTTTATTACATTTACTAGTTTTATTGTCATGTACAGACAAACAGTGTAGCCACATTTAACCATAATGAAATTCTTTGGCTCGTGCTCCTCAGCTTTACGTGAGCATATAGAAAGTGTGCAGTTATATTAAGAAGAAAATAACAGAAAATAGCAGTAATAATAATAATAATAATAATTTTTTTTAAAAATCAAATAGTATTAAATTCTTAGAGAATTTAAGACAAGTTGGTATTGACAGGTTGTGCAAAACTTGTGGAATGAGCATTTAAGTGGCATTTGTTGAAGTGTCAGTTTGTAGAGTCCTGTAATTGTAGGGAGTGTGTAATGGTGTGTAAAGATTGTCAACAGTTCAAAAACCTGATGGCTTGAAACTGTCTCTGTGTCTGCTAGTGCAGGTCTGAATGCTCCTGACCTGCTTCCCCGATAACAGGAGTGTGAGGAGTCTGTGGCTGGGGTGGCTGGGATCAGAGAGGATCTACTGCGTTTTCCTCATGCAGCTCTGTCTGTAGAGATCTTGCATGGCTGGCAGTTCAGTCCTTTGCTGATCTCACCACCCTCTATGTTTCAGGTGTCATGTTTAGCGTCTCCTAGTTTAGGGTTTTGTTAGTGTTTTCTTCATTTCTCCTTTGCTAGTTGTTTTGTAGTGTTTTCATGCAGCCACCAGTAAAAGGCTCGCTTTCAGTTTCAACCTTCGCCTGTTCCTCTATTTGTTTGCACATGGGTCCTCACCTCTCATCTCCACATGGTCTGCCCTTGCAAACTGTGACACCTACAGATTAAGAAGGGGATGTCATTTAAGTTCATATGTGTGTGATGGCAGATGAACAAATGCTTTTGGCAATATAGAGTATTTTAGATATTTCACCAAAAGAAAATTAAACCGAAATAAAAGCAATCAAACAGCTTTATTTACTGTATTTCTGTATGCATGTTCTTAGCTTTGTAATTGTGTCACTGTAGCATATTTGGCTCAGAGGGTATTAGCATTTCTATTCAGATTCACACTGTGAAGTGCCACCATTTCTTAGACTTAGACATTGTATTTTTGTAACTTTTTTATTTTCCACAAAGCACATTCAGTGGCCTTGGATTAAAGCAGTGAGGGGTGTGAAGGTTGATGGGTGTCAGCTCATTAATCATATTTTCAGGAGAAGAGTCTGCTTAGAAGATTTCACACTGTTCTGCTTTTTCTCCCCACAAAGCAAATACACTGCCTAAAATTTTGCACACACATTACAGACCAGTCTAAGTAAATAGATTTGGATGTTTTTTCTTTATTTCCCTGGCATATTGAGACTATGAAAGTTACTTCAGGTACCTCTGTTCAGCAAGGTACAACCAAGCAATTTTGGCCACTGCGCTATGTTATTCTTGACTGACAGCTTTTATAGTGGGATATATTTGTCCATTATATGTAATGTAAAACAAAGTTTGGGAACTAAACCAACTGGAACAATATTCTGTGTTATACTCTGTCAAATCAAACATGCAGAGCTACCAATTGTGGCAACTGCTTGTGACCAAGGAGCAGCCAAAAGTAGCTTTAATGATAGCATGGCATTCACTAATCCTATTAGTGCTCTACTGTCTTGTAACATTTTGCAAGAAACTCCACAGGAGGGTGCAAGCTTGAAGTTGGAGAAGGCAGTTAGCTTCCTGACTAAGGAAGGCATTTGACCACTTTCCTTTTCTCTAACATGGCTCACATTTATATACATAGACAGAGAGTATAAGATCCACCAAGGCTGGGGTTTGTCACACCAGGCAAGATGCCCCTGAGACAATCCAGCACATAACAGCAGGGTGCAAGATGCTAGCAGGCAGGGCATACATGGAGCGCCATAACCAAGAAGCCGTCATACAGGGAGTGCAGAATTATTAGGCAAATGAGTATTTTGTCCACATCATCCTCTCCATGCATGTTGTCTTACTCCAAGCTGTATAGGCTCGAAAGCCTACTACCAATTAAGCATATTAGGTGATGTGCAACTCTGTAATGAGAAGGGGTGTGGTCTAATGACATCAACACCCTATATCAGATGTGCATAATTATTAGGCAACGTCCTTTCCTTTGGCAAAATGGGTCAAAAGAAGGACTTGACAGGCTCAGAAAAGTCAAAAATAGTGAGATATCTTGCAGAGGGATGCAGCAGTCTCAAAATTGCAAAGCTTCTGAAGCGTGATCATCGAACAATCAAGCGTTTCATTCAAAATAGTCAACAGGGTCGCAAGAAGCGTGTGGAAAAACCAAGGCGCAAAATAACTGCCCATGAACTGAGAAAAGTCAAGTGTGCAGCTGCCAAGATGCCACTTGCCACCAGTTTGGCCATATTTCAGAGCTGTAACATCACTGGAGTGCCCAAAAGCACAAGGTGTGCAATACTCAGAGACATGGCCAAGGTAAGAAAGGCTGAAAGACGACCACCACTGAACAAGACACACAAGCTGAAACGTCAAGACTGGGCCAAGAAATATCTCAAGACTGGTTTTTCTAAGGTTTTATGGACTGATGAAATGAGAGTGAGTCTTGATGGGCCAGATGGATGGGCCCGTGGCTGGATTGGTAAAGGGCAGAGAGCTCCAGTCCGACTCAGACGCCAGCAAGGTGGAGGTGGAGTACTGGTTTGGGCTGGTATCATCAAAGATGAGCTTGTGGGGCTTTTTTGGGTTGAGGATGGAGTCAAGCTCAACTCCCAGTCCTACTGCCAGTTTCTGGAAGACACCTTCTTCAAGCAGTGGTACAGGAAGAAGTCTGCATCCTTCAAGAAAAACATGATTTTCATGCAGGACAATGCTCCATCACACGCGTCCAAGTACTCCACAGCGTGGCTGGCAAGAAAGGGTATAAAAGAAGAAAAACTAATGACATGGCCACCTTGAATGGCCAAGCTAAGATCCTGTGGGACTTCCAGATACAGATGGACAAAATGATGATGTCTAACCAATGGGACATAATTGTGGTGGACAAGCAGAGAAAGACAGTTATAATGATACTGAGCGATACTGAATGATAGCAACATCAGGAAGAAGGAACACAAGGAGCCGCAGAAGTACCAAGGGCTCAGAGAAGAGCTCGAGAAGATGTGGAGGATGAAGGTGTTCCCAGTGGTAATCAGAGCACTAAGTGCAGTGAGTCCCATGCTAGGCGAGTGGCTCCAGCAGATCCCAGGAACAACATCCAAGAAGAGCACAGTGCTAGGAACAAGTAAGATACTGCTCAGGACCCTCAAGCTCCCAGGCCTCTGGTAGAGGATCTGAGCTTGAAGGATAAAGACCACCAGCAAGGGTGAGAGGGGAATTTTTATGTATTGCATAAAAGCCACTATTTGATGACGAAACATAGAAGACTGTGTACTATACATAATAAAGTACGTATAAAAACAGCTTACAGCAGCAAATTAATTGTCTTCATAATTTATTAAAGTTACAAAAACTCCTTGCAGGCAGCGGTACACATAAAATAATTTCACCTAATTATGAGTTCGAAAACACTGTTTCAGACTGCTACAACTCACTTACTGGTAATTTCTTTGTAGAATGTGTCACTTAGCCTAATCAGTGACATTAATTATCCCTTCTTACTTAGCCACACATGATTTCTTTCAAAATCTGGTAATATTAAACTTTTATACACACAATTTTGTAAACAAAAAGAAAATTTCCTTGAGAAAGTGAGGGGATTTGTTTCTATTTCTTCAGAAAGTAAAACTTGGGTGAGCATTACCTAATTAATTAAAGCAGAAAAATGTGTGAATCAGAATTGTAATAAATATGAATCAAATGGTACACCTACATGTTGTCTTTATCTTATGTGATGAAGTTAGTTTTGTCAACTGTTTGTTTTGTTATGGCTAATTGACTTTATCCATGGATGATGATAGTGTCACATTGTCCTGTCATTTCTTTTAAATATACTAAATAGAAGCCCTGCTTTTAATCTCTTTGGCTGTGATAAACACTGTGTTCCCCAGCCCAGAATCAGTACACCCTGCTCTCTGTGAAATCGAATAGTTTGTCTCATCTACATAATGTGTAGCAGGTTTTTCACTTGATGTGTCAGGATTATTACAAATTCAAAATGATTGGCAAGTTAATGTCACGTGTGGCGGTCATTTGTCTGCAAAACCTCTATATAAATAAAATGTAATTCAATTCTTAAAATATATCATCTGTTAAAATATAAAAACTTAAAATTACATTTGAAAATGTAAATTTACTGATAAGCTACAATGAAAAATTCCTGCCACTCCTCCTCCTTGCTCTGGATTCAGGTTTTTTTGAATGAGTATGACTCGGACGTTTTGAGTATTTGAAATTAACATTAATCCTATTGTAATCATTCTCTAAGGTGTGATAAATGATCAAATCATTAGCTAACAGTGACATAGAAGAGAGAATATTTAAACACTGTTTGATAATCAGCATTTAACTGATTTAGTCTTTGGTGTATTTGAGGACATTCAATTATTATGTCTTTGTGGGGATTTTTAAATATGTTTTTGTTTTGTTTTTTTTGCTGATTTTTAATTAGTTTTTTGTTTGTTTGTGACACAGTCTTATGGGGCTATTTGATGGGGCACCTCATTTCTATACTTTGCCCCAGGTGAAGACATGTAATTCAATGCCCTGACAGCTACAGGGTTTAAACTGGTATTTAGTCTATTTGTCTTTGTTTCAATGCTCCTATATCTTTTGCCTGATGGCAGCAGTTGGAACAGGTTATGAGTGTGGTGTGCGGAGTCTTTTATTATATTTCCTGCTTTCCTGAGACAGTGAGAGTAGTGCAGTAGAATAAGATGCTCTCCATAGAACATCAGTAGAAGGACACCAGCAGCTTTTGAGTGATGATATTTTTCCTGAGGACCCACAGGAAAAAAAGTCTCTGCTCAGCCTTCTTTGCCAGCTCTGCTGTGTTCACACCCAAGGGCAGGTCCTCCGTGATGTGAACTCCCAGAAAACAGAAGTCCAATCCCCACCTTATGATTCCTACCATGGGAGGGGTGAGGTCAGCTGGTTCTGGCACAGAGGAGAAAGGTTTCCAGGCCCCACGCCAGCGTCACAAACCTTTCTCCTCTGGGCCAGGACCAGCTGATCTCGCCCCTTCCAGGACTGCTGGCCACCCGCCAAAAAGCCTTTCCTCTATGCTCTCTCTCGCCAGTTACCCGGCAGCAACGGACAATGTACCAAGCTCACGGGGGTTGTGGAGACGTCAGAGCAAGAGTATTGGCGGTGCGGGCTGCTGGGACATTTTCACTGGGAATGCCCTCTCATTTAGGTTGGGCAGGTGTTCTGTGTTGCCAGGGTGCCAACAGCCCCCCCAGACTTGTGTATGCCCTTAATCTATAGAGTGGTGGAATATGGGATATATATATATAAAGGCAGAGCTAAAGTCAATAAAGACGAGGTGTGCACAGTTCCCCCTGCGCTCCAGGCAGGACAGAGTAGCATGGAGAGCAGCAGTAGCAGGGTCCTCAGAACTTTTCCTGTAAGCAAATTGGAGTGCATTAACCCTTTAAGACCTACCATAGAACCAAGTCCGCCAGAGCTTATATTATATTTTTACATGCTGTGGAGCCATTTTTGGGAGCATTTCAAGTTGCTATACATCAATACAACCATTATAGCCCAGATTTTAATAATATGTATTCATTAAGTGCATAGTAATTACATAAATTGCAAAAAAGTGCAATAAACTACAAAAAATTTGAAAATCGTTTTTGATTTTTTAACATATATTTCTAGTTAGAGAAATTTAAGAGGCTTATCCCTCAAAACTGTAAATACAAAAAAGTTGCACAAAATAGTTTCCCACCACAGGAAATTTATTTTGAGTGTCTTCATAGTTTTATTTTTGAAATACACCAATTTTTATATACTGCAGGAAAAACGAAAATAAATATTATACTGCAAATTTGCAAAAAAGCAGCATATGCATCAAAATAAACTATTTCCAGAAGTGCAATATGAGTCCTAAGCATCCCAGAAACGACACAGAAAGTCATAAAATCAAAGATAACTTTTAAAAAGAGCAGTATAGGCCCTGAGGCCCTGATGGTAAAAAAGACTACATTTCCGCGAAAATGACGTCACTTCCGGTTTCGGGCAGGTAATGGCGGAAATGCAAAAGTTCGCGCTGACGTCTATTCCAACGTAGGAAGTGTTACGAACAGCTGATCGGATCGGTAAAGCGTGTTTCTGGAATATTATGTTTTTGTTCCTGCAAGCGCTTTTTATGCAGTTTTTGCAAAGCTTTATGTGGAAGGAAACCGTGACCTAGGACAAGCTGATGGCATAAGATGTAAATACAACTCCTCCGGTTTCATATGCAAAAAAATTTTTTGTGCTAGCTTACGTGGTTGCAGTGCTACTGGGATTTAAAAATAGTTACGCAAAACAGAGCGTTCCTGCTCCGATCGGCTCTAAAGGGTTAAAGGTGGGAGGGATGAAGTGTGTCATCCTTATGTTCTTCCACCCTAATCATAGGAGTTATTGTGAACTGAAACTATGTGTGGAGCACCTGCCTCAGGTAGCTCCACTTCCAAAGGAGCAAAAAGTGGTTCGGCTCCTCTGCCTTTGAGGCATCACCTGCAGCAGAAAAATGACTGGTCTTATAATGGGTAATGTGTTAGATTCCTTGCCAAACCCGCCTGCTGTTGTTACTGTCTAAATGCTCCTCAATCATCTTTTCCTTTAGTCCCTCTTAGCCTTCATGATGCCACTCTTCAGTTTGGTTTCTGCCATACTGTAGAGGGCCTTGTTACCAGACCTGAAGGTGGTGTTCCTCTCCTTTAGCAGCCGCTGTACCTTACTTTCATACCTCTTTTGTCGTTGATGTACACACACCCCACTCCTGTGCTCTTGCCAGAGTTTATGGTTCTGTCATAGCGCTAAGGGGGCGACCGTGGCTCAGGGGGTTGGGAAGCGCATCTGTAACTGGAAGGTTGCCGGTTTGATCCCTGGGCTCTCTGTCCTGGTCGTTGTGTCCTTGGGCAAGACACTTTACCCTACTGCCTACTGGTGTTGGCCAGAGGGGCCGATGGCGCGATATGGCAGCCTCGCCTCTGTCAGTCTGCCCCAGGGCAGCTGTGGCTACAACTGTAGCTGCCTCCACCAGTGTGTGAATGTGAGAGTGAATGAATAGTGGCATTGTAAAGCGCTTTGGGTGCCTTGAAAAGCGCTATATAAATCCAATCCATTATTATTATTATAAGACATGTAGCCTTTAGCTCAACAGCCGAGTCCTGTATGCATCAATAAAGCCAGGTTTGTGTGATCACAAATAAGCAGTGTTGGGTACGTTACCTTTAACCCTTTAAGATCTACCATAGAACCAAGTCCGCCAGAGCTTATATTATATTTTTACATGCTGTAGTGTCATTTTTGGGATTTCAAGTTGATATACATCAATACAACCATTATACAACAACAACAACAACAACAATCTTTATTTATAGAGCACATTAAAAGCCAGGGGCATGCCAAAGTGCTTTACATAAAACAATAAAACAATAAAATGATTTACACTAAAACATCGGAGTCATATAAGTGTGGGATTATGTTCACAGGTAAAAACCACTAATAGGAATAATCTATAGCACACAGCTATAGCAAAGTAGAACTGTACCATCATACACAGTGATAGAGAACATAGACAACGCAACAAAAAAATAATAAAATAATTAGCACTATAACGTCAGAGTCATATAAGTGTGAGATTATGTTCACAGGTAAAAACCACTAATAAGAATAAACTATAGCACACAGCTATAGCAGAGTAAAGCTGTACCATCAAACACAGTGATAGAAAACATTGACAGCGCAGGACAATGCAAAACAACCAGACACATTAATAGAATAACTCATTAGAAGCGAGGCGAGAATTTAACTAGTAGAAAAAGCAAGTTCAAACAAATATGTTTTAAGCCGTGATTTAAAAGATTGAATAGAATCAGACGCCCGGATGCCAATCGGGAGATTGTTCCACAGCTCAGGTGCAGCTAGAGCAAACGCTCGATCACCTCTAGACTTCAAGCGAGATCTGGGCTGAACCAACAATGACTGTGAGGAAGATCTTAAGGCCCTCGTAGGAAGATATGAATTTAAGAGTTCCTTAAGATAACTTGGCCCTGTGTTATTAGTAATTTTAAAAGTAAACAACAGAATTTTAAATTGAATACGAAATTTCACAGGCAACCAGTGCAGATCAGCAAGGACGGGAGTGATTATAGCCCAAATTTTAATAATATGTCTGCATTAAGTGCATAGTAACTACATAAATTGCAGAAAAGTGCAATAAACTACAAAAAAATTTAAAATCGTTTTTGTGTTTTTTAACATATATTTCTAATTAGAGAAATTTAAGAGGCTTATCCCTCAAAACTGTAAATACAAAAAAGTTGCACAAAATAGTTTCCGACCACAGGAAATTTATTTTATTTTTTTTTTTTGAAATACACCAATTTTTATATACTGCAGGAAAAACGAAAATAAATATTATAATGCAAATTTGCAAAAAAACAGCATATGCATCAAAATAAACTGTTTCCAGCAGTGCAATATGAGTCCTAAGCATCCCACAAACGACACAGAAAGTCATAAAGTCAAACATAACTTTTAAAAACACAAGTATAGGCTCATAAGGCCCTGATGGTAAAAAAAAAATGACATCCGCAAAAATTCCGCAAAATGACATCACTTCCGGTTTCGGGCAGGTCATGACGGACATGCGATAGTTCACGCTGATGGACGTAGGAAGTGTTACAAACAGCTGATCGGATCGGCAAAGCGTGTTTCTGGAATATTATGTTTTTGTTGCTGCAAGTGCTTTTTATGCAGTTTTTGCAAAGCTATACATGGAAGGAAACCGTGACCTAAATCAAGCTGATGGCATAAGATGTAAGTACAACTCTGGTTTCATATGCAAAAAAAATAATTGCGCTAGCTTACGTGGTTGCAGTTCTACCGGGATTTGAAAATAGTTATGCAAAACGGAGCGAAGTAACATTACTAGTTACTTCTATCAAAAGTAACTCAGTTACTTCAAGTTACTTGTTACTTTCAAAGTAACTAGTTACTAGGGAAAGTAACTTTGGTTTTACTCAGAATTCTCTTATTAATGTGTTGCTTCCCTAACTGCAATACCAGCAAGGATGCCAGTCTTCTAGCTTGTTTACATGTTAGCACTATCCTGCCTCAAGTGCACTGTGCCACCTACCAACAGAAAGGAAAAAATAATGTGCATATATCCACGAGAGAAATCCCATGCCTGGACCATCGTCAACTGCTGCCATGATTCTAGCCTACCTACGTCACAGCATCACGTGCACTTTTTACGTCCAACACAGAAACTGCAGTCGTGGTGCTTTCGATTATACTCGGAAATTCTGCCTTCCGAGTAGGAAGATGTGGGTAATTCCAGACTGCAGATGAGCTGCATACAGGGCTGGGCTGGGACAAAAAAAAATCGGTCCAGGTATTTTGAGTATTATAAGAAAAACCATAAAGCCTTTGAATGAAAACAAACGTTGTTGTGACAGTGATGTACACTCTCTTGTTGATATATATATGTATGTATCTATCTAATAAACTTAAACCTACACCACCCTCCCTATTCTGTTATTCTAAACAGTAATTAGCCAAAACCCCAACAGTGCTTGCTCGAGTTAACCTCCTGAACCTGCCCCCCTTTTCCCTGTTAACGCCCTACCTGGCCCCTGGCAAAACTTTGCTAGACGCACCCCTGCACAGTTACCAGCTGTCAGTCCAAAAAAGGATCCTGGTGTTGTTTTTCTCTCAGAAACAGTACATAACTTCCCTTCAACTCATTCATGTCACCTAAAAGGTAAACCTGTTTCTTCATCACCTGTTCAGCCCTGATGATTCAGTAAGGTCATCTCCTAGTTTCACCTTCATGTTTCCCTCTCACCACATATCCAAACCGATATCATGACCAGCAGCTTTTACAGCTGTGGCTCCAGCAAACATCACCTAGTACTAGAAAGTAGTGATGCGCGAATCATGAACAAATCGTTCAATACTCAAGAATCACTTTACTGACTCATGAATCATGATTCACAAGCCCAACTGACTCACTGACTCATCCCTGTTGCTGTTAGCAGCAATATATCTAGCTTATAATTAAAATTGTGGAGAAAAACACAACATCCAGTATCTTAACAAAAAAATTTCTGCTCCGAACTGGAAGAAAAAACCCTGAGTAGAAGCTCACATCAAGACAATAGCTCCTTGGTTCACAGTAGCATCGCTCTGCTAACATGCTAACAGCACATTTGAGCTACTCACCCCATCCCATCCTGTGCTGAATCATAGGGTAAGCGAATCACTCAGGACTCACTAACCCCCTCCCTCCTGTGCTGAATCTTAAGCGTAAGCGAATCACTCAGGACTCGCTCACCCCTTCCCTCCTGTGCTGAATCATAGAGCGAGCAAATCACTCAGGACTCACTAACTGTAAAAAGTTAGCACAATGGAAATAAATTACACGTAAACTTTGTTTATATCTGACCCACATAGACTGCAGGTCATAACTTCTCACCTGAAGTTCACCTGACACTCTGACCGGTGTCCGCCTTGCGTCTTTTCTCCTCCTGCCTCACCTTTCCCTCATCCACCTGCTGGCCTCCACCGCATGCTAATGTTACTGAATCTGTGGAAGCTCTGCGATAGCCGCCACTAATCATTTGAGTTATTTTTACACATCTACCAGCATCTGGCCAATCCACCACCTTTCATTGTTTATACTGTTACAAAAAAAAAGAAAAGAAAAAACTAAAAATCACCATCGACTCACTGAGTCCAGCTATGGCTGCATATGTTTTTAGTAGTAATTTGTTTTTGTAGAGGGCTAGCAAAACAACCGTTTTCGACTTCATGAGTGTGACATTATTCCCAGGTCCGTGTTCCGATTTCCGAGGTAAGTCGAACGCAACACACAAAGTAACGAATAACGACCCTATCTAAATCCCAGTAACGATTAACGCGTTCCTGATTTTGGCATAATAACTAGTTACCGTGCTCGTTACCACAATAATAACGTAGTTACTGTAACACGTTACTTAATAACGCGTTAGTCCCTACACTGCAAACAAGGTAATGCCATCCAAAGTAAGAATCTGGTTAGACATCATATTTCTTTTCAGGGCCGAGTACAATACCTTCAGTTTGATCTGAATTTAGAAGTACAAAATTCGAAGTCATCCAGGTCTTTATGTCATTAAGGCATTCCTGCAGTTGAACTAATTGGTTTGTGTTATCTTTCTTCAAGTTCAGTAGCATATACATAGCAGTGGAACTGTGGAACTCCATAATTAACCTTAGTGTGTGAAGAGGACTCTCCATTCATGTGAACAAATTGGAATCTTTTAGATAGATATGATACAAACCACTGTACCTGTAATACCTACAGCATGCTCTGTAATCGCTCTAATAGGATATTATCGTCGACAGTACTGAACGCTGTACTGAGGTCTAGCAGGACAAGCACAGAGATGAGTTCACTGTCAAAGCCCATAAGAAGATCATTTGTAACCTTCACTAAAGCTGTTTCTGTGCTTTGTTGAGCTCTGAATCCTGACTGAAACTCTTCAAATCTTGATCTTTCTGAGTTAACTTCAATAATTACTTCCTCCAAACCATCACCGTGTCTTTTAGACCCCATTCCTACAAAACTGCTCAAAGAAGTCCTGCCATTAATTAATTCTTCGATCTTAAATATGATCAACCTATCTCTAATAATCGGCTATGTGCCACAGGCCTTCAAGCTGGCTGTACTTAAACCTTTACTCAAAAAGCCATCTCTAGACCCAGCAGTCTTAGCTAATTATAGGCCAATCTCCAACCTTCCTTTCATATCAAAAATCCTTGAAAGAGTAGTTGTCAAACAGATAACAGATCATCTGCAGAGGAATGGTTTATTTGAAGAGTTTCAGTCAGGTTTCAGAGCTCATCACAGCACAGAAACAGCTTTAGTTAAGGTTACAAATGATCTTCTTATGGCCTCTGACAGTGGACTCATCTCTGTTCTTGTCCTGCTAGACCTTAGTGCAGCATTTGATACTGTTGACCATAATATCCTATTAGAGCGATTAGAACATGCTGTAGGTTTTACAGGTACTGTGCTGAAGTGGTTTGTATCATATCTATCTAATAGATACATGTAAATGGAGAGTCCTCTTCACACACTGAGGTTAATTATGGAGTTCCACAGGGTTCAGTGCTAGGACCAATTCTGTTTACATTATACATGCTTCCCCTAGGCAGCATCATTAGAAGACATAGTATAAATTTTCACTGCTATGCAGATGACACCCAGCTCTATCTATCTATGAAGCCAAATAACACACACCAATTAGATAAACTGCAGGAATGTCTTAAAGACATAAAGACCTGGATGGCTGCTAACTTTCTGCTTCTTAATTCAGATAAAACTGAGGTTATTGTACTCGGCCCTGAAAAGCTTAGAAATATGGTATCTAACCAGATTCTCACTCTGGATGGCATTACCTTGGCCTCCAGTAACACTGTGAGGAACCTTGGAGTCATTTTTGACCAGGACATGTCCTTCAATGCACATATTAAACAAATATGTAAGACTGCTTTCTTCCATTTGCGCAACATCTCTAAAGTTAGAAATATCCTGTCTCAGAGTGACGCTGAAAAACTAGTTCATGCATTTATTACTTCCAGGCTGGACTACTGCAATTCATTATTATCAGGATGTCCAAAAAACTTGCTGAAAAGCCTTCAGCTAATCCAAAATGCTGCAGCAAGAGTACTGACAGGGACTAGAAAGAGAGAGCATATTTCTCCTGTTTTGGCTTCCCTTCATTGGCTTCCTGTTAAATCCAGAATTGAATTCAAAATCCTGCTCCTCACATACAAGGTCTTAAATAATCAGGCCCCATCTTATCTTAATGACCTTGTAGTACCATATCACCCTATTAGAGCACTTCGCTCTCGCTCTGCAGGCCTACTTGTTGTTCCTAGAGTATTTAAAAGTAGAATGGGAGGGAGAGCCTTCAGTTTTCAGGCCCCTCTTCTGTGGAACCAGCTTCCAGTTTGGATTTGGGAAACAGACACTATCTCTACTTTTAAGATTACGCTTAAAACTTTCCTTTTTGCTAAAGCATATAGTTAGGGCTGGACCAGGTGACCCTGAATCCTCCCTTAGTTATGCTGCAATAGACATAGACTGCCGGGGGATTCCCATAATGCATTGAGTTTTTCCTTTCCAGTCACCTTTCTCACTGACTATGTGTTAATAGACCTCTCTGCATTGAATCATATCTGTTATTAGCCTCTGTCTCTCTTCCACAGCATGTCTTTTATCCTGTCTTCCTTCTCTCACCCCAACCAGTCGCAGCAGATGGCCGCCCCTCCCTGAGCCTGGTTCTGTCGGAGGTTTCTTCCTGTTAAAAGGGAGTTTTTCCTTCCCACTGTTGCCAAAGTGTTTGCTCATAGGGGGTCATATGATTGTTGGGTTTTTCTCTGTATCTATGAAGCGCCTTGAGGCGACTTTTGTTGTGATTTGGCGCTATATAAATAAAATTGAATTGAATTGAATTGAAATAAGCCATTCCTCTGCAGATGATCAAGAATTTTTAAGAATTTTAGATATGAAAGGAAGGTTGGAGATTGGCCTATAATTAGCTAAGACCGCTGGATCAAGAGATGGCCTTTAAGTAAAGATTTAACTACTGGCCGCTTGAAGGCCTGTGTGGTACATAGCTGATTATTAGAGATAGGTTGATCATATTTAAGATTGGAGTTTCACAGGGTTCCATGCTAGTGCCAATTCTGTTGACATTATATTTGCTTCCTTTAGGCAGTATCATAAGAAAGTATAGCATATATTTTCACTGCTATGCAGATGATACCACATACCAACTAGTTAAGCTGCAGGAATGTCTCAAGACCTGACCTCTAATTTTCTGCTTCTAAATTCAGATACAACTGAGATTTTTGTAATCTTAGAAACATGGTATTTTAACAGATGCTTACTCTGGATGGCATTGACCTGGCTTCATGTAACACTGAAGAATCATGGCGTCATTTTTGACCAGGATATGTCCTTTAATCCAAATACTGAATAAATATTTTGAACTGTTTTCTTCCATTTGCCCAATATCTCTAAAATAAAAAACATCCTGTCTTTGTCAATGTAGAAGCAGGACTCACACGCAAGGTTCCAAATGACGACAGTGCATTTATTTATAGTGGATAATAATAACAGTTCATAAAGGTAAACACAGTTTTGAATGTCTAGTTCATTCCAGGCTTTATATTTATAGTACCAATGGGATGTTTTTACGTAATCTCATTGTTGTAGCCAGTGACAGTTCAAAGGTGAGTTCTGAGGCCAACAAACACAGTGGTTAAGCTTTTTAATGCAGCTGATTTTTTTTGTTATTAATATAGTCAATATAGTTTAAAAACATCAAGTTATAGGCCTTTGTTTTAGTTCATGAACAACAGGTTTGTTTGTTTTTTGGGGAGATATGTGGTCCTCACAGGATAGCCACCACATGCTGGACATTAAACTAAATATAAAGCACAGCTGAGATAGGCTCCAGCACCCCCCGCAACCCTGAAAAGGACAAGCGGAAGCGAATGGATGGATGGATGGATAAAGCACTTATAAGTAGCTCTGTTTACCTTTCCGTAAAAGTCACTGCTCATATAACCCCGATTTAAACATATTTGGAGTGAATAAAGCATCTTCACTACTTAACAGCTTTTACTTAATATGATAGTTTAGGTGACTTAAGCTTAATAGTATTCATTCAGTCATTTTCACAGTTGTTAAATTACACATTTAACTTTGATTTAAGGAACACTGACCTTTAACAAAAGGCTAAGAAAACGCTTTCATCTTTTAAGTAACATTACTGTGTTGAGTCTCTAATGTAATGAGCAGCCCTCAGCAGCAGAGAACAGATGTTTGCATGAATTAAATATTTGTTGAGACTGAAGCAGAGCTGTGGGGTATAACCGCTAAGCATTTCTTTAGTTGGGGGTTTCTGTCGCTGCTTACAAAAAAGCACAAAACCTACAATGCTGAGCTCATAATAGACACGGGTTTACATTATTTATTACCCAGTTGTGTAGAAGTATTTCTTCAGGTCACAAGCATCTCTCCTAGTAACAAAGATTCCAGTACATTTCTTTTCAATATGAATGAAGGAGAATAGAAAAATGCTTCTCCTTGCAGTTATAGTAGATTTCATAGTTGAGGAAGAGAGACACATTCAGAATGTTATGGGTGATGTCCAGCTGTAGTTATACATTATTGATGTACCAGTACACTTAGACAATACTGTGTGCAGGCTGTAAGACATATTGATGTGATTTAAAAAACTACAGTTAGTGGTTGTTGGTAATGTAGCAGGCATACGACAATGAGCTCAGTCCAAGGTCAGGACCTCTGAGGGATAAGAAAATCAATAAGTTTGACTTGTTCCTTACTTGACTTGATCCAATTGTAGAGGATCTTGCAGTTTTTTTTCATGGTAAAGTCTATTGTAGTGATGTGTCGGTCACGAACGAAATGGCTCTTAGAACCGGATCTTTGACGTGAACGACGCGAGCCGGCTCCTTATCGCGAGCCGTGGGTTGTTTTTTTTTCTTCTTTCTCTCTCCCTCTCTCTCGCACTTTTTTTCCGCTTCACTCAGCATGCAAGCCTTGTGCTTTACGCTGGGATGGGCGGTAGTTACACTCACTAGCACAGGAACAGAGCGGGAGGGAGAGAGAGCCAGGGACAACAACATCACATTAGAAAGGTATAGTAATCATCCACAACTATTTTCAGTTGCAGATGATAAAGGATTCAGAAAGTTTATTCATGCAGGCCCATATGACAGAGAATATGTATGTTCTTGTTGTTTTCATATTTTAATTTATATTTAATTGTGTTGTGGTTTGCAGCGTTTTGTGTTGTTTCACTTTAAAAATTTTTAAAGGAAAAAGCTGAAAATTTAAATAGTTAAAAATTGAAATGTTGGTTTTTGTATTATATGATTTATTTATTACATTTTATGTGGAGTGAATAAATAAAAGTATATTTACGGTGGCCCCTACAGACAAAGCACGTACAAACTCCAAAACACGCACGTACAAACCCTGAAGCACGTACAAACTCCAAAACACGTAAAAACTCCAGAAGCACATAAAAACTCAAAACACATACAAAAGACAACAGAAAGTGCTCCAGGGGTCCTTTCTTCGTACCTCGCTTACTACATCCAAGATCAAATGACACATCCAAGATCAAATCATTGCGCCAACTTTGAGCTCGCTATTCCGGTTCTCCGAACACACCTATTGTTGACGATTAGTACAGCTGGATGAAGTAATGTGAGATCACTGGATGGCTTAAAAGGGGCTACGCATCGATAGCAGAAACATTGATCGGCAACCATTTTATTGGTCAACGAAAATGTCGAAGAAGCGCGCTCAGTATTTTTTGGCAGCAGAGCAAGAACTCTTGATTGAGGGATTTCAAGAGTTTCAGAGTTTAATTAAAACGCAAGGGAACACTGCAAAGGCTGCAAAAGCAAGGAGAGAGGGCTGGCAGAAAGTTGCTGACAAATTAAACTCTTAAGTAATTTATTATATTATATTACATTATATCATATTATAATATATTATATCACATTATATCCTCTTTCACATTAGAGCCACAACAGGACCCACTAGAACATGGAAACAAGTAAAAGTGAAATATAAGAATATTCTACAGAATGGTAATATTTATCACTTATATTGCTTTTCGTCTCTTGGAAAGAGACCCTGGAATAATCTGTTTGTTTGTTTATAACAGCAACCAAGAAAAGGGCAGAGCAAAAAAAGACAGGTGGTGGTCCTGCACCCCCTCGTCACACCTTGGCAGAGGAGCTGGCTCTAGGATTGAATGCCACCAGACCCACTGTTGAGGGCAGCCCTGGGGGCAGCTCTTCCTTAGACCAGCAGCCGGGGTGCAGTAGCAGCAGCACCTTCATAACTGGTAAATGAGCTCATAATTCTATTTGTACAATGTAAAATATTTGGTTGTTGCCTTAATTAAAATGCTTTTTGTACTTTGACATTTATTGACATTGTGGGGTTTTTTGTGTGTAGTTTTACATAACACCATCACTTTTACCTGTTCCCATGCAAGGGGTGACTGAAGCATGCACAGTAAGTTAGGATATATATATATATATATATATATATATATATATATATATATATATATATATATATATATATATAAAATCTTTTTTTTAATTATTTAGACCAATAGGCTGTACCACATCCCTTTGTAACACCATTTTGTTTCCATTGCACAGGACAGTGAAGCAACCCTGTCAGATGACTGTGGTTTGGAGGAAGTCCCTGTAAGTGCATGCATAATTTGGCCTGAATTTCTATCTACTTGTGTACTTCTATGTGTTTCTGACTGCAGTATGATTTGCAGGCAGAGAGGCCTGATACAGAGGTGGGCAGTCTTGTAATTAATTTTACTTCCTATATGACATGTATTGACCGTTAAATGTTGTCTCTACAATTGAAACAGGGTGACATTCGTTTGCTCTATAAGAGAAGTCTCCAGCAAAAAATGGAGTATACTGAGCTAAAGAAACAAAAGCTTCTAGGTGAAATCGAACTTCAAGCTCTAATGAGGCAAAAAGTTCAACTAGAAATCGAGTTGCTTCAAAAGGAACTTCAGAGTAAGTAAAAATACACTTTCATACAGAGCACTATTGATGACCTTGCGTGATACAGTATATATGATTTTTTTCCTGGCAAATGATGACTGGCTTTTTTTGATGAGACAGAAAAAGATGCTCAAATAAATTTCAATGAAAAATATGTTTTGTCATGTTTTTAATATTCGAAATTGTGTTGCACAATTCTGTCCCGTGCAGCTCTGCCATTAGATTGGTCCAAGTGCACTGGCTGGAGGTCATCATCACCTCCACCACAGGAGTCCTCTCCTTTCTGATGGTGGCAATGTTGTGCAGTACGGCACATGCAACAATAACGTCACATGCCCTGTCAGGTGCAACCCTCAGACTTTTCAGACACTGAAATCTTCCCTTTATTTGCCCAAAGGTCATTTCAATGCGTGCCCTTGTCCTGGCTAGAGCTGCATTGTAGCGGTGTCATGAAGTACTGCCTGCATGCATAACCCCTGTCTCCAAGGAGAATCCCATCATAGGCCCCTGTGTAATGGAGAAATGCTGTTATGTTGGGCCCAAAATAAGTATGAAATATCAAAATAAGTCTGTTTTTCTTACCACGCTCAAATAATGTGCATAACCCTGACTCTCTGAAAATCCTTGAGTCATGCACTGATCCGGGCCATTTAGCTTCCACATTTGTGATATGGCACATAGAGTCACACACCATCTAAGAGATTTCATTATATGTGAACACACTCCTTTTCATTATATATTACCATCTAAAATATTAGTATTACTCACCTGCACATTTATACTGTGAACCCCCTTTCGATTGACAAAATGCCCTTCATTGGGGCCTGGGGGGGCCTTGATCGCAATGTGTGTGCAGTCTATGGTACCAATCACATTAGGGAAGCCTGCGGACAATCGAGCTATAGTTACAGACATAGGTCATGATTGCATCACATTCATTATCGAATTTAATGTACCTGCAATAGAAAAAAAGCCCTGTTTGACAACCTGTGGTCTTAAGTGGCTTGGAAAAACCACAAACGCACCCAGGAAATGCTTGAGTGCCAGGTACACTTTGCGAATGGAACGGCAGACAGCACTTTTGCCAATGTTCTCTGCGTCTCCAACAACGTACAGAAACGTGCCACTCGCAAAGAAACGCAAGGCAATGCACACAGTTTGTGCAGTTGTTAACCCTTTAAGACCTACCATAGAACCAAGTCCGCCAGAGCTTATATTATATTTTTACATGCTGTGGAGCCATTTTTGGGAGCATTTCAAGTTGCTATACATCAATACAACCATTATAGCCCAGATTTTAATAATATGTATTCATTAAGTGCATAGTAATTACATAAATTGCAAAAAAGTGCAATAAACTACAAAAAAATTGAAAATCGTTTTTGATTTGTTTAACATATATTTGTAGTTAGAGAAATTTAAGAGGCTCATCCCTCAAAACTGTAAATACAAAAAAGTTGCACAAACTAGTTTCCCACCACAGGAAATTTATTTTGAGTGTCTTCATAGTTTTATTTTTGAAATACACCAATTTTTATATACTGCAGGAAAAACGAAAATAAATATTATAGTGCAAATTTGCAAAATAACAGCATATGCATCAAAATAAACTATTTCCAGCAGTGCAATATGAGTCCTAAGCATCCCAGAAACGACACAGAAAGTCATAAACTCAAACATAACTTTTTAAAACACAAGTATAGGCTCATAAGGCCCCGATCGTAAAAAACTACATTTCCGCAAAATGACGTCACTTCCGGTTTCGGGCAGGTCATGCGGTCATGTGATAGTTCGCGCTGATGGACGTAGGAAGTGTTACAAACAGCTGATCGGATCGGCGAAGCGTGTTTCTGGAATATCATGTTTTTGTTGCTGCAAGTGATTTTTATGCAGTTTTTGCAAAGCTATATGTGGAAGGAAACTGTGACCTAGGACAAGCTGATGGCATAAGATGTAAGTACAACTCCTCCAGTTTCATATGCAAAAAAAATGATTGCGCTAGCTCACGTGGTTGCAGAGCTACCGGGATTTAAAAATAGTTACCCAAAACAGAGCGTGCCCGCTCCGATCGGCTGTAAAGGGTTAATGCCCGACTACGGTGAGTGGAACTCTTAACATAGGGATCCAACAAGTTGGTTAAGTAAATAATACCCTCACGAGAAAATCGATATCTCTCTATGAGCACACTGTCGCGCTGAGCTAAAGGATCCTGTCTATCCCGCAATATACACTGAATTCTGAAAACTCTCCTTATCAATCTTGCACCTTCCGCAATGGGTGGCTCGCGTATACGGACAGGACATGGCTGCGACAGACTTCCCAAATCCACCTTCGCTTTTATAGCCGTGGTCTCTCATCTTGATTACACGAAGTAATTTACTGTTACTACTCTAAAATATGAATTACATCTGCAATAATCAAATGCATGAAATAGAATGATTAATAGTACATTTCCCTTTTTTTAGAAAATGACCTGTATGTACTGTATCTGTATGAAATCAATAAAAGAATCAAATACTGCATTATCTTTAGTTACATTGATAATATTTATTTATGGAAAAACAGTGGAAAAATATCGCTGTTGCTTTCGTATAAATGAAGCGGACATACCTGAGTGGCCGCGATCTAATCCTGTTTACATAAAGTAAGCCTGCTCCCAAGCGGATCTGTTGCTATGACAGCAAGTCCCGGATGAGCTTCGGAGAACCGAACGATCCAAGATCACGCGAAATCGTCAACAATCAAATCCAGCTAACTTACTTAGCGAGGTACGAAGAACGGACCCCAGGATGCTAGGCGCAGTGTTGACCTTTTGTTACCTAGTGGCTACACAAGCCAGCAAGTACCAACAACTGGATTTGGTGTGTGGTAATAACAGGTAAATGTTAAAGTTTTTTTTTTTTAATTATTTGAATATATATGAGTGCTTGTGTATAAATACACAAACAATACACATTTGCTTTCAATTGTGTAATGTAAGTGATCTAGGTAGCTCTGTTTTGGAAGTTCAGTTCATGCTAGAAAAGTGTTTTGGAGTTTGTACTTGCTTTGTCTCTAGGGGCCACCGTAAATATTTATATATAAACATATATAAATAAAACCACTGTTTTTTACATTAGTAATTCCTTTTGTGCATAATTTTATATTATTGTTAATAATAAATTAATTAAAGCAACAAAACAACCCGAAGAGTCGGTTCTTTTTAGTGAGCCGAACTGGAAATCCCATCACTAGTCTATTGGTGGTGCAGCATGCCAGCAATTTGATTTCTTCCTATCACTATTTACTCTGAACAACCCATTAACACTAAATAAAGACAAGAAATCACAAAATATTAAGAGACAACATTTTATTACATTTTATTAAATATGAGCACACATTTTTCATCAATAAAATACATATGACCAACAACTCTATACAACTACCTTCAAGTAGTATTTAAGTGTCCAAGTAGTATTGGGGTAAAAGTTACTGAATAGTGTTGAAATAAAATGACAAAATTGCGAAGGATTAAAATATTTCAAGAGCTCAATTTACTTCATCTAAACATGTTTCAATCGCGTTTTATGAACACAAAATGCACAGTTTTATTGAATATGAAAAAGTTGTGTTGATTTAACTCAGTTGTTTAAGTTTCTGCCAAAGCAAAACAGTTGTGTGCAACCAATGTCCACTATTGAATCAAGTAAATCAAACATGGCCTTTTTTCAGTGTAGGGTAGAATTTTAGTCATGTAAATAATCCAAAAATGAATCCCAACATATTGTGAGACAATGTCATGAATCTGCTAAGATAATCTCCGGGCAGCTGAGACAGATGTTTGTAATTGGTCATATAAACATGAAAATGCAATGCTTCCAAAATACAAATCTTAGTGGGCTGTGATTCAAAATTGGCTCACAGAAACAAAAAAATTATGTGTATCCAGCACTTCTCAGTGCGTTTTCATAAATGAATGCTGGTGCAGGATCAGAAATATGTATTTCTAAGATCCTCTGCTCATTCGCCTGGATTTTGTCATAGGTTTGGCTTGATTAGGACTTGCATATAATTTTTTTTAAAGTCATGCTTGGTGGGAATTGGGAGCCATTGCTCTAACATAGTGCAGACACAAAAAAAATGCAATATGCCTGCCTTCAATTTGTCTGAGAGATTAATTGTTACTGTGGTTGCTTATTTCCAATTTAAATAGGTATGTCAGCTCCTGCTGTGTTGAGTTTGCCTGAAAGAGATGCATATTATGTGCAGTTGCTGAAAGTGCATAGCATGTGGAAAAAGAATCAATTTTAATTCAACTCGTTTCAGTTTAGTTCCATTTACATAGCGCCAAAGCACAAAAACTACCACAATCATCTCAAGGTTCTTTATACTGTATATTGTAGAGTAAAGATCCTACAACATTAAAGGGAAAATCTCAATAATCTGCCAACCTTCTAAGTGTAAGCACTTCTTGAAAGTGGGATGGAAAAACTCCGTTTTAACGAAAGAAACCTCTGACAGAACCGGGCCTAGGGAAGGGTGGCCATCTGCAATGGCTGGTTTGGGGTGAGGGGAAAGAAAAGATAAAGGGCAAAGAGTGACAAGACAAAAAAAATATTTAAATTATTTTCTAAAAACTAAATGTAATAGTGCAGTCTTTCACAATCAGTTTTTGACTTTTAATTACTAAAGGAAGTGATTTCTTAAATTAAATTTCAATTTAATTCTATTTTATTTATTTAAAAAAATGACATTTAGCAAAACACTGTAATCATCACACAAGGTCAGACTTCTTACTTAAAGGAAAATTCAGATGTATTTAAAACTAGTGTAGTTCCTTTGAATGTCCAAGAATTGAAAATTAATTAAGTATCAAGCTAATGTAGCTATGATTCGTCATTGTTAGCCAGTGCTGCCTGTGGCTGTATTACAGGAAACAATCAAAATGTTGTTATTCCAAAACAGAAACCTGCAGACAGAAACATCATGAAGCTGTTCAAAGAGTTGAACAATCAAAATAGTCTGCAAAGATGAATATAAATACGCCTGCATTAAGGTTAGCTGGAAGGTTGTCCAAAACACATGCAATTTCTATTTTAGCACAAACCCTTGAACCATTGTAGTCACATTAAAGGGAAACATTAAAAGTTTAATTACAACAGAATTTGAATTAAAGTGAACCTAGTTAAGAACAACTGGACAACATGAGGACAAAGAAAGATTTTGCTTTGGTTTTTCAACTAAATGTGCATTAAATGGGAAATTAGCTGTGTTGTGTGGCACAAATCATTACACTGCCTCGCAACATGCAATGTGACTGTCTTTATTTAACTGCTCTGCAAGCCAGCTTGTCTAACCTTGAGGCTGACAATGTCCATAATGCATCAAGAACACTGGCACTAGGTAATACAAAAGGCTTAAAAAAAATCCAAAATAAGCCTGTAAAGAGGCAGCATGCATAGGTTTTCTCCACATGCTTTTCCCTTTTCTGTGTTTGGAACAACAGGGATTTGAAAACAATGAAATTAAAATGACCTTTTACTCTTAGCTTTGTACATCTCAGACCATCTCAGAAAATATAATCCAGTCGGATTTTCAACAATGATCTGACAGGCATTGACTCTTCTCTATGTCATCCTCTGATCATGGATGATACTTATCGTTCCCAAAAAGTTGTGTTCTGTGCCTTCTGGGGGATTTTTGTTTCTTGGAGGCCTTGAACTTTTGATCTCATTGGCAGAATTTTAGGAGTAATCCTGTTTTGTCTGCATCTGAGGCTGAATCTCAGGTGGTTCCTGGAGTCAGCTATCTTACTTACTGTTTGCTCGTACTCATGTAGTAGCTTTAGGCAGTCTTTGCCAAAGTGGGTTAAAATGTCCTGATGCATCCAGGTAAGGAAAACCATCAAGTCATTGGCTCAGGTATGTGGATGACAATCTCAGGGTGTACCACAATTCACTGATCACATTAACTCGGTAGACAAACACATCAAGTTCACCAGGGAGGATATGAAAAATGACAGACTAGCCTTCTTACACTGTAAGATTTTCATCAGTAATGGGGGTCATTTAAAAGCTGATGTGTACCGTCTACCTACGCATATGGATCAGTATTCAAAGTTTAACTCTTTGCTTTAGTTTTCCACTAAAGCAAAAACTGGTTGTCATCAGGATGGTACAACATAGAGCGAACACCATCCCCACAGATACAGCAGCCGAGGAAGCAGAAAAACATCATATCAAGATGGCCTTGAGTAAATGCGCCAAAAACTGGTCTACCCCAAGGATCAAATCACCAGATACAAACAGAGTAATGTAGTGTACGCTGCTAAGTGCCAGAAGAATTGCCATGATTTATACATTGGGGAAACCAAACAACCTCTGGCAAAGTAGATGGCACAACAAGAGGAAACTCATCAGGCCAGGACTTTGCAGTCTATATAATCCTACAGGCTGGTGCATACTCTTTCCACTAACCTGTAGGATGAAGCTGTACCGGTACACATGCTGGACAGAGAGGAGTGCTGGTTTGAGTGGGGAGTGAAGGAGGCCATTTACGTGAAAAGGGAAAGACCATCTCTGAATCGAGGAAGGCGCCTAAGGATACATCTTTCGCTATCTTACAATGCTGTGATTGCAGCCATTCCCCAACTCTATGAATGGTACTGATGGCCACTGATCAGTTGTCATTGAAGAATAGTCTTTGGTCTCTGGTTGTTAATAAATAATAATTTAATAATTTCAAATATATTAATAAAAGTTCCTAGAGGTCATCCAAGGTCACCCAGCACCTTTCTTTATTGTGAAAACATTGTGAAACATAAACCATGATATTTTTATCATGATCACAGTCTCAAAAGTAAAAAAAAAAATAGGTTCACCGTAATAGTTAAAATAGACTATGCATTAACAAAATACAAATTAATCAGAACAACATAGGGATGTTTTTTTTTAGAAAAGGTAAATACAGGCTTTTGACCTTGAAACTTTCATTAATGTTCTTACAAAAGCATTACAAACTAACACTTTAGAAGCACAAACCAGCACAAATGTTTGCCATCAATTTTGTTTGATTTGAAGAAGGTGGGGTCAGCTGAGACTGAAGAAGTCACTTGGATGAGTGACGAAACATTTCTCCCACTGAAAGCGTTACGTCCACATGAACAGAATCAACGTTTGGGGATTTTTTTACCTGGATGATTAAGAATGCATCAAGATTTTTATCACATTCTTAGCTCAGTGTTATGCAATTTCGAAAATTTTATCCATGGTGAGAGATCTTACTGCAAGTTCATAAACAGGTGTATTTGATATAAAAAAATTGTAGAGTTCTAAAGTCATATTTTTAATTCTCACAGTTTTGATTGCCTTGTGAGATAGTGATCAAACTGTACATGTGCTACTAAGTGTGAGCAAGTACTCAGCAGCAAATGTACTGGAAAATCTAAATAAGACTTTCAGGTGTTTATTGCTGCTCTATTAAATAATCTGGCTAGATGATAAACATTTGCTTATAGGTAGTATTGAATGGATCACTGCAAAAACTTCCCTATGAGGTGATCTGATGTGAGTCCATCTTAAATGTGGTGAATCTTGTCATAAAATGACTGTGCAGGATAGACGTGTGATTGGTAGTGCCTTCTTTCAACCCAGGATGGAATAATTACCATGTCATTTCCAAACATTGGAGTGCTAGAGATAAATAATGTTCTGCAGTCTCGCTCTGTCCCTCCCTCTCTCTGATATGTGAAAACAAACAATGATTAGCCTGTCAGATTCAGGTCGTGATTATCCTGATCAGTTTCTAAAACGACCCGTTTCATGCCTCTCTGATTTGGATGTTGGCTCTTCTTTTCACATCAAGGAGTGAAAAGGTTGTTATCCCCAAAAACCATGGAAAGAAAAGAAAGATAGAGGAAGGGGAATGTGGATGATGGACTAGGGCCTCAGTGGTGCTGACGCAAGCCAGAGGGAAAAGACTGAGAAAGGGGGCAAAAAATGTATATTAAAAGAACAGAGGTCATTGCTTTTGTGTACCCTTTCCTCCTTTTAGGTGTGATGAACGTTCAGAAGATAAGAAAGGCAACATCTCCCATCATTAAACAGACATAGTCATTTGTTTTAATTCACTGTTTTTGTTTGTTGCAGTGTTAATGGAAACCTTCAACTGCAAAACTCTGATAGAAACTGACAGTAAAAACAAACAGCATTTTGCAAGGGATGCACAATGTCTTAAAACAATCCTTCTCATTACAAAAGTCAGTAGTTCAACACCAGATGTACATTTTTTGTTATTGTCACTAAATAACAAAAAAGCATACCCATGTTAAGTACAGTCTGCCAATTGGTACAAATCTCTTTTCAAATTGAGAGATTTGAAAGAGAGAAATTACCAGCTTTAATTCTTCCTGTCATTTTGTGTGAGGTTACAGATTGTTGCATAAAATTCTCATGCTCACAATGAAATATGGTAAAGGAGGTCTGCTGATTGTTTGCTGCCTGTGACACTCTGCCTGCACTGATGTTTGTCCATAGTGAAACATATGATTTTCAGGTTTTCTCATATATTCTGTCTTTTCTGTTAATGCAAGTTATATATCAGGTGATAAGAACTGTTGTGGCCTATTTGCTGAGACCTTTAATCAGTCTCAGTTATTGCAGTTGGCTTGCATACTCTACAGTAAAGTCTAAAATTATTAAATCTTCTGACCAACATCTCACAATCTGACTCCTATACTGTACATTTTGGTTTAAGAGTATCAATGATTTTGTATTTTACTCGTGTCAAAAGACAACACATTTACTCTAAAGGTCTTCATGAGTCTACCCATGTCAGTAGATCTGTATAGGACTGGATAATGGACAAAATACTAAAGATGGGTCTTAGCCTATAAGTCTAAATCATGAAGTGGCAGCAAAAGTACCTTAAATCTTCTTTCATTCTAATAGGCTAAGAATAATTGCTTAATTTATAAAGTCCAAATCAATAGAAGTCTGAAAGTCTTTACTGCAAAATGTTTGCTAATTCAACCTGTTTTCTTATAAGTTTATGGTCTCAGTTCCTACTTTCAATACATCTTCAGTCTAATATGATCTTCACTTTGTGCATTATAGTTTAATTTACAGATAATGATGAAACAATGTATGCTTCTAGTTACTATTGTACGGTAGTGAATAATTTCCTCAGGTTGTCAATGAAAAAGGAACTCTTAAAACTGCAAATGAGCAATTATGTCACAGTGGCATAAATGCTCATTTGCAGTTATGCCACGTTTTACATATAGTCTTTATTTCTGACCTATTTTTTCTGACCTTTTTTTTTTTAACCCAGGTGTTATTTCTATATTATTTCTGGGTCAATATATAAAAAAAAAAAAAAAAGGCAAATCCACTTTAATTCACTGTGGTACATTTTTGCACAGACAGACATTTTTGTACCCATGAAGACCTCTAGTTTACTCTGAAGTTAATGAGAAGACAATACTTAAAAATCAGGGTCTTTGTTTGGTGATTTGAAAAACAGGAAGTTTATGAAATATAGTCTTTGGGTTATTTGTGTCTAAATACATGCAGAAAGAGTTTATTTTGTGTTAATCTACTCAAAACGACTGTTCTGTAACCCTCCAGTGCTGGTTTAGAACATAAACAGGAACAATTTCTAGAGCATGTATACACGGTATGATATTAAACAAATATCAATAGCATTAATAGGTCTGCATTACTTAAGTCAGATGTCCACTCCATACAAATGTAGCTAACATTCCCTCCATCTGTAAATATTAAAGTCTAACATAATTATAATTATAATAATCTTGACAACATTTTTGTATACAACCAGTACGAGTAAAGAACAAAAAATGACAAAGAGATGAAAGTAAGGGGTTTGTCCCAAATAATTACAAGTTCATATTTCCCGTTCTTAAAAATATTTAAAACTACACATAATTGAAAAAATATAATTAAAAAGATTAGCATAGCACAAGTGCAAATATATCACTATAATGGTGGGAACAAAAATACTACAATTCTGCTTTCAACAACCAGACGAAAGGATAATTATTACACATTAAAATATGATAATACCAGGTTTTCAGCCTCAGGGCAACCTTGTGTTTTAGAATTCACTTCTTATATTTGCTGTAAATTTGCTGTTTCCTGGAATAGACATGAATATTCAGTGTGGTTAAATTCAAGACAAATCCATTTGATTAAGAGACACTTTTTAAAAATAAGAGACACCATTTTAAAAATCTTTTTTTAGAATCACAAGTAAAAAGAGACAATCCAGAATAATATGATTCAAAGAGAAAAATATCCAACAAAATTCAATTAAAAGGTGAAACATTTGTTACATCCTTGAAATCTCAAAAAAAAAGACCCTCAATGACATACTTGTTTAGCGGGTCAACATCAATGCAGTGCAGATTAAATCATGCACTTAATGTGCATCAGTTTATGGTTTCAGTTGGAAAAAACAAAAACGCACACACACACACACTCCCACGCACACACACACATACACACACACACACACCTACACACACTCACACGCATACACACACACGCAGGCACACACACACACAAAACACTGGAGTTCAACTCAATTTATCTTCAAAATCTAAGCAGGAAGGACAGAATCATAATGAAGAGGAGACAGTTGTGTGAGTGCACACTCATTGCACCGCCGCTGCCATCCTGAACTGCTCTCGGTCCTAACAGGAGATAGAATGAGGAAAAACATCTGGGTAAGTTTCACCACTAAGGAGTTTTCTTCTTTTGGTGTGTCAGTACTTGAAGTAAGTTAATAAACCTCCCGTCTGTGAACAATCCAGCATTACAAACATATTTGTGTTTTTTTAAAACAACAACTTAAAGAGTAATAAGAGCTGTAACAGTTATTATGGTTTGTATGTCATCTTAATAAGATGGCATGAAGACAGAATTTAAAGGTCACAGTACTGCAATTTTGATGCAGAAGTTTTTGCTACAATATATTAGAGCTCAATTTTAGGGACACCTGGTTGTGTCTTTGATGGTATGTTCCCCTGGGTTATCTTGCAAACAGTTTTGCATTCATAACAAGAAACAAAATGTCAATGGTTAATATATCAGCAAAAATTCAGTACACATTCAACTGACGGAAATTGAGAATGTGCTTTAAAAAGTTGTTTGACAATGCACACCCACAGACTGTATGGCAACAATTATGTTTTAATACTGATAAAGTTAACAATGACTTAAACCAAGAGCCTGAAAAAGTGACTAACTGTATTATCTATACCTTCTTTTGTTTCTCCACAAAACATAAGATTTTTTAAGGTTTAGAGTTAGGAAAAAGAAATGCAGGATATTTGCATAGCGAGAATCTGGGAACACAGTAATTAACACTGTAACTGCCAGGAGGAGTGATTTTGACCCCTCAGTTGATTGTTTACATTTTAAAATTAATCTCAACGCAGGCTGCACAAAAGGGGGGGGGGAAGCATTTTAAATTATTATTGTAAAAGTAGTAATGTCCAAGTTGATCATCGCGTCCATTTTTACATCTGCCTCAAAATCACCAAAGTGCAGCCTCCCATTCAGTGTTCACACTGCTCCCCAATTCTCAATCTGCAGCTTCACCTCCCCAGCTGTCCGGGTCAGGCCTAAAACCTGTTTTACTAATGTGCTCTGGATTTCACTATTCATTTGTTTGGATTAGTCTCCACAGTCTAGACTCTGTTCACTTTAGGTATGAATTCCTATGCTGCTCAGAAGAGAAAGCAACCTGCCACTTCTCCATGCTTTCGGTTATGCACTCTGCCATAGAACCAAGTCGGCCAGAGCTTACTTTATATTTTTACATGCTGTAGTGCCATTTTTGGGAGCATTTCAAGTATCTATACATCAATACAACTGTTATAGCCCATATTTTAATAATATGTATGCATTAAGTCCATAGTAACTGCATTAATTGAAAAAAAGTGCAATAAACTACAAAAAAATAGAAAATCGTTTTTCTTTATTTTTTACACATATTTCTACTTTAAATTTAAGAGGCTTATCCCTGAAAACTTTAAATACAAAAAAGTTGCAAAAAATAGTTTACAACAACAGGAAATTTATTTTGAGTGTCTTCATAGTTTTATTTTTGAGATACAGCAATTTTTATATACTGCAGGAAAAACGAAAAACAATCCTATGATACAAATTTGCAAAGAAAACAGCATGTGCATCAAAAAAAATATTTCCAGCAGTGCAATTTGAGTTCTAAGCATCACAGAAACTATTCAGAAAAGCATAAAGTCAAACATGACTTATAAAAACACCAGTATAGGTTTTTAAGGTCTATAAGTAAAAAACTACATTTTCTGCGAAAATGACGTCACTTCCGGTTTGGGGCAGGCAATGGCGGACATGTGATCATTCACGCTTACGTCTGTTTCAATGTGGGAAGTGTTACAAACAGCTGATCAGATCGGCAAAGTATGTTTCTGGAATATTATGTTTTTGTTCCTGCAAGCGCTTTTTATACAATTTTCAGGTCAGGTTTCATATGCAAAAAAAATTATTGCGCTAGCTTACGCGGTTCCGGTTCTACAGGGATTTAAAAATAGTTACGCAAAACAGAACATGCCCGCTCCGACCGGCTTTAAAGGGTTAATAGAGTTACAGGATTTTGAAAATGCCAGAGGGTCAAAATGTCCATCTTGCTGGTGTTAAAAAGTCGTGCTGGCTGAAGTTTTAAGTTAAAGCAAGTGATAAATGCCATGGATCCTACTTTAAAGTACCTCAGGTTTCTATTAAAGTTTGTTTTTTGTTAAACTGTGTTTGTAATTTGTTTTTGAACATCACTTACGATGCATTCTTTTCCTGTATTTGTTGTAAGTAGCAACTGTAAATTAATCATCATCATTCATCTTTGGATCTGATTTATTTAGCACATAACAGTGAATAGTGTTATGAAGTTTGGATGATAATGAAAGATGAACAAAGAGAAGCAGAGTAAGGAAGTAATCTCAGTGAGGAAGTAACAACACTGTCAAAAAACTATATTTAAAGGAAAGGAAAACTCTTCAAGATGACATGAACTGCTCAAAGGTTTAGTAGGATAAAAATGAACCGTGCTCAGCAAGGTTGTTTTTTCAAGGACATTCTTAGGATTGAGAAGTGATTTAAAACACTTATTCAAATTGAAATGCAGTATTCCAGCACTGATATTTTTAACACATTGCTAAAATTACCAAAGTATTGCATGATGCATTTTATGAATAAAAGCATGTAATATTTTCATCATGCCCTTTTTGGGGATGAAGCAAGTGAGTGTATTATAAAAGGATTTTGGATCATTTTTACATTGAAATTGGTAAAACAATGACTACTCATTTCCCTTGGCTTTCCACAAGTTTCCTTTGGGGGCATGTATCCAATTATCCTTCCACAGTGGATTATTCCTAATCCTCTCTACTGCTAATTAGAATAATGAAAATCACTCATAGTCATAGTCCAAATCAAAGTCATTAATACAATTCTGTTATGTGAATGGACTGCTGGTCGCAGTCACAAGGACAAATCAAATGGCAAAGTAGGTGTGGTGTTTATCTCTGCAGTTTCACACGTTAAAGTGCTGGACCTCAAAATGTGCACAGATTCACACAAGAAATTTGCAATTTTGTTTGGTTTTCTTCTGTAGCATGTACAGTTGAAATGCAGCAAATATTGGTACAATGGATCACAGAAGAACAAACAAACATGATAAATACTTACATTAGGAAAAGCACATGCAAAGAATCAAAATGAAGCCGATGTCACACAGAGAGGCAGTTAGGTTTGAGAAGAAAAAGATGAAACACAGTTAATGATACAGACTTCATTGACCATTTTCACAGATTTGCATATGTCACTTTCCTTTGCTGCTCACCGTCCTCGGAGATCCTGCATACCACACAAGAACTCTAACATGTCAATTCAATAAAACCACAGAGGGTTAAAGTGCAATTTTGACTGGTTCAAAAAGCCAAGACAAATGATTTCACTTTTTTTCAAATGTAGCAGAGACTCATCGTCTCTGAAATTCTAATGCAGCCTAACTTACAATTGTGAAAATGGCAATGTTCCACAGGCTCCAGCATGCAATTAATACTATTGATCCTCGACAGCTGACGTTCATGCTGGTGTTGAATACTAACCTTGCAAAAGTGTTGAGCTAGTGGGTTCAATTACCACTATACCAGGGAAACAAATTGAACAGAGCAACGTGTCAGAAACAGAAAAGCAACATAATGATATCAGTTTCAGACAGTTCAACTGACAAAACAGCAGCAACGCATAAAAGCAACGGTGGGGCCCTAAAGACAAAACGCTGTGTTTTAAGTACCACAAATAAAGTAATTTTATCAAAATTTTCAGAACAGCAAACATCTGTGCACTCTCCAAATAAAGACCCTTTAACAATGCAATATGTAACAAGGACCTTCCATCAGATGTGTAAAGAATTTTTTTTATTATTATTTGAATGGCCGTCTGTCATATAAATAATTTTTAAGGCTTTATTCAGACATTGCCGTATGATTTCAGAAAGAATTTTAATGCTTACATGAGAACAGTGTATTTAAAGCTCACACAGGCTTGATAACTGATTTCCAAGAGTTCTATAGACTTATATGTATAGCACAGGTATTTATTACCACGCAATTCGCACTACAACCTGGTTTGCCTCTTACCTGTAGTTATTTTTATTTAATTTAATAACTGTACAGTACTCTCTGTATATAGTAACCACTGTCCTTAATGTAAATATGTAAGAAAAATTGTGTATGTTTCTGTTCCGTGTCCTGTGTACTGTTTGTTTGTATATGTGTCTTTTTGGCTGCTGTTACAACCAAATTTCCCCTTGTGGGACAATTAAAGGATTATTCTATTCTATTCTATCCTAATTATTTTCCTTGTGTGTGAGCAGAGAACTCAGGAGCCACACACACAAATAAGCCATGATTGTGCACACGAGGGTGTATGCTCAGCAGTCCCCTTAATTTGCTGTATAATATTACACATATATTATCATGACAAAACAAACAAACAAAGCCTAACCTGGGATCTAACAAATTATACAAATTAGAACTTTAGCCAAAACATAGACTTAAACATCCCAACAAAACGTTTATCAGTCTAGTCCCAGAAGTGGCTATTCACTCACTGACAATATTTTGGCCTTATTTTTGATGGAAGCCATATTAAATAAGCAGAGCAGATGAAGAGGACATGATGTCAGACACAGGAACAGCACAGTGAATCCAATACATTTTCAAAATAAGATGCAACTCTCCACTTCTCAAATTTTTCTGGTGAGATTTATAACTTCACAGAGGACAGAACAGTGGAGATAGTGAAGTTAAAGACATGCACCCAGGGTAGTACTTGGTTAATGAAACTGTCTTGGACTGTATTTGGTGACTTATTCTGCTTTGCAGCCTTGGTGAGCTCAGTGTACAGTACATAAAAAATTCTCCACTGGCTGCAGGTTCTGGTTTGAGAGGTTCCACAGCAGCACAACAAGTACCATCTTGGGCTGTAGAGTGCAACTCTGGTCACTACATGTGACAGTGATTAAAGACCCAGCTTAGTGATAATGAGGACCACTGCAAGAGTGACCTGATTAGCAGAAACTATCCATCCATCTTCTTCGGCTTTATCCGGGGCTGGGTCACAGGGGCAGCAGCCTAAGCAGAGAAGCCCAGACCTCCCTCTCCCCAGCCACCTCCTCTAGCTTATCCGGGGGAACACCAAGGCGTTCCCAGGCCAGCCGAGAGATATAATCTCTTCAGCGTGTCCTGGGTCTGCCCCGGGGCCTCCTCCCAGTGGGACATACCCGGAACACCTCACCTAGGAGGCGCCCAGGAGGCATCCTTGTCAGATGCCCGAACCACCTCAGCTGGCTCCTTTCGATGTGGAGGAGCAGCGGCTCTACTCTGAGCTGAACTTCTCACCTTATCTCTAAAGGAGAGGCCAGTCAACCTTCGGACGAAGCTCATTTGTTCTTTTGGTCAGTACCCACAGCTTGTGGCCATAGGTGAGGGTAAGGATGTAGATCGACCGGTAAATTGAGAGCTTCGTTTTTACACTCAGCTCTCTCTTCACCATGACGGACCAGTGCAGCGTCCGCATCAGTAATCCGCCTGTCGATCTCCGGCTCCCTTCTCCCATCAATCGCAAACAAGACCCCAAGATACTTGAACTCCTCCACTTGGGGCAGGAACTAATCCCCGACCGGAGTGGGCACTCCACCCTTTTCCGGCTGAGAACCATGGCCTCAGATTTGGAGGTGCTGATCCTCATTCCAGTGCGAGCTGGAGGCCATCACCCGATGAAGCCAACAGAACCACATCATCTGCGAAAAGCAGAGATGAGATTCTGAGGCCACCGAAGTGAAAGCCCTCCGCCACTTGGCTGCGCCTAGAAATCCTGTCCATAAAAATTATGAACAGAATCGGTGACAAAGGCCAGCCCTGGCAGAGCCCATTACCCACCGGGAACGAATCCGACTTATTGCCGGCAATGTGAACCAAGCTCTTGCAACGGTTGTATAGGGATCGAATGGCCCGTAGCAATGGACTAGACACCCCATACTCCCGTAGCACCTCCCACAGGACACCCCAAGGGACACGGTCGAATGCAGCAACTAAACATCAAAATAAAATGACCGCATACAACAACGTTTGTACAAATCTAACATATTACACAATCTTAGTTATAGTTCCTGTTGTCAAGTATCATAAATGTACTTACCAAACAGAAGGAAGCTTGTATTTGAACTCCCAAGTGTGTTGATGGCAACACAGGTGTAGTTGCCATAATCTCCATCAGACACATTAAAGAAGGTCAGCTTTGATCCTAATCCAGTACTGACAATCTCCATACCATCAAAGTCATTAAAGATCCTAAATGAGTGAAAAATATCAAATCATATCATTCATGTTTTCTTTTTGACTTTTTTTGTTCCACACTTTTTAAAAAAAAATCAGTTTAGATAGTATTGGGACTATAAATTTCACAGCAGATCATTAACCATCAGTAACTTGTGTGTGTGCACACACACACACACACAAAGGAACACGCACATATTCACATACCTTTAATTTGCCTATTTAAAATGCAAATGTAAGACCAATTACCTTCTGTTATCTTTGTACCATTCAAAATCTGCCTCAGGCACTGCATCAGCCTCACACTCCAGCACTCCTCTCTGGCCCAGTGTCACTCCAACATCTCTGCCCTCTGACACAGCTGGAGCATCTACAACCAGACAGAAACACACAGGGATGTTGTGTGTGGGAATAAACGACAGCACAAGCATTGATTTGAACGTATCTTTCATTTAAAATAGCGCATACTTCCAGAGCACATACCTCTAACCCTAACCCTAACCCCAGTCAGCCAATCATGTAGTAGTAGTAATAATAAATAAAATCCTGTAGATAAAGGTCACAGGCTTCAACTAATAACTGAGTCAGAAATCATAATGTGATCATAAAAAAACTCCAACCAAATCAGTAGTTCTGGGTAGTTGTTCTGCAGATGGAAAAGCTTTTATGATTAGAGAACTCAGAAAGTTTTGAGGTGTGCAGAGATGTAATTTATCGTGACACGTGAAGTAACATTATACATTATGTAGCTGAAGTAAACTATGGCAACTATAGTATAGTAAACAAAAGTATATATACTGTCTCAGAGGAAATAAAACACATTCATGGGGAGCATATTGCTCATAATGTGCATAAATTGGGCAAACTGGGGCTAAAGATGGATGTTTACTGAACTTCTTCAGTGTGTTTACTGATGCTGTGCAAATCTGGCACTGTCCCTGACTTCACTCTACATGATTTATATAATTATGTTATCACCAGCAAATCAATTATACGAGATCTGAAGCCCTACAAAAGTTTGGATGCTTATCAGTATTTTCTGGGCCAGATTGTCCAGTGGGCATTATGGGCATGCAATCTTAAACCACAAATTATCAAAAAGTAGATATGATATTTTTTATTATAAAAATTGGCCAAATACAGTAGTCTTTATTTAAATACAGTAGTCTAGATTCTATCTCTCCCTTTTTCATCTACATTGCTAGTGGTCTCTCCCTAAGTCAACTAGCTAGTAGATGCCACTGCCATGCAAGCTAATCTTGTGGTTAGCAGCTCACAATCAAGGTAAATCTATGACCCAAAGGTTTGAATGGCTCTAAATGAAGAGGCCAGGCTTTCCTCATAACCCAAAAAGCAAGTTTACAGGAAATATTTCTGTTATTTCTTCAACATTCATCTGGGAGCAAGACTGTGGCAATGGCAAGAATTGTGGAAAGGAGGTAAAAGATGAGAAGATCATAAGGAAAACAGACAGACAGAGAGAGAGAATGAGGGAGGAAGATGATAACAGGTGTGCATGCAAAAACTTTAATTAAACAGTATTTTCATCCTTTTTAATTTAATGTAAGTTACTTTAGAGGATTTAGCTGTCACGGCCTGCGGGATCGGCAAGGCACTGATCATAATCTCCCCACTCCTGGCTCTCCTTTGCTATCTCTCTCTCCCCCTCTCTCCCTCTCTCTCCTGTTTTGCCAGGGCGGAACTCATGGTGGGTTCACGCCCTCGGCCCATGCCTTCCTGGATTGGGAACACCTGGGCCTCATCAGACCAGCTGGTATTTTAGAGGGAGGAGGTCAGCTGTTCAACGCTGGATTGTTGTGAAGACTCTAGTCAGTACATGTCGAGCCCAAGTTTCCCGTGCCTCCGTCTCAGAAAGTTAACATGTGTCTCTGTGTTCTAGATTCCCCGGACCCGTCCCCATGTTTCCCTGTGTGGAGTGTGGAAGGAGTGACTGGTCACTAGCGGAGAGAGAGGTTGGAGTGAGCGCGTGTGTGATTCCCCTGTTTTCCCTGGAGCCCTGGAACCCTGCCTCTCACATCTTGTATATAGCACTATTCTCGCACTGTCTGTTAATACACTTGGTGAAGATCTTGTAAATAAACCGTCTCTTTTAAAACACAACTCCGGAGTCCTGCGAGTGGATCCTCAGAGCAACCCATGACATTAGTGAAGTTGTGTTGTGTTTATAACTTTTTTCTCAAAGATACAGCCTTTGCATTTCAAACTATTCTGTGTACTATCAATATGTCTGATTATTGCAGAAAGAAATCTTATCCTCAAAACAAGTCGGCTAGGGCCCAGAAAACATTTCTGCCCAGGGGTCTGTAATTTTATGATCCAAGTATCTGGGTATGTGTCTGAGTACCTGGGTCAAGATGGGTAACAAGCAAAAAGGCTGAAATACTATTTCAAGAAAAAAAAAATCAAAATATGGAGATTACAGTTGATGTTTCAAGAAGGAAAACTACCACGGATGCCGTATCGGAAACTTATTGTGTATTTTCTTTATTGTGTCGCTAATACTCTGTCATACAGGTGAATTGTTAATGATATTCATATTTTTCTGTTTTTGCCTCTGTTACTGAAAATGTGTTTTAAGTGGATCTAATGAGCGTATCCTCACACTTAAAAAATAAATGTGATGTGACAATGTATTAAAACTTTTTATCAAAGAGAAAGTACTTAAAGAGATTTAAGATACTAGTTTCTAAAATTATCTGGGGTAATGTTAGCTTATAACATGTTGTTTGTCAGCTGTATGGAGACAGGAGGGTCACATGCCTGATACGCTCATGATAAACCAACTGGGAAAATATCAAAAATAAATAAACAATTTCATATTCTTCAGTTTAGGAGTGAGGCTTCAGGTGAGGAGGAAGAAGATGAAATGGAGATGAGGAGGAGAGTAGAAATCGAGGAGGTGAGAGAGAAAAAACTAGAACGAGAAAAGGAAAATATAAATGTATAAATGTTAAATGGTCAAATATAGTTTCAAACAAATACTGGTAATTTGAAAAATTCAAATAGATTATTACTGATACTACTATTTATCTAATGCTGCTGTATCGGATAAATCTTTTTTTTATCTTCTTCCATCCAAATCAGCAGGAAAGTGATACAAATTATTCTATATTCGTCCTTGATGACTGCTGGACTCAACAACACATCAGAATACAGGTATTGTGGGAAAAAAAGTAGAAGCGATGTGCACATGACATCACAAAACCAAACGAAACATTATCATAAAGAATCAATGTCACCAATAACTAAAATTGGACAGAAAAGGAATGTGCTGAAGAAACTGGATTGTAAGTTGCTAGAATGTCTGTCTGTCTCTATGAACACATAGAGACAGACAGACATTCTAGCCTTGCAACATATTTGTGAACTGTCTAGGGTGTACCCTGCCCCTTGATTTATGACAGCTCAACCCTGAATCAAAAATGGAAAAAGATGGATATATTAGACATTACAGAATTTTGATCAATGTCAGTCTAATAGGTACTGAAATAGTGAAACAAAAATCCACACAGTTCACAAGAATAGACTGTATTTTTTCTATGATCACCCATCCAACATTGTCCCATTAAAAGTGGCACAATTTAGTACCGTTTGTGTGAATTTTTGAAACATTTAGCAGCCGACTCACAGTTGACGGTGATGTCTACAGTCTGCACGTCTGTGTCAATATCATTGACAGCTGTGCATTCATACGTTCCCGCTTTCTGTCTGGATATAGATGGGATTTCCAAGTATTCATCATCTGACACCAGATCCCCTGTAAAAGATCACACACATAGAGAGAGAGATTGAAGAGGGTCATTTGGAGATAATGTGACAAGTCAACAGCTGTGGCCATGTTCAGTATTTTCACCAACTGTGTGCCTGCAGGACACCTTAAAAGGGAAGAAGGGATATATTGATTACAAGGGCTGATGGATCATTGCAGCTGTATACTATAACTATAATTCACCTAAGTCTACTGATTTGTGCTGCATTTAAATGCGATACACAGCAACAAAAATTGTAAAGAAAAAAATCGATTTGTTTTGCTAAAAAAAGAGAAGCTCATTTCCAACTATTGGAGTGAATATGAGTGTGAATAGTAGTGAATAGTTGTCTGCAGCAAACTTGCAACCTTTCCAGGATGTATCCCACCTCTCCACCTTTCATTGCTAGCCCTGTGACCCTAAATTGGATATGTAGACAAAAATGAAAGGGTGGATTTTGGCAACAGCAGGAATGAAGACAGATCCTGATCGGGCGTGACAGGCCAAATTTTAATACAATGTGCCAAAACCTGCACTTGTAAATATGGCAAGTCTGTCTTATTCTCATGTTTCTTGTAGCACTCTGTAGCACCAATTCTTGACCAAGACCAGTTCTTGATTTAACATTTTTCATAGGATGCTACAGAATTTAGTGATTAATGCTTTGTTCGGTGCCTACTCTTTATCACTCGTCTGTCAGAATTTTCATGTTCTGTACTTTTGTGTGTGCCTCTCAAGAGTACAAGCACACTGGGACTACTACTGAGATCTGAGAATAAGAAGAGGGCAAAATCCCAGCCACACTTTTTTTCATTGTATCAATTTGACATGCTTGACAGAGACACTTAATACAGCACTCAACATAAAGAACAAAAGACATAATTGACTTCAAGCTTCCTCCCAAGATGCTGGAAGGCGACAGTAATAAACTGTGCATGGATTCACTTTGCTGGGTTTGGGGACATTATTGAATTGCACCTGGGGAAGCTGTTAAGGATAGAATGCCTCACTGACACACAGTGACACATTCACCTGATGTGGAGTATCAAGAGAGCTCACATAGGTGTACGGGTTCCACTCCATTCCATTTATGCTCCTCTTGTTCCCTTTCTGCTTTCTCTCAAAAGAGGATAATAGAATTTGCCAATAGAGACTACAGTGTCAGTTAAAGCCACTTTGCAAATTCCACTGAGGTGAGTTAATCAAGATGATCAAGTGAAGACTTTTCAGGGAGCTTTTTGAGTGCCCTGACAAAAATAAATTACAATTGTCCATGCTGGAAGTTATAAATGCATTTACCAGTTTTTGCACACTATTGCTAAAAAAAGACAAATATTTTGTCTTAGAGTGATGCTGAAATTGAATGATGCAATATGTCTGTAGTCAAGCATATTTGTTTAATGTGCATGCTAAAGGACATATTTGACCAGAAATTATTCCAAGATTCATCAGTGTTACTGGATGCCAAGGTAATGCCTTTTGCCTGAATTAAGGACTAGGAAATTTAAGATGGGTATCATCTGGATTTCAAAGAAAAGGTATGCAGTGTTTTCTAATAACATTATGCTGTGGAAGCATGTATAATATAAATAGAATTGGTTCTAGCACAGAACTCTGTAGAACTCGATTACTGACTTTTCTGCATGAAGAAGACACAAACTGGAATCTATCAGACAGATATGATTCAAATCACACTGTAGTAAGATATTGGTCATCAGTGTTGAATGCTGCACTAAGAACAAACATGGGGATGAGCACACTGTTCAACACCATAAGATGAGTGAAACTTAAAATAAACTAATAACTACTCGTTCAACATTTTTTGAAATAAAACAAAGGTCAGAAATCACTCTAGTTATCTAATACAGATCAAGTAAGGTCTTTTCAAGTAATGGCTTAATTACTCCCCTCTTAAGAGACTCTAGTGTGTCTTCTGTTAATAACGATAGATGGATCAGATTTAAAATTGAAGCACTAATTAATGGTGAGACTTCTTTCAACAGTCTGATTGAAATAGGGTCTAGGAGGCACGCTGATCTTTTAGAAAAATAAATTATTGAAGTTAACTCAGAAAGATTAATAGGAGAGAAAGAGTCTAAGTAAATATCAGCTGTTAAAAAGTTGCTATACTTAATGATACATCTGTGAGGGAGTTGTGAGTAATTTTCCCCTAATGGGTAAATTTAGTTTGTGAGAAAATTTCTTGGCTCAGCAGAGCTCCAACTATTTATCAGCCTGGCTGAAGTGCTGAAAAGAAACCTGGGGTGTTCCTGTTTTTCTCAGAGGGGTTATTTATATTATATATTTATATATTTGTGAGTCCAAATGAAGATTTTCTAAATGAGTGCAATGCCATTGCCTCTACTCCATCTGTTTTGTGCACATTTGTGAGTTATACCAGGGAGTCAAACATCTCTGATTTCTTGCTTTCTTTTTAAGGGAAGACAGCATCTACAGTCATACCCAAAGAGGATCTAAGAAACTATTCCACCTCGGTGAGAGCAAAGATTTCAGTAGCTGCTTGGTACTGTGTTGGCACATGGATTGTAATGTGCTGTCTTCCTCGCTTCACACCCAAATGGTTGCAGCAGATAGCCTCTCCCTAAGCATCATTCTGATGGAGGTTTCTCCCTGTTAAAAGGTCATCTGATTGTTGGGTTTCCTGTTTTCTCTGTATTATTGTAGGTTCTTTACCTTGCAATGTAAAGCACCTTGAGGTAACTGTCATGGTCCTGGGTCGGTGACCCAGCGCTTTTAGTTTATTATGATGATTATTATTGTTCGAGTTCTATGTGTTATATTCGGTCTGTGTCTCTGTCTGTCTATGGTGTCACCCCGTCTGTTTGCGAATCTGTCTGTTTAGTTCTGTGTCTTGCTTGGTTCCCCGTGTCTGAGTTTCCTGTTTTATTGTGAAGGTCTCTGTCTGATGTGAGTGTGTTCAGTTTACGTTTCCCCTGTCCCGTCAGCTCTGATTTCTCCCAGCTGTGTTTCCCTTCGGTCTCTCATCCCCTGATTACTGGTGTGTATTTAAGCCCTGTGTGTTCTCCTGCCTGTTGCCGGTTCGTCTGTGTTACGCCGTGTCAGTCTGTGTTACGCTGTGTTCCACGGTGTCCTGTCCCTCGTCCGTGTCTCTCGTCCGTGTCTCTCTGCCTCTCACCCCATTCTGGTACCCTCTCAGGTTGGTCATTTAGCTTTCCCAGTTTAGGTCTTTAGTTTTGTCTTCCCTCTTGCCTGTTTTGCCATCTCACCACTGTGTAAATAAAACATCACCAGCGTTATCATCTACTGCCTGCATTTTGGGTCCTTTCTCCCTTCGATACCACACGGCTCGCCTCGGCAGCCGTGACAGTACGAACCGGCCAAACATGGACCCAGCGGCATTCACACCTTCCAAGGAGTTTCGGGAGGAATTAATCGATTCAGTTTCAAGATGGACTAATCTGTGGCTAGAGCATGAGGGGGAGGAATTTCGTCATGCTCTGGAGGCTCGACTACAGCGGCTAGTTTCCAATCACCCCTGGCTGCTGGATTCACTTCACCCACTCCTACAGGACTTCATCCTCAACACGTTTCACCTTAACCCCCCAACTGCGACAGCTGACCTGTCTGGCTTACCGGAAGATTCTCTCCCCAGTCCACCAGAGGACTCTCAGCCGGACAAAATGCCGCCCGTTCAGTCGGCTTCTCCCTCCTTCCGGGCAAAACGGCGGTCACGCCGCCGTCATCCTTCGCTCGCCAAGCAAGCTCTCGGGGTCAGTGAGAGTGACTGTTTCATGTACATGCAGCCCCCCAGTGGCCAGCTCACACCAGCCCAGGCTTTTTATAAAGCACTGGGAATCATCCTCATTCCACCCAGCCCATCCACCCCACAGCAGGAGCAGCCACTTCAGAGCTGCCTCATATCACCACCCGCTTCCCCTGCCGCTCTCACCCCTTCTCCCAGGCGGAAGCGACGTCCACGCGGCCGTCAGTTACCGGCAGATTCTGTGAGTCAGGAACACAGTGTTTTTTCTGCTCCATCTGAGCCTGCATTCATGAACACTCTGTCAGTTGATCCTGAGTCTAGAAATTCAATCCCAGTTAACTCAGGTTTATTCAAATGTGAAAAGATTAAGTCAGAAATGGTTAATTCTTTGTCAGATACTCCAAGGTCCGTTAACACCTGCTCTGAGGATTTAAAGGACTGCTTTCATTCTGCCTCTTCCGAGTCCTGTGTTATGCTAACCAGGACTTTTAATCCGAAATCTGAAAATAAAAAAAGACTATCCACTGGAAGCTCGGTTAGCCGCCCGGCCAGAAGCTCGGTTAGCCGCCCGGCCAGAAACTCGGTTAGCCGCCCGGCCAGAAGCTCGGTTAGCCGCCCGGCCAGAAGCTCGGTTAGCCGCCCGGCCAGAAACTCGGTTAGCCGCCCGGCCAGAAGCTCAGTCGCCACCTCCACCACATTCAGCCTCACCACCCGTAGCTCAGTTACAGTCACAGCCAGACTTACTGCAAACTATGTTGCAATCCCTAGCCCAGTCAGTAGCCCAGTTGGCAGAAGAATCATCAGCCTTATCATCCGTTCAGTCTCCCACTCCACCACCATTGTCATCACAAGCATTATGTCAGTCACCCTCAGTTCAGCCTCCTGTTCAGCAGCCACCAGCCCTGCATCCTGTGTCAGTTTCTCCACCTGTACAACAATACAAGTCAATTCAACCCGAAAGACACTGTTCTTCGCCCATCCATTCCAAGCAGAGAGACAAATCTAATAATGTCAACATTCCTCAAAGGCTGGCCAGTTCTGAGACTGAGATGCACTCCAGGGCCTCCCCTGAGGCTGGGTTCCAGCCCCCAGCTGACTCTGGACCCCTGGAGGTTAAGAAGCCAGCTGAGGACTGCACCCGGCTGTCGCTGCCTGAGCAGAGTCAATGCTCTGTGCAGCTACAGCCTGCTATGTGCCTGCCAGAGGCCCGTGCGCCTGCTGGTTCTGTTCTGTGCCTGCAAGAGGCCCGTGCGCCTGCTGGTTCTGTTCTGTGCCTGCCAGAGGTCCCCGCACCTGCTGGTTTTCTCCTGTGTGTTCCAGGGGCCCCTGTGCCCACTGGTCCTGAGACTGTTCTCGCTGGAGGGCCCGAGGAGCCTGTCCAGCCTCCTGCCTCGTCAGCTGGAGGGCCCGAGGAGCCCGTCCAGCCTCCTGCCTCATCAGCTGGGGGGCCCGAGGAGCACATCCAGCCACCAGCTGCTCCACCAGCAGCCTCATCCACGCTTGCAGCAGCAGTTTCATCCATGCCGCCGCCTGCTCCACCAGCAGCCTCCTCATCAGCTTCAGCGTCGCCTGCAGCAGCCTCCTCATCAGCATCATCAGCGTCGCCAGCTGCAGCCTCCGAGTCTTCATCCTCGCCTGGTCCGGCCTCCGCCTCAGCTTCGCCTGGTCCGGCCTCAGCTTCAGCGTCGCCGGGTCCAGCCTCTGCTTCGCCTTCGTCTGGCCCAACCTCCGCTTCAGCTGCTTCATCCTCGTCTGGCCCAACCTCCGCTTCAGCTGCTTCATCCTCGTCTGGCCCAGCCTCAGCTTCGCCTTCGTCTGGCCCAGCCTCCGCTTCAGCTGCTTCATCCTCGTCTGGCCCAGCCTCCGCTTCGCCTTCGTCTGGCCCAGTCTCTGCTTCAGCTGCTTCGCCTTCGTCTGGCCCAACCTCCGCTTCAGCTGCTTCATCCTCGTCTGGCCCAGCCTCCGCTTCGCCTTCGTCTGGCCCAGCCTCCGCTTCCGCTTTCTTGTGCTTCGGTGTTTTGTTTCGAGTTTCGAATTTAACTTAAAGAAAAGATAACAGTGAAGGAATTACCTCCTTAAATATAGTTAAAGTGTGTTCAGAAGGACTTCTATTGTAATGAAATTTATTGTCCAGTGTCTAACCAATTATCATAAAGTGTTAAGAATGAAACCAATTAAGTCTAATAAAAATTTAAATGCAGTATTAAAGCTGTCATTTTTTATCATCTACGTAGATGCTAAATGAAGATGTGTTTGGTTCTAGACCAAACCACCAGGCTGTGGTTTAACCGGTGAACAGGCTAATTTGGCTGTAGGCGTGAACGTGAGTATAAATGGTTGTCTGTCTCTATGTTAGTTCTGTCAAACTGGTGACCTTTCCAGGGTGTATTCCATCTCTCACCCTATGCCACCTGAAATATGCTCCAGCTCCAACAAATCATAAAGGGTCTTTACTTCTTGCACTTCTTACAGTATATCCTTTCATCAAATCCTAAGCAGGTGACAAACACAACAATTTCAGCTGCTCATAGTAGTGTTTAAATATTAAAGTGGATAAGTTTTTTTCTTTCAGTTTCACAAAGGTCAAAAACTATGACTACTCTCCTTTAATTTTAAATTAATCTTTCTGAGCAAACCAGTGCTGTGCAAATCTGGGAAACCTTTATTGCACCTTGGTTAAATTCATTAATTTTCCCGTTCATTCTGGGTACTGCCTAGGCAGACAAATTTAGCAGTCAGATTGTGTGGTCTGTGGAAGATAGCAAGGATCACTTCTGATCTGCCACAAGCCCCTAAAGCCATCTATCAAAGGTGAGGGGGAGCTGGGTTATGGCTCGAAGAGAGCCTTGGTCCAAGTCTGAAATCATCAATCTTTACGCACTCACACACAGACAAACACACGCATGCGCGCACACACACACACACACACACACACACACAGATAGATACAGAGAGAGAGAATCTTTATATATTCACTCATTTATACCCCAGAGTGCTTGCCATAGCTGGCCTCACACTGAAAGGCCCAAGGCTGGAGAAAAGTTTCATTGCAGGTGGGAGATACTGGAACAGTATCAGTTTGGACTGCATAGTCCAAACTGCATAGACTGGGACATTTTGTTCTCTACTCAAAGCCTCTTTTAGTCCGAGCAACTGTGCACTACGACTCTATCAATTCTTAATCGTAAACACCCTTATCAGTCAAATACTGGAACCAAAATGGATATCAAAATGGTATATAAAAAATACCAACTAGAATCCACAAAATTTAGTTCAAACAATTTCAGAGAAAACTACGTGAAACTAGATGGATTTTCTTTTATCTTACTTGAAAAAAATTAAATTAACAGCTTCTCAAGCTGATGCTTGTTTATTTATATTTTCCTCCGATACACATTCCATACATTCATTCAGTCCACTTCACTAAATTCTAGTTTTATTAATTCATGCAAAGAGGATCTTCATTTTGCATTTCAATGGACCTTCTCAGAAACTTTTGAATAGATAAATAAATATAAGCAACCAGTCATTGCATCCATTTTTATGATAAAGAGTGCTGAGATAAGAACAGAATAAAGAATGCTTTTGAATGGGGCTGTCTCTGAAAAATTGTTTGTTTTACATATAGATTCTCAGTCAAAGCAGTGTTTTACAAAGAGATAGCAGGCATAGTGAAGGTTTAGCCACAAAACACACACAGTCTTTTCAACAGATATCAGAGTTGTTATCTGAGCTGCGTCTATAAAAAAATATATCTTTCCATGATTGGAAAACTTGATGTGAAGACAAAAACAAAATAAGAAAAAAGAAACCTGGCATAAACCAAAGATGTGACGAATGCATGGTCCACACCACAAAGTATTAAGTCACCAATATAAATAATCTATAACCAATATAAACAATCTATACTATTTGTAAATGTATGTATGTGTACTTTTCGACCCAGCATACTTGAAAAGAAATTTGGCCAATCTTCTTAAATCCCTAGCCACATCTGTATTTTAACTGACTAATAGACTGTACCTTTAAGAGGTGAAAACCTTCTGATGTTGAGCAGAAAGTTAAGCAGCAATGAAATAAAGCATTGGATCCACTAAATCAGATTTCATATTAGTTCCCAGCAATGACAGTGCTTCAGACCCATGTCTCACAAGTACATTTAACTCTCCAGTCAGATTAATTTGCAAGTTTCCCTTATTATGAATAAATATTACAAAAGGTTGATGCGAGCACCCACTCTTCTGCAAAACCTATTTTAGGTCCAGTTGTCCACTATCAGTTTATGACCACAATGCAGTGGAAAAGAAAATCTTCTCCTCCTTTCATTAGTTATTGATTTACCAGTCAAGAGAAAGGTCTAATCAGGCATTGTACTTCATTTTTACCATTTTAACCAACAATTCTTTCCTTTTCAAAAGCATGATGCTCTCCAATAAATATTCCTTTAAAGGCACATTCTATTGTAGTGCATGACCAATTGTATCTTGAGCTTATCTGGGCAACCAGACACATTCCTTTTACTATTGGTTGAATTTTAAAGTTAAGTAATATGAAATGGAAAATCTTCTGATTCCTATTGACAGAAGTGAAACCAAAAGTAAATCAAATTAAACAGCAGGTTGCTAAAACATAGAGTCATAGACCAATGGTGGCCAATACTTCAATACTTTGCTTTCTTTGGTCTAGCAAGCAAGTAATAATAGAAAAATGCCACTCAGCACATACAATGGAACATTGGGACATTTAGTACTGAAAATTCTAATCTTCTCCCTAATGCTATACCCTGTGTATTCTCATCATTTATGCTATCATTCAGCCTCCAGAACATTTACATCCGATTATTACCTTTCATTTAATTTAATTACCTTTGAGTGAAACTTTAATTAATTAATTAATTAATTAATTTTGTATTAATTAATCAGTTACAATACAAGGATTATGTAAAAACAGATAATTTAAAAAAGTGAAATCCACTATGGGTCAAACAGAGTCAGTTATAGTCGGGATTGGGTGGAAACAAAGAGGGACAAGAAAAGACACTGTAGATGCCATAGTCCATGGTAATCTTAATGTTTGGAGTCTGTTTTCCCTTTGAGTCTAAGTTGGCCAGGATTTTTCCTCCCTATGTGGTGGAGTCTGCTTCCTGCTCTTCAACCAAGCACATTCAATAGAATCTTATTAATATAGCACCAAATCATAACAACAGTTGCCTCAAGGCACTCCTCATCAAACTACAGTCCTCGTCTGTATTCAAGGACCAGTCTGCTACTGTTCAGTGGTAAATCAGCCCCCAAATGTTACTTGTCTTCGCTTGTTTTCTATTGTGTTGATCTCTGTGCTTTTTTGCCTCCAGTCAACCCCAGCCTGGGTCGAGAACCCACCACTTACTTGCACAACTCACCTGACTCTTTCGAACTGGCTCACTCCATCTGTCTACATGCACCTTTGTGAAGATTTCAGTCCCCAGTTAACCTCCCTACCCTCCTGGATGTCCTTACCTCATGGCCATTCATTTGGGAGAGACTCACTGGATTCCCTCCCCCTGCTAATCATTGGACAGGCAACATCTTCCAAGGACTGACTCACCCACACTACCAAGTAAGCCATTGGTTCTCGCTAGTTATCTTTTGGAACTCCCCTATCTGGAATCACTGGATTAATGTCCCTTTCCTCTTCCATAGTGTCACTTCCTCCTTTGGATCCATTACTCTGTCTTTGTCGCCCTTGTGAATTCTACTTGTTGCAAAACATTATTGTAAATAAATCTTTTGAATTCTGTTGCATTTGAGTACTCTATTTTGCTTCGACCAGACCATGACAGTAAAAATATGGTCTGTATATGAAAGATGCAATGTTACTTCTTCCACTGGCTTGTCAGGTCCTGTCTTTAAACTTTATGTTTTGTCCAGCACAAAAACCAACTGCTCTATATTATCTTATTTTACTCTTTATTTGCTCTTACTTCAATTTAGACTCTTTATTTAAAACATTTTAATTATGCTGTACTCCATATGTCCTGAAATTAGCAAACAAGGCCATAAATTCAGTAAAGATGTTTTAATGAGGTCATAGATTAAGTCTCATAGACTTCTAAATAATCACAGAGGAGCTGTTCTCTGCTGACCATTAGTTTAATGCACTTTTCCATTAACTCAAACACTACATCCATGTGTTCTAAAAAATCAGTATTAAGAAAATAAAGTAAAACGCAATAAAAAAATGACATCATTAAGAAAAAAAAAACACCAATATATCAAAAATCTGCTTTGCATCTAGATTTTTTAGTGTATAAACAAATTACCTGAAGAGGAGATGAGCTTCCAGCTGATGGAAGGCTCTGGTTTACCACTTGCTTGGCACATCAGGGTGATGTTAGAGCCTTCATTTACCACAACATCTCTTGACAGGTTGGTGATTTTTGGTGGCACTGTGAAGGAAAATCAAATATATAAATTCAAGCTGTGATGTTACTAATCTCAAGAGGCACTTCTGAAAAAGGATATCACTATGACAAATGTCATTATCATTATTATTATTATTATTATTATTTTGCATAATAATATTTGACATATTTCAGTTTGAAGTTTGACACTAAAAAAGGGCCTGTATATTAGAATTGAATCTGTCGCTTGCCAAAGACATGGATTTAGACAGGGAAAATCTTGCAAAGAGACACAATGAAGCTGCATTATAGGTACTGTATGATGCAGAACTGTGTTAGACTAAAAAACAAAAAAAAATGAAATCTTAAGCTCTGATCCATCAATTTTAGTTCATTCTTTTGCTCTCTTTGTTTTTGCTCTAGGGTTTTTCCAAGCACCTAAACGTAACACAAGTGAATATGGATTGTCAGATTAATCAGCCATGAAAAAAATAATGATTGAAAATTGTTCATTATTGTTTCCCAAAGGACTTTGAATGTTATCAGCCAATTAAATTGACATTTTTAGTTTTAAGAACTCCCATAGATATACAGCAAATCTCTGGAGTTAAAAATTCTGGAGTTAGGCATAAAAGTGCACAAGAGTTACATTCCGGGAGTTTATTTTTCACCTTATACTACAGTCAGTGTTGGGGAGTACTCTAAAGCGGTGTAATATTTAGGTGTTCATTCACTGGGTGCTAAGGAGTCTAATTCAACACATTGCTGGTGTTGTTTGTCTGTCGACCGTTACCGCGCCTATCTGTGCTTGTCTCTTGGACTCCGACATGTAGGAGGTAAAAATACTTTATTTATTTTGGAATTTTCTGTGAGTGTAGTAATGTTATTTATATATATATATTCAGTTACATGGATGCATAAGTAAAATATAAAGTTAACTAACTAGCACTACACGTGTTTTCTGCATGTTACGCTGATTCGTTGATAGCAGCTAGGCTAACATTAGTCAAAAGTTAGCTAACTAACTTATCTTACTGTATTTGAAGATACACATTTCACGTTGTCAATGAAAACGTTCATTTGTATTTCTTTTTTTTTAACACTAATGTTTCATTTAACGTTAGCTAACTACAGTAATATTATGTATATTATGGTAATGGCCGTATTTAACCAAAGAGAGGTGCAGCCTGCATTGATGAGATATCAAGGTACCATTAACATAAGTTAGTTAGTCCTGCTTCACAGATATGCACACAACCCTGTCGCCAGACCTGAAAAGACAAGGACGAGGCAAACATGCAGTCACATTGTCTGCTAAACCTAGCCTAGCTAAATAGATTTTAAGCTAGTGTGGACAGGCTAGCTCAATGTTAGAAAGTGTTTATGGATTACGTTATACACAGTTCACATAAAGTTATCATAAACAGCCTCTTCTTCTTCCACATGTTATGTTTCATATTAGTAAAGGTTTTTTCCGTAGGTGGCCAAGATGTTGATAAAAGTAAAACACAGAGAGACAAAGAAATATGTCAAATTGGAAGAAGTCAGCTTCACAGATTTTATGAGTGCAGGTAAGTTATACATGGTTTGTACTAAGTCATTAAAGAGGAAATGATAATGTTGTTATTAACTAAGTGATGATTTTACTTCAGTGCAGCAGAAGTTTCTCATACCAGAAAATGCAGCACTGAAAGTCACAGATGAGCAGGGTATAGAGGTGGATGAGGATGTCTTTCCTGAACTTGCAGGAGTCAAAGAGGTGTGTTTTGTCATCTATACAGCTGAAGGTAAGTAAATATATGCTCTGATAGATTTTGTGGGATTTGATTTCTACAGTTACTCTTAAATAAACCTTTTTTAATTTGTCTAATATCCTGTGGTAACAATCACAAAATGCTGTTTTCATGGCTCAACAGTAAGTTGGATTTATCACATGCATTTCAGACATCCTGGAAACAGAATCATCCAAGAAGCTGCGTGACTGCTCAGACCTAACACACTATGTGACACTCACACCTTGTGGTATGTAAATTGTATATTACCATAATAAAATACAAAATAACCATCTGTTCTCCTGGGAGAAAGTATAATTTAATCAAAGCATACAATTTACTGGCCCTATGTGCGTAAATGGTAGCTTTGTTGTGGTTGATTTTTGATTGTATATGCCTTATATTCTAATATTTTTGTTTGTCACCCTCAGATTTGACTGTCCTGAAGCAACATGTGGAAGAGCCCTCCTCTCCAAGTCGAACAGATACATTGTCTGTCTCAACCACCAGCAGTCAGAGCAGTGACACAAGCGATGCCGGACTTCAAATGGTTCAGCCTCTATTGGACAGCATACATGCAAGAAATGTAGATACATTACTTAATAGACTTGTATTTGACTCTTTAGTTGTCATTACTTGAAAAAGCTTAAACACGAAGATAAAACAGATTAGAGAAAAATAATTTGATATAGTATTTCATGTAGTTCATATGTATAATCCACAGATTGAAATCGTTGTTTGGGTTAAAATAGTCTAATTTTTTGTCAATTTTTTTGTTCTTTGTATCAAATGTGTTTAGACAGTGGAGCAGATTCTGACTTCCAAACCAGCAGGGGTGACTGTCATCCATGAGTATGAAAAAACTGGGAGTTTGAAAGATTCCACCAGGCGATTAATGGTGAACATCATTGTAGCTCACATGCGTGAAAAGGAAGGGTAAGAGGAATGATGTTTATTCTATTCATTTTTAAAACTGGCAAGGATCTTATCAAAAAACACTTCTGCTTTTGCAGGAGAACTGTAAGTAAAGCAACGGAGGAGTTTCATGCACTTGGAATCGTGTCACTCTTCCCATCTTTGAAGGATCCGTACTCCACAAAGGGATATGTGAGTTTGCTCTGTAACTGTAGTGTGTAATAAGACTTGCTCTCTTTCTCTCTCTCTCTCTCTCTGTCTCTCTCCCTACACATATATATAAATATATATACACACTCTACAATGTATGCAATTTCTTTCTTTCTGTAGGAGCATTTCTATGACATTCAGAGCAACAAAGGTTTTCAAGACTGTGCAACGTCAATCCAAACCCCCCACTGCATCACAGAACAGAGTGGAACTGAAAGGAGGGCCCACATCACGAAGGAAGTTTGGTTTCACTAATGACCAGCAAACAAGAGATCAATGTATGGAAGCCATGTCTCTTCTTCATCACACCACTGACCAAGATATAGTCTTCCAGAAGATGAGAGAGACATTCTACTATCGTCAGCAGATACTCCATGACCCACAAGAATCAGCAAACATTCTTCAGATGTTTCCTCGGTTTTTGGACACTAAAGGACTGGTAGGTAAACAAATGGGGATCTGAAAAATACTTGACTTAAAAAAATTGATTTTAATGGACATACTTCTCCTTTGTTAGATTTTGCAGGACTTTGCAATGATGTTTGGAGTAGAGACTGCTTCCAGGTTCCTGGAAAAATGGAACACCAGTTTTAAAGACAAGGTTGCCAGGGAAGCCAGAGACCTTAAAGAGACTTGTCTTCTGAAAAGATTGCTGAAATCTGCTTTGAACGAAGAAATGGATGATGCTGATGAGCCAGGTAGTGTCTACACTTTTTTTAGTGTAGTAATTTTAGTTTTCATTTTTAAAAGTTATCAAAAAAGCAGCAGTGTGCATAATATGTGTATGGATCACTTATTTTCTGCTCATACCCTCAACCAGTTTTTATATGTTAGTGAAGTTCAGTTCTGTCTCCCCTTTCCAGCATTAGTATTTAACTCCTTAACACTGTCTGCAGAGTGGGACAGCGACATGGCTTCTCTTCTTGTTCTGCTGCACCTTCTCACGCCACAACCAGCTGGAAGGAAACGGCCAAAGAAGATGAGTGTTGGAGAGGCAATAGATCATCTGGTTAAATTTCACAAGGTTTGTCAAGATAATGTGATCCAGTTCCAGATACTGTGGTTCATGGAACACTTTTTCTTAACCTAAGGGTTTATAAAGTGATGCTTTTTATTGTGTTTCAGTCTTGCCAGAGCCTTGAGGATCACCTCATGAACAATGAAGGAAACCCTCAGCCATATCTCCTGGCCACAGGGACTTCAAAAGCACAGGTTTTCAGCTTCTACATAGTCTTGGATCGAAAGCTTCTTCCATGTCAGTCAGGCACATCACTGGGTGCATTTGATGAGCTGTTCAAGTGCCACTTTGTTTTCAGTGTGAAATATGAAGACGCTCTGTCCAGCCTGTACACATTTTTGTAGACCACTGTGTACAATATTGATGTAGGCACAACAGTGGAAAGTCCAAGAGTCAAAGAGTTGCAAGCAAAGCTGTTGAATAAGTAGTAACCAGGTTATGCATTCAAAATGCTTACCTGCTTTCTCTGTGCTTTATCCTTTGGTACAGCTTTACTTTTGTTCAGACATTTAAAACTAGTTCATGGAATGTATCCTGGCAAAAATTTGAAACTAAAATGTGGTCAGATAGGATGTTGTTTACAATTCTCAAGTTATTCTGGATTTAGAAGACATCTGAATAAGATACATGCTACTGTTAGCACATGTGTTCCTCATGAGACCCCTTCTGACCATGATACCCAACAGTTTAGTAGTTCTCAGTGCTTAAATGATGAAACACCATCCACATCATCTCAGTGCCAAAATTCTGAAGCAGGCCCTTCATTCTCAAATCAGAGCAAGGACATGTGTGCCTCCATTATTGCCAGACTTTTAGGAAGTGGTGTACCAAATACTGTAGTTCTTTCTACAGTTCAGAACTTAGAGGAATTTGTGGGAGATTGGCAATCTAATATTCAGGAACAATTATTGACCCTATTACCGAATGACAGTCCCTCCAGATCAGCCATTGCAGATTTATTTAAAAATTTGGACAATCCGTTTAGTCACTTGAATTCTGAAAGCAAATGTAATAAATATTTTAGAGATAAGTGGGAAATGGTACAGCCAGTTGAATTGCACCTAGGAGTAAGATACGATACTAGACGATGTAGCAAAACTAGAACCTATGAGCAAGTCCCAGTAAATGACAAATTCATATATATCCCCATATTGAAAACACTCCAGTTCATTTTTAAGAATAAAAGTATTTGTGAGATGATGCAAATATGCACCCAGTCTGACACATATCAGGACTTCTGTGATGGAAGCTACTTCAAAAGTCATCCTTTGTTTTCAGGTCGCAAGTTTGCTATCCAAGTCCAATTGTACTATGACGAATTTGAGTGTGCAAATCCTTTAGGTTCAAAAAAGGGTATACACAAAGTTGGCTGCCTTTACTTCATCCTTAGAAATCTTCCTCCCAGTCTGAATTCGGCTTTAATGAACATTCATCTGGTATCATTATTTTATGCACAAGACGCAAACAAATGTGGAATTGATGAAATCCTGAAGCCCCTAGTAAAGGACCTGAAAATATTAGAGACGAGTGGGATTGCTGTTCCACTTGCTAAATTTCCTGTATTTGGTACTCTGGCACAAATTACAGGTGATAACTTGGGGATGCATAGCATTCTTGGGTTTTTGAAATCGTTTAGAGCTAATTATTTTTGTAGATTTTGCTTAATTGATCAGTCTTCAGCTCAATTAGTTTTCTCAGAGGACGACCCATGTTTAACTCTTAGATCACCAATTCTGAATAACCAACATTATAATAATTTGGTAGATGATCCAACATTAACATCTTCATTCGGCATAAAAAGAAAGAGCATACTTAATTCATTAAAATATTTCAATATTGCGGAAAATTATGCCGTTGACATCATGCATGATATTTTGGAAGGGGTTGGTCAATATGAAGTCAAGTTGCTATTTCAATATTTAATCGAATACTTCATCTCTAAAGATAGCTTGTTAAATAGGATATATGCTTTTAATTACGGCTATATGGAAAAGAAAAATAAACCAACGAATATTAACCTGGGTCGTGCAGGGCATGGAATAGGTTTAAATGCATCACAAACACTTTGTTTGATCACAAACATACAGTGGGGCAAAAAAGTATTTAGTCAGCCACCGATTGTGCAAGTTCCCCCACCTAAAATGATGACAGAGGTCAGTAATTTGCACCAGAGGTACACTTCAACTGTGAGAGACAGAATGTGAAAAAAAAATCCATGAATCCACATGGTAGGATTTGTAAAGAATTTATTCGTAAATCAGGGTGGAAAATAAGTATTTGGTCAATAACAAAAGTACAACTCAATACTTTGTAACATAACCTTTGTTGGCAATAACAGAGGTCAAACGTTTACTATAGGTCTTTACCAGGTTTGCACACACAGTAGCTGGTATTTTGGCCCATTCCTCCATGCAGATCTTCTCGAGAGCAGTGATGTTTTGGGGCTGTCGCCGAGCAACACGGACTTTCAACTCCCGCCACAGATTTTCTATGGGGTTGAGGTCTGGAGACTGGCTAGGCCACTCCAGGACTTTCAAATGCTTCTTACGGAGCCACTCCTTTGTTGCCCGGGCGGTGTGTTTTGGATCATTGTCATGTTGGAAGACCCAGCCTCGTTTCATCTTCAAAGTTCTCACTGATGGAAGGAGGTTTTGGCTCAAAATCTCACGATACATGGCCCCATTCATTCTGTCCTTAACACGGATCAGTCGTCCTGTCCCCTTGGCAGAAAAACAGCCCCATAGCATGATGTTTCCACCCCCATGCTTCACAGTAGGTATGGTGTTCTTGGGATGCAACTCAGTATTCTTCTTCCTCCAAACACGACGAGTTGAGTTTATACCAAAAAGTTCTACTTTGGTTTCATCTGACCACATGACATTCTCCCAATCCTCTGCTGTATCATCCATGTGCTCTCTGGCAAACTTCAGACGGGCCTGGACATGCACTGGCTTCAGCAGCGGAACACGTCTGGCACTGCGGGATTTGATTCCCTGCCGTTGTAGTGTGTTACTGATGGTGACCTTTGTTACTTTGGTCCCAGCTCTCTGCAGGTCATTCACCAGGTCCCCCCGTGTGGTTCTGGGATCTTTGCTCACCGTTCTCATGATCATTTTGACCCCACGGGATGAGATCTTGCGTGGAGCCCCAGATCGAGGGAGATTATCAGTGGTCTTGTATGTCTTCCATTTTCTGATGATTGCTCCCACAGTTGATTTTTTCACACCAAGCTGCTTGCCTATTGTAGATTCACTCTTCCCAGTCTGGTGCAGGTCTACAATACTTTTCCTGGTGTCCTTCGAAAGCTCTTTGGTCTTGGCCATGGCAGAGTTTGGAGTCTGACTGTTTGAGGCTGTGGACAGGTGTCTTTTATACAGATGATGAGTTCAAACAGGTGCCATTCATACAGGTAACGAGTGGGGGACAGAAAAGCTTCTTACAGAAGACGTTACAGGTCTGTGAGAGCCAGAGATTTTCCTTGTTTGAGGTGACCAAATACTTATTTTCCACCCTAATTTACGAATAAATTCTTTACAAATCCTACCATGTGAATTCATGGATTTTTTTTTTCACATTCTGTCTCTCACAGTTGAAGTGTACCTCTGGTGCAAATTACTGACCTCTGTCATCATTTTAAGTGGGGGAACTTGCACAATCGGTGGCTGACTAAATACTTTTTTGCCCCACTGTACCTTTGATATTTGGTGACCTGGTACCAGAGGATGATTTGCACTGGCATTTGTTGCTTTTGTTGTTGCACATTCTAAACATAGTTTTCTCATACTCTATCACTGAAGGAATGACTGTGTATTTAAAGCACCTGATTATTGAACACCATAGACTCTTTAAGGAACTATACCCATCAAACAACTTAATTCCAAAACATCATTTCATGGTCCACTATCCAAGGTGCATTCGAAAGATTGGTCCTCTCATTCATATCTGGATCATGAGATTTGAAGCCAAACACAAATTTTTCAAAGACTGTGTTAAGAACTTTAAGAATTTGACTGTATCACTTGCAAGGAAACATCAGTTTGCATTAGCTTATCATTGGGAATGTATGAGTTTAAAAGCAGTTGAGTCTGGTCCAGTTAAAATGCGTTCACTTGAAACACAAGAATACTCAGAAATTATATCTCCATATCTTCATGTTGATTTACAGAACACTGTCAAACTCACAAACTGGGTAAAGTGTAGTGGAGTTGAATATCGTGTTGGGCTTTTTGTTTGCACAGGCACTTATGAAAACATGCCGGTTTTCAGCAAGATAACTTCGATCATTTTGCATGATGGTAAAGCTGTTTTTGTTATGGTTGAGCATGAAACGTTTTTCCATGATCATTTTCATGCTTATCAGGTAAATGAAACCATTCCTAAGAAGATACTGGTCCTAGAAAGGGAGAAGTTAAGACATTTCAAAAGTTTTGATGGCCAAATGTCATATGGGTGTGATTCACAATTGTATGTCGTGTCAGACAGTTGCATTATTTAATTTGTTGGCTTAATGGAGACCTTATAGAGTCTTTTTCATGTTAACACTGCATTACAATAAGTGCTTATTCTGTAGTCATTTTTTTTTCTTTAATTCAGTTTTTTTTCCCAATGTTAGGCCTATCTGACCACACAATGTCTCAACTGTTTAGCTGCCATAATTGTTGCTGTTTTAATGTCGAATGTTACACTATTATAGTGCTGTTACACAGAATGTATGTTAGTCCATTGAATTTTGAATATGATACTTTTGATAAATAAAATTCATACATTCATAATAATCAGTATGGTGTTTTTGTAGTAATTGTCACCTAAAACCTTTTTCCATTTGATGAGTAACACTATAAAAGAGTTAATATCAAAATGAACTCTAGTTATGAGTTACATTTTACTCTTTATGGTAGTAGAAATTTTACTCCATGAGAGTTTAGTTTTAACTCCTATAAAGAGTTGAAAAATCAACTCCCAGAAAAGAGTTACTCTAACTCTGCACTAGAGTTTATTCGATGGTCACGCATGTACACTCAAATGTAGTTAATCTGAACTCCCAGAGAGTTTATTCCAAAGACCAGAATTTGCTGTGTATCACCAGCAGGTGCTCACCTATTACCAGTGTAGGGACTAACACGTTGTTAAGTAACGCGTTACAGTAACTACGTTATTATTGTGGTCACGAGCACGGTAACTAGTTATTATGCCAAAATCAGGAACACGTTAATCGTTACTGGGATTTAGATAGGGTCGTTATTCGTTACTTCATGTGGTGGCTATCGCGGAGCTTCGACAGTTTCAATAACATTAGCAAGTGGTGGACGCCAGCAGGTGGATGAGGGAAAGGGGGGGCAGGAGGGGGAGAGACCTGAGGCGGCCACCGGTGTCAGGTGAACTGAACTTCAGGTAAGAAGTTATGACCTGCAGTCTATCTGGGTCAGATATAAACCAAGTTTAGGTATAGTTTATTTTCGTTTTGCTGACTTTTTCGTACTGGGTATTAGCTAGCATGACGAAGTTTCTATACAGCTGGGTGGGTGCTATGATGTTACTGATGTTGAACTTTATTTTGTTCATAAGGTTAATTATTAGAGTCCCCTAAAAAACAGAATCGTCTCGTATTCAGAGAAAATATTACACGTTTCGTATTGAGGTGAAAAGGAGCACAGTTTGTCCCGTACTTCAGATACAATGAAAAAGAAGACAGAAAACTGGAGTTATTCTGTCTTTATGCTGCACAGCTGCCTCCTCTTCTCTCATTCGCTCCCCCTCCCTCTCCTGTTGCTACTTCAATCATGAAACTGATTAATGATCAGCTGATCGGCCTTTCTGTCACAAGTTCCGTCTATCCTGTTTGCTTATCGCCCACTTTGCACCAGAAAGAAGAAACCGGAGGTCGCGTTAAACAACAGCAGCACGTTTAAGCTTGATCAGCTGTTGTTAGAATTTATTTAATATTAATTTCTAGTATCAGCTGATGTTTGCTGGAGCCACAGCCGTAAAAGCTGCTGGACATGATATCGGTTTGGATATGTGGTGAGAGGGAAACATGAAGATGAAACCAGGAGATGTCCTTACTGAATCATCAGAGCTGAACAGGTGATGGAGAAACAGGTTTACCTTTAGGTGACATGAATGAGTTAAAGTTATGAACTGTTTCTGAGAGACAAATACCACCAGGATCCTTTTTTTTTTTTTTTTTTTTTACAGCTGACAGCTGGTAACTGTGCAGGGGCGTGTCTAGCAAAGTTTTGCCAGGGGGGCCAGGTAGGGCGTTAACAGGGAAGGGGGGGGCACAAAGAAGTACTTTTCTTTCTTATTCTCATTTAAAATATCTAGTTTTTAAAAAATAATTATCTGAATCTTACAACAAACAATTGATAGATTGATGCATATATACCATCAAAACAGTGTACATCATTCTGACAACATCGTTTGTTTCCATTCAAAGGCTTTATGATTTTTCCTATAATGGCGGGCCGGTTGTAATATTCTGTTCTTAAACTTTCAATTCAATTCAATTCAATTTTATTTATATAGCGCCAAATCACAACATAAGTCGCCTCAAGGCGCTTCATAGATACAGAGAAAAAAACCCAACAATCATATGACCCCCTATGAGCAAGCACTTTGGCAACAGTGGGAAGGAAAAACTCCCTTTTAACAGGAAGAAACCTCCGACAGAACCAGGCTCAGGGAGGGGCGGCCATCTGCTGCGACCGGTTGGGGTGAGAGAAGGAAGACAGGATAAAAGACATGCTGTGGAAGAGAGACAGAGGTTAATAACAGATATGATTCAATGCAGAGAGGTCTGTTAATACATAGTGAGTGAGAAAGGTGACTGGAAAGGAAAAACTCAATGCATCATGGGAATCCCCCGGCAGCCTATGTCTATTGCAGCATAACTAAGGGAGGATTCAGGGTCCACCTGGTCCAGCCCTAACTATATGCTTTAGCAAAAAGGAAAGTTTTAAGCCTAATCTTAAAAGTAGAGATAGTGTCTGTCTCCCGAATCCAAACTGGAAGCTGGTTCCACAGAAGAGGGGCCTGAAAACTGAAGGCTCTCCCTCCCATTCTACTTTTAAATACTCTAGGAACAACAAGTAGGCCTGCAGTGTGAGAGCGAAGTGCTCTAATAGGGTGATATGGTACTACAAGGTCATTAAGATAAGATGGGGCCTGATTATTTAAGACCTTGTATGTGAGGAGCAGGATTTTGAATTCAATTCTGGATTTAACAGGAAGCCAATGAAGGGAAGCCAAAACAGGAGAAATATGCTCTCTCTTTCTAGTCCCTGTCAGTACTCTTGCTGCAGCATTTTGGATTAGCTGAAGGCTTTTCAGTGAGTTTTTTGGACATCCTGATAATAATGAATTACAGTAGTCCAGCCTGGAAGTAATAAATGCATGAACTAGTTTTTCAGCGTCACTCTGAGACAGGATATTTCTAATTTTAGAGATGTTGCGCAAATGGAAGAACGCAGTCTTACATATTTGTTTAATATGTGCATTGAAGGACATGTCCTGGTCAAAAATGACTCCAAGGTTCCTCACAGTGTTACTGGAGGCCAAGGTAATGCCATCCAGAGTAAGAATCAGGTTAGATACCATGTTTCTAGGCTTTTCAGGGCCGAGTACAATAACCTCAGTTTTATCTGAATTAAGAAGCAGAAAGTTAGCGGCCATCCAGGTCTTTATGTCTTTAAGACATTCCTGCAGTTTAACTAATTGGTGTGTGTTATCTGGCTTCATGGACAGATAGAGCTGGGTGTCATCTGCATAGCAGTGAAAATGTATGCTATGTCTTCTAATGATGCTGCCTAGGGGAAGCATGTATAATGTAAACAGAATTGGTCCTAGCACTGAACCCTGTGGAACTCCATAATTAACCTCAGTGTGTGAAGAGGACTCTCCATTTACATGAACAAACTGGAGTCTATTAGATGGATATGATACAAACCACTGCAGTGCAGTACCTGTAATACCTACAGCATGTTCTAATCGCTCTAATAGGATATTATGGTCGACAGTATCGAATGCTGCACTAAGGTCTAGCAGGACAAGCACAGAGATGAGTCCACTGTCAGAGGCCATAAGAAGATCATTTGTAACCTTCACTAAAGCTGTTTCTGTGCTGTGATGAGCTCTGAAACCTGACTGAAACTCTTCAAATAAACCATTCCTCTGCAGATGATCTGTTAGCTGTTTGACAACTACTCTTTCAAGGATTTTTGATATGAAAGGAAGGTTGGAGATTGGCCTATAATTAGCTAAGACTGCTGGGTCTAGAGATGGCTTTTTGAGTAAAGGTTTAACTACAGCTAGCTTGAAGGCCTGTGGTACATAGCCGATCATTAGAGATAGGTTGATCATATTTAAGATCGAAGAATTAATTAATGGCAGGACTTCTTTGAGCAGTTTTGTAGGAATGGGGTCTAAAAGACACGTTGATGGCTTGGAGGAAGTAATTATTGAAGTTAACTCAGAAAGATCAATTAGAGAAAAAGAGTCTAACTTAACATCAATGGTACTAAGAGTAGCTGTAGATAATATTACATCTGTGGGATGATTATTGGTAATTTTTTCTCTAATGATAAAAATTTTATTTGTGAAGAAGTTCATGAAGTCATTACTAGTTAACGTTAAAGGGATTGTTGGCTCAAAAGAGCTCTGACTTTTTGTCAGCCTGGCTACAGAGCTGAAGAGAAACCTGGGGTTGTTCTTATTTACTTCAATCAGTGATGAATAGTAAGATGTTCTGGCTTTGCGGAGGGCTTTCTTATAAAGCAGCAAACTATTTCTCCAGGCTAAATGATGATCCTCTAAATTTGTGACACGCCATTTCCTCTCCAGATTACGAGTCATCTGCTTTAGGGTACATGTTTGAGAATTATACCACGGAGTCAGGTATTTCTGATTAGAAACCTTAGTTTTCACAGGAGCTACAGTATCCAGAGTCGTGCGTAGTGAGGAGGTGAAATTATTAACAAGATAATCGACTTCTGTTGGGGTAGCGTTCAGATAGCTGCTCTGCTCTATGTTGGTACAGGGCATTGAAGATGATAACAGTGGGTGGATTATATTCTTAAACTTAGTTACAGCGCTTTCAGAAAGACATCTACTGTGATAAAGTCTACTCTCCACCGCTGTGTAATCAATTATTGTAAATGTAAATGTTATCAGGAAATGATCAGACAGGAGAGGGTTTTCAGGAAACACTGTTAAATGTTCAGTTTCTATGCCATATGTTAAAACAAGATCTAGAGTGTGATTAAAGTGGTGGGTGGGTTATTTTACATTTTGAGAGAAACCAATTGAGTCTAATAACAGATTAAATGCCATGTTGAGGCTGTCATTTTTAGCATCTACATGGATGTTAAAATCACCCACAATAATTATTTTATCTGAGCTGAGAACTAAATCAGATAAAAAGTCTGAGAAATCAGACAGAAACTCTGTGTAAGGCCCAGGTGGACGATAGATGATAACAAGTAAGACTGGTTTCTGAGTTTTACAGCTGGGGTGGACGAGGCTAAGCATCAGGCTTTCAAATGAATTAAAAGTCTTAATTCGTTAAAACTTATAAGGAACATATTCTCAAATATGTTCATGACCAAGGCGTAGCTCCTTGGTCATGTCGCAGTATGCCAGTATGGGGCCTGGTTCTCTGGTTATGAGATCCTTCATTTGCTGGAAGACTCTGTCGTGATTCTGATCCCAGACAAACTCCGAGTCTTGCTTGAGCAGCTGACGCAGTGGTGCGTTCACTTCTGATAGTCGTGGTGGGAATCTGGACAGGTAGTTCGCCATTCCAAGAATTGTCTCGAGCTCATTCTTATTCTCAGGAGGTGGCATGTCCTTGATGGCCTGTAGTTTCTTTGGGTCTGGCTGAATGCCCTCCCGGGTGAGTTTGTGTCCAAAGTAACTCACTTCTGTGGCGCCTATGACACATTTCTCTGGATTGAGATGCACTCCTCGCTCCCTTGTGCACTCACGGATGGCATGGAGGTTCTCGTCATGTTCCTCCTTTGTCCTGCCACTCCTCGCTCCCTTGTGCACTCACGGATGGCATGGAGGTTCTCGTCATGTTCCTCCTTTGTCCTGCCAAAAACGAGGATGTCGTCGACGATGGCTGCCACTCTATTGAGCCCTTCGTATGTCTCATCGATTTTCCTTTGGAAAATGTCCTGTGCTGATATTATCCCAAAGGGAAGGCGCAGAAAGCGATACCTGCCAAAGGTCGTGTTGAAGGTGGTGAGGAGAGATGACTTGGTGGTTAATTGGATAGCCTGAGCGAGCATCAATGACACTGAAGTACTGTGCTCCTGCCAGCTTTGATGTGATGTCATCCAATGTTGGAAGCGGGTAATGGGGTCTTTTGATGGCTTTGTTTAAATTGCGAGGATCAAGGCACACTCTGAGTTTCCCATTACGTTTCTCTGCGACCACCAGTCCATTTACCCATTCTGTGGGTTCTTTTACTTTGACGATTATGCTGTTTTTCTCCATGTCATCCAACTTTGATTTCAGTTGTTCCCGCAGTGTGAAAGGGATCCTCCGTAGGGGCACACGGCGGGCATGGCGTTTGGGTCAATGTGTAAGTCGCATTCTCCTGGGAATTTCCCTATGCCCTTGAACACATCAGCAAACTCCTCCATGATGCTTGTGATCTGTACTGACATGACCAGTTTGACTAGGTTTAGATCTAGGCATGCTCTCAGCCCTAGGATGGGGGGGGGTGCTGCAGTTTCTACTATGTCAAAAGTCAGCATCTTCTGAATGCCTTTCCACCTGCACTTCAACTGGCATGTGCCTTTGATGTTGAGTTTTTCTCCTCCATAGCCAGATAGTGTGTGTGTGGGCGGTACAAGCTGACCTGCTTGAAAAACTTCTTGAACAATCGGGCAGGGATGACGTTAGCAGTGGCTCCTGTGTCAAGCTTAAAACTCACAGTGTGATGCAGTGAGCCTACTTCTACATCAGCATAAGCCTGCTCATCAGCCTCCCCTTAATTGCACTTTGTTATGGAATCTATGAATAGCTCCACTTCATCGCTTGGAGTGTCAGGATTAATAGAGTACACTGGGTTGGGTTGATGTGGTGCTTCTGAACCGCATGCTTTGGAAAAGTGGTTCATTTTATTGCACTTTTTTGCACCTCTTCCCTTTTGGAGGGCACTCCTCCTTCTGGCTGTGTGCTTGTGCACATCTTCCACACAATTTTCCCACCTTATTATGGTGGGGTGCCCTCCTATTTTTCTGTTGCGTACTCTTAGAGCTTAGAGGATACTGCATGCTCAGGTGCTGCTCCTTGCAGGCTCGTGTGTGGGCTGACCATGGCTTTCAATTGGTTCTGTGCGATTTCATAGGAGCGTGCAATGTTTATGGCTTTTTCCAGAGTCAAATCTGACCCTTGGCTCAGCAGCTTTTCTCTGACTTGTGGGAAACTGGTTGCAAAGACAATCCTGTCTCGGACCATTTCATCACTGTTGACATAGCCACACTGCTTGACGAGTAGCTTTAACCCTGTCACAAAGTGTTCAAATGACTCTCCTTCGCCTTGGAGTCTTTCATTAAACTTGTATCTGGCATAAACGGTGTTCGTTTTCGGCATGAGGTACTGTTCAAACCTGTCGAGATAGGTGGTCAGCTTTTTAGCTTCTTCATCAGACAGCTGCCATGTGTTATAAATGTCTCTGCCTCTTTCTCCTACCCACAGAAGAAGATAGATGCACTGGGTCTCCTTAGGCTTGCCGCTTAGCGGGCCGCTAAATATCAGTTTCACATGTTGCACAAACCTCCACCAGGCATCGGGAAGATCCATTTCGCACTGTCAGTGGGCGTTTAGTCCGAACTACTCTGACACCATGTAATATTCTGTCCTTAAACTTATAAGGAACATATTCTCAAACTGCTTTGTGAGCCACCATCTTCTTTATTGCCACTTGTTTGGTACAACCTAACACACCTCCACTTCCGTAATCATACCCGCCCCACTGCATCTATGGCAAACCCCAAGGGACAAAACGCACGGAGTGCAAATATTATAAACAATACAACACCGGTCTCTAGTTAAAATGCCCGGGCCAATTTTTTTGTCCCAGGCCAGCCCTGTATTCAGCTCGTCTGCAGTCTGGAGTTACCTACATCTTCCTACTCGGAAGGCAGAATTTCCAAGTTGTGAGTAAAATCAAAAGCACCACAACTGCAGTTTTCATGTTGGATGTAAAAAGTGCACGTGACACTGTGACATAGGCTAGAATCATGGCGGCGTTCAACGACGGTCCAGGCGTGGGATTTCTCTCGTGGAAATATGCAGATTATTTTTTCCTTTCTATTGGTAGGTGGCACAGTGCACTTGTGGCAAGTAAGCAAGCTAGAAGACTGGCAATCTTGCTGGGTATCCAGTTACAGAAGCAACACATTAACAAGAGAATTCTGAGTAAAACCAAAGTTACTTTCCCTAGTAACTAGTTACTTTGAAAGTAACAAGTAACTTGAAGTAACTGAGTTACTTTTGATAGAAGTAACTAGCAATGTAACTAAGTTACTAATTTAAAGCAACTTACCCAACGCTGCCTATTACTAATCATAGTCCAAGAGCTCTGTTATAAAGCTTAAAAAATGGCTCAGGTAGTGTCTACACCCTCCGACTTCAATCTCCAGGGGTGTAAAAGTAAAGTTCCTTATGTCACTTCCAGCCTTTTTATGGGAAATTCTGTTGCTGTTTCAAAATGTAAACAAGAAGCTCAACAACCATTAAAACTTCTATTGATTCCTATAGGAATTCTATTTTGGGTTGTGGCATTTTAATGGAATTCAAAACAGTTTTAGTGATCTGACCAATGGATAAATACACAAAGTCAATTATTAAATTAGGTAAATTAATTTTGAAATAAAAAAGCTTTTCTGCATTTTACTTATTAGTCTCATTAATCTATGTATTTAGAATAGTTATTGAATTTATTTTTCATAACATCTGCTGTGACTGCCCTGTGAGCATTTGTTTTTGTATCACATATATCTGTATCTGTACACCATTGGTGAACTTTTTGTGCTTCTTGAAAGTAAGGAGGAGATAATGTGTGTGTGTGTGTGTGTGTGTGTGTGTGTGTGTCTGTGTGTAAAAGGTTATGGTAAATGGAATCTGTTTTTTTACTCTACCAGAGTACTTTTTCTATGTACGTGCCGTTTATCTAACATTGAAGAAGAATAGCCCTTTATTGTCATTGTACATGTAAAACAAAATTGTGGGTGCGCCACAGCAACTGTTCATGTATAAAATATAACTAGTAAGACAGCAGGAATAGATAATAAAAATGATAAATATATAAACACATGAGGGATATATGCAAACAGGTGGAATACATAGAATACAAGAGGAATACATATAAAACAAGAGGAAGGCACACAATACAAAAGGCACACATTAGAAGATCAGGTTGAAAGGACTTCTATTATTATTATAGCTATGTGGGCTGCGGTGCGGTTGTGAGGGAGGCGGGCGCACGTGGACAGCATCCACAATCATGCCTCGCCGGCTTAAAGTCTTAACTGGGTCCTGTCTGTTTGTTGTTGTTGTTATTGGAGTATGTGTCTGTGAGCTAAAAAGCTGCCGCCAGGTGTAAACAAGCAACCATGAAAAAGTATTGAAAAGCATTAACGAGTGGTCATGTCTGTGGTGGATCGCTTACAGTGGTTTACCGATCCAGTACTGGGCCAGCCAGGGTGGGAGCTTACCCAAATGGTGGTCATGTCGAGTGAGCAGGTGGCGAAGAACTGCAGGACCAGATCGAGTGCCACACGCAGACAATCGATTGGTTGGCAGCCTTTGATCGGGTCCTGGCCAACACCACCGCCACCCCCACTGGTGTCCCCCGACTGTGTGGGAGTGGCTGAGGTCCGGACTGCTCTGATGCCCGTGGCACTCCCTAGGGTGAGGCCAGCAAGGGCACAGTCTACCTTTGCACCAATGACTGTAGAAAACCGCACCCGTACCCGCTCCGTGGGCTGCTCCCACCCTCGTTCACCTGTCTTTCATTTAAGTATAAGCTGTATAAGTATAAACCGTATGAGTATAAACTACCTAGTCCTCAGCTGAACTGGTGAAATTACTCATACACTTGTGTGATGTTCAGATTAATGTAGTGCCCTCTTTCATGGCTCCAAGCTATAGAAAATGCTGCAGCTAGACTATTAACACATTGTAGCAAGCGAGCTCAAGTCACTTCTATTTTGTACACATTACATACACAAAAATGCAATTCTAAACAAGTTTGTCTCAACAGGTTTTCTCTTATTTTATTGAGCCATATTGTGCCTTATATTGGCTATCATGACACTTAATTTTCTGATTTATTTTACTCTTTTTTGTGTACAGCGCTTTGTAACTGTACGTCTGTGAAAAGTTCTTAATAAAAAAACTTTAATTACTTACTTTGTATTACTGATTTAAAAACTTTAAAAACTACAGTTTAAGCAAATGTCACTTACTGAGCAACATTTTATTGTTCTTTCTCCCTGCAAAATAGAACAGCTGTACAGTTAGCTAGTAGACACGTTTTGTGATCAACAACAGAAGCAGTTTGTGTTTTTTTATTTTTTTTAAGAAACTCCCACCGTAGTAAAAATGCATTAATTAATTTAAAAAATAAGTAACTCCCACTCAATAACAAAAACCCCTCTTCTGTAAGTGCTAGGAAAAGTGGAGTTGAGACACCAAAAACAAATTTACACAAATTTACTTCATCATTGATTTATTCTGTTTTTCTTGTCCTAAGGAAAATATTGACAAGTGTCCTGCAGATGAAACAGGTAGAAAACTGACATCTCATGTAACATCAGCAACAGGTTGTCAAGCGTTATTCTTCTGATAAATCATTAGCCTTAATGTTTGTGTATTTGTGAAGACATGCATCTTTCCAGTATTCAATTTCAAATATCCATATCCCATCAAAGACAAAAAAAAAACCAGGCAGCGATATAATTTATGTTGTGAAGACACCTCCATCACCAGACTCCAGAAATGATAACCCAGAGCAGTGGTGAAAACCCAAAATGACATCATCATGAATGCAAGTCCTTAGGCAAGTCCTGAGGAGTCAGATGAATGGTTATGACAAGATCCAGACACTCAACATCTATGCCCTGCCAGTTATCACATATCCTGTTGGGATAATCAACTGGCCAAAGAAGGAGATGGAAGCCACTGACAAGAAGACAAGGAAGCTTGTTACCAAACATGGAGGGTTCCACCCCAGATTCAGCAACCTGGAGCATGCTAAGAAATTGCAGCACATAACAGAAAAATCCAAGATGCTATCAGGCAGGGAATACATGTCATATCAGAGTATGGCCAGGAAGCCCTGAGGGAAAAACGGGATACACCCCCTAGAATGGTTGAGAATGACGAAGCTAAGATCCCGTGGGACTTCCAGATACAGACAGACAAACTGATGGCGGCTAACCAACTGGACAGTGGAGGACAAGCAGAGGAAGACGGCTAATGTGATAGATGTAACTATACCAAATAATACCAACATAAGGATAAAGGAACATGAGAAGCTTGTGAAACAGCGGATGTCAAGAAGTTGTGGAGGTTGAAGGAAACAGCAAACCCTGTGGTACCGTATTTTCTGCACTATAAGCCGCAGATAAAATCCTTCAATTTTCTCAAAAATCGACAGTGCGCCTTATAATCCAGTGCGCCTTATGTATGAGTTCTGGTTGTGCTCAAACCGAATTTAGGTGGTACACAGCAAAAAATGTTTTGTACGACTTTGGTAAGCTACAAAGCTGTAACACTTGATGGATTGTCGGAGCATTGTGGCTACTGTAGTCAGGAGCCTCACAGAGTAATTTGGGTCCAAAACGTACAGCTCTGCAGTCACTTCCAACATAAATAGACAGAAAACTAAACAGCAGTGACTTTTGTAGGGTTACTGAAGTTGGGCTAGCTGGTATATAATGATGTGCTACGTGATTGCTAGTGACACAGCTATGTTAGCATAGCATAAACATAGTGAAGCTGGAGGATGAATGCTAACTTTTTTCCACTCAATAAAAGTTCATGCGAGGGTTCCCAATGGTTAGGGACAAATGCAATCGCTTGGCAGGATGCTGTAAACGGACCAAAATTGATTCTAATTCTAAATTCTAATACAGGTTTATTTGACACCATTAATGATAGTTACACTTGCATCATCTGTTCCTTTTTTTAAATAAAGAGTGTGAATGTTTCAATACTTCTTGTAGGAAAAAAAATTAGTAATGTGAGAAACATTTCTCTATCATCTTCACTCTGTGTACCTGTTTCGTTGCTTGAGCTGGTCAAATTAGTAGGACACAGTAAAAGCATCCTGTTGACATTTTACCTGCATCTGTGTTCAAAAATCTCTTTCACTCTATTTGCCCCTGTTGGCTCACTATAATCAGTGCTTCACTGGCTTCTGGTTAAGTCCCTACTCGTTTTAACAATACTCAGCATTTAACTGTAATTTAACAAAAAAACAAAACAAAACAAAACAAGCCCAACTATTTTCTTATTAGTTTTTACAGACAATTCTCAAAATTCATTGACGTCTACCCATGATACTGTTGACCCTCACCTTATGTTTAAATGGTTAATAATAATAACAACAACAATAATAATAATAACTTTATTTATAAAGCACTTTCAGACAAAGTGCTGTACAGCTATTTGTAAATAAAGAGATAAATAAATAAAAGTGATGCATAGCAATACAAGTTAAAAACATAATAAAAGTTAAAAATGATAAAAATAACTAAACTAAAAGGCAAAGAATTAAGACATGTAGGATAGGGTGAACAAGTGGGTCTTCAACTTAGCTTTAAAAACCTCCACAGAGCAAGGTTAAGAGGTTGAGATACTGGGTGGGTGCATTAGGATCTACTTTGAAGTGATTGTCATCATATCAAGATGTTTCTATACTACAGATCTTGCAGAAACACTTAGATGCTGTTAAAAGTTAGAGGATTGGCATTTTCATCCAATTTAATGAAGAGAAATCCGATGTCCTTTTTACTGTGTCATGTAACTGTAGGGTCTTGTATTATTGCACGATCTTTACCTTACAATCAGTGTTGGTTAAGTTACTTGAAAAAAGTAATCAGTAACTAATTACTGATTACTTCCCCAAAAAAGTAATCCCGTTACTTTACTGATTACTTATTTTCAAAAGTAATTAATTACTTAGTTACTTAGTTACTTTTTAAAAACACGATTTACAACCTGAATAGGTGATTAAGCGATAGATCTCTCAGCCCAATTCTACTTTTTCTACATAATCCATCATACAAAATGTAATCAAATGGAAAAGTCCCTTTTTAAAACTTGTTTTATTAGTTTTAATCTTTTAACTGTATGCATCAAGCAAAAATGTAATTATATGCAACATTCACTGACTGGAAGAAATTAGTTTAACATTTAAACCTATATTCTGCACATTCCAGCACATAATTTTTTTTTGTATGTGTGTTTACACTCAGTCTTTCAAATAGATGCAAGTAAAACACAGCAGAAAATAAATAAAATCAAAGACTAGCGGTCCTTTTGCTCTATTTTCACCTGTAAAGCAGGAGTGGCGTAGGCGGAGGTTTACCCTGGTGCAGGTGTGCCGCAGCGGTCAGTGGAAGGATACGGCAGTTTCTCTGTGAATTTCCCATTATGTGGTAGCACACTCGGAGCTTGCTTGGAAGTTTAGGGTGTTTTTTTTCGCTGTAAAAATAAGTTTTCTTCCCACGCACAATGCTAATGGACGCTAATGTTTTTGTCACTTTTTATGGAATCAAACTTAAAGTAAGGTCAGTACTTCCACGCTTTAAACACTGCACGCTCATACTCTCTCCCGTACTCGATATATGATCCACTGTTGATCTGCACACAGCTGTTGTCACGAACGTAGCACTTGCTTACGTCACTGTCGTGAGACATTCTCGCAAAAAAATCACGGTTTTAGTAACGCAGTAACGCAGCGTTCCTACGGGAAAGTAACGGTAATCTAATTACCGTTTTTGCAATAGTAATCCCTTACTTTACTCATTACTCGAAAAAAGTAATCGGCCCATCTCTGCTTACAATATAAAGCTCCTTGAGGCAACTGTTGTGATTTGAGGGTATAAAAAATGAAACTGAACTGAATTAAATTGAATTTGTGCCCTTGACAGATAGTAAATCTTCTATCAGGAACATTGGGGGAACTTTTCGATTCACTTCACGTCACTTTTTTTTTTTTTGCCTGTCCCGTTTGGATCTTTAGCCATCAGAATTGTTGTCTGAAGGCCAAGAAAGATGCCAAGCAGATTTACTGTACCAAGTGGATCATCATGGCCTTGACATATTGGTCCATTTGATTGACCTTTATTATAATTATGCATTTATTTTATTTGATTTTCGGCTGTTACAGACGGGACAGACATGACTGGGGGATAGGACAGGAAGTAAGAATGAAAGAAAGAGAGGGAGAGAAAGAAAAATAGAGGAGAGAAGAGATGGTGAGAAAGGGGGGAAGAAAAAAAAAAGAAAAACAAACAAAACACCTGGATCACCTGTATTGAGATAAGAAAAAACAGAAGAGAAAACAAAAAAAGAGCAACATAATAAATACAACACCATCACAATAAACTAACTAACAGTGGATAACAGTAGATACTAAATATTACATGTTATTTTGCAGTATGCAAGATTGACAGCGTACAATGTGCTTTGAGGTAGCAGCCAAGAAAGGTGTAGTTTGTGTCTGTGAACACCCGTGTACACCTGTGTGCATACCTGTGTGGATCAGCACGCTTGTATTCAAAAGGTTTCTCCATGTAATGATCTGCTAGGGAGTGATGGGAGCCATAGCCCCATCCCCCAGGGCATGAAGCAGGTATGGAGGAGATCCAGGCCCCAAAATACGAGGACCCACCAGGGGACAACCATGCCACCCTGGGAAGAGCTGAGGAGAGTCCCAAACGAGAGGTCTCCCAGCAGCCACGGAGCAGAGGCCAGAGGGGGTTGCGGTGACGTGCCCGCGGGCTCTGCTGGCAGCCAGCTGTGCCAGAGAGGACCGGGCCTCAGGCCCAGAGGCCATACATACCTTAGTGCCCAGCCCCAGACACCAAGAACCACCAACACACCAATGTCTGAGGGCATCAGCCATTGGCAGGGAGTGTGGTGAGGGGACATAGGTCTCCATACCTCGGAGAGCCTTCACTTCACTTTGAATGATCACATTAAATCTCTGGTTCACTCTTGCTTTTGTCACTTATTGCCATTGTGTCATATTACAGACTGGAAATTGTTTTTCATGCCTCTATTTGATTATATCTGGGTTATTGCAACTTATTATTTTCTTCTCTTAAAAAACTTCATTAGTTTCCTACAGATTTGTCAGAAGGGTATTGTGAGGTTTCTAAGTAAAAGAATTTAGACAATTTTTACCCCTCAGTGATGCCGCAGTGTTTGTTTGACTTTGGGACCTGTAGCGAACAGAGTTTTGGACCCAGATTACTCCGCAAGGCTCCTGACTATGGAAGCCGTAATACTCCAGCAATCCATGAAGCAAGTGGTGCAGCTTCATAGCTTACCAAAGACGCACTGAAACATTTCTTTTACAGATTTTTGAGCGCCGTGTACCACATAAAATGGGTTAAAGGTCAGTAAGCACAAGCAGAATTCATACATAAGGCACACCAGATTATAAGGTGCACTGTTGATTTTTGAGAAAATGAAAGAGTTTTAAGTGTGCCTTATAGTCCGAAAAACACAGTAAGTTTAGAATTTATATTCATACATGCTCTGTGGGATCCTGAGTTCACGTGATGAGGGCTTGCTAGCTGTGTATCATAAAGGGTTGAGAACTGAAGTAGAGCATTTGCAATACTGCCCCCTCAAACTCTGGAACTCTCTCTCTCTCTGTGAGCCTGAGATCTGTGGACTGTTTTATTTCTTTTAAAAAGGATCTAAAAAAAAATCTTCTTTTGGAAAATCTTTTACCACCTCCAAATCTGAGGTCAATGTCCTCAGCCGGAAAAGGGTGGAGTGCCCACTCCAGGTCAGGGACAAGTTCCTGCCCCAATTGGAGGAGTTTAAGTATCTTAGGGTTATGTTTACGAGTGACGGGAGAAGGGAGCGGGACTGCAGTGATGCGGACGCTGTACTGGTCCTTCGTGGTGAAGAGAGAGCTGAGCATAAAAGTGAAACTCTCAATTTACCGGTCAATCTACATGCCTACCCTCACCTATGGTCAAGAGCTGTGGGCAGTAACCGAAAGAATGAGGCCGCAGATACAAGCAGTAGAAATGAGCTTCCTCTGAAGGGTGGTTGGCCTCTCCCTTAGAGATAGGATAAGGTGAGAAGTTCAGCCATCCAGGAGGGTCTCAGAGTCGAGCCGCTGTTCCTCCAAATCGAATGGAGCCAGTTGCAAATGATGGTCGTTTTATTGTTTTTAGCTAACTTTGCGCTACATGTCTGTCCTATATTGTCTTATGATTGCCGGACATTATTGGAAATAGGTTTATCCATCCGGATGTCTGACCGGCCTGGATACGACAACCAAGGCTTTTTGCCTCCCTATCTGGAACCAATAGCACAGTGCTGGCGTTCCCTGTCACTGGATTTGCGGAAGCAACGCAGGAGACAGGGTGACCGTGGAGGTCGTTTTGTCAAGCTGAAATCCTGGATTTCTTATTTTCCCTATGAGCTCCGCTTCATTCGCCAGTCTTGTCCGCGACTTTTGGTGCCTTTGCGTGCCTTGGATCCGGTGGACTCCTGGTTGGTTCTTGTTGTTGGGTCTCCTGAAAATAGTCCTGCAAAACTCTCTCCTTTACGGCATTTGTGCTGGCGCGGAGTTGACCAAACAAACCTCCGACTGGTGGATCTGGTTGACTGAAACCTGGATTCCTCCTGGTGAGTTAAGCACCTTCATTGAACTAGTACCGGCTGGCTGTACCTTTTTTAATGTTCCAAGAGCTTCTGGTCCTAGAGCTTCTGGTCGCTGAGGAGGGCTTGCTGCTGTTTTTAAGGCTTATTTGGACCTAAAGTAGCTATTCCCACCGTCTCGCTACACCAGTTTTGAACTCTGTTTGTGTGAACTCGGCCACTCGCCTTCACTGTTGTGTGCGATTATTTATCGGCCCTCGAAATATAACAAGGAGTTCTTATCCAAGTTCTTGGAATTCCTTGCTGACTGTGCATCTCGGTATGACCAGATCCTCCTGCTTGGTGATTTTAATATACACTTTTGCTGCCCGAGGAAGACCCCTGGCCAAGGACTTCCTGGACTTAGTGAACTCTTTTAATTTTGTCCTGTTAATGGTGTCACTCAAGAATGTGGTCACACATTGGACTTGGTTTTATCATATGGTTTATCTGTTTGAAATGTATGTGTTGAGGATGCAGTACTCTCCGACCGTATGCCTATTTTATTTGATATTGCTCCTTCTAACGCTTTGGCCAATCGGGCTGTACCTGTTCGATGTTATCGTGCCCTTGGCTCTGATACTGCTATACAAAGTGCTATAAAGTGCCAAAGCACAACTACAGTTGCCTCAAGGTGCTTTATATTTTAACCTAAAGACCCCAATAATCAGAAGACCCCCAATGAGCAAGCGCTTTGACAATAGTGAGAAGGAAGAAATTTCTTTTAACAGCACAAAACCTCCAGCAGAACCTCAGCCTGGTTCTGCTGGAGGAAAGCCATCTACTGTGACCAGTTGGGGGTGAGGGGAGGAAAAACGGACAAAGAAAACTGTGGAAGAGAACCAGAAATTAATGATAATTAATGATTAAATGCAGAGTGCTGTATAAGTGCATAGTAAGTGAAAACAAGACCCACCAAAAACCCATAATGTCACTGTTCATTTGCTATCTTATCAAAGGTGGGAGGAATCTTGGAATGGGCTTGCCACTGTAATCACCCCTCAGGATGCTAAGCTGACCAACCAAGGAGACACCTGTCACACCCAACACCCACCCCCAAAGAAGGGGCTGGCTGTCACATTATTTGAGTAGAATATAAAAAAAATATGGACCTTAGTTGAATCCAGCATGGGGTGGCTCCTTAGATGAGAACATACAATCTGCACATACCTGCAGATTTGTGTCCACAATTCAGTGGGCTAGACTAGATTTTTTACAAGGGTCTGCCCAAAAACCCTAGAGTTGAAACAAACAGATGATCAGTGTGGTCCAACTGGGGCAAATGTGCTCTGCCAAAGTTCACAGAGTTCACAGCATAGCCTTGTGTGAAAGTGGATACACAGCTTGACAGACTGAGACAGTAATTTAGATAAAACCGTTGGCAAAAATGGAGTCCTAGTATATACTACAACTATCAGGAAACCACTTTTGAGGTAAAGTCAATTGAAAATGCTTAAAGGGGGGGATACGAAAGTGCACCAAGGACAATAGCCAAGTCTGATGGGGGTCCAAAGGTCCAGTCCTGTGAATTATAAGTCTCTAGAAACCTTGCAGGGTAATGTCAGATTACCCTTATTCCTTCTAGGACTACAAGAACTGCAAGATTTTCTGAGTTGTAAGTGTATGAGGATTGGTCTGGCAAATAATGGTATGAGTTGATAGCACTTGTGGAGTTCTGGGTTCTGACAACCCTAAATGTACGTCTTTCAATCTCTGGATGCAACTCAGTTGTTGCAGTAGGCCCAATATGGTCACAGAAATGTGCTGCTGAAGGGGAATCAAGAATCTGGGGCTATGAGTGCACTATAGCATCAAGGGCCAGAGTGGATTGTTGGCGATAGTATCAACTTTCTGGACACAGACGTTGACCCCCAGCCTTCCAAAAACACATCAAATCTACTCGATCACCTGAGAAAGCTTCCACTCTCCAGTATAATGTAGGAATGTTTAGCTTATTTTAGAGTTTAGAAATGTGTTATCATAGAATGTAGAACTACTGTAGAGATACTGACACTGCCCTCAATATAATAAAGACCTCACTGTGTCGTGAACTTAGGAGTAGATTGTAGGAGACCCCTCCCCCACTTGAACTGTGAAAGTAAAACAGAGAGGAGTTAATGCTGAGTGGAAATTCCCCAGAGAATGTTTGGGTGGGGGTCTCAACATTTGTAACTGGATAACTGTGGTCTGGAAGGGAGAGGGGTTTTATGACCTAGGGAGTCACCTACACCCACAGTGTTTTAACTGTCACGCACACACATCCACACGCACACTCACTCATGTGCACTCACAACACACAGGTATGCGTACACAGTCACTCACAAGCACTCACATAGACACGCGGAAACGCGCACATGTAGGCATTCATGTGCTCGTGCACATAGACACAGACAGAGTTTGCAGCACACCGTGGGGGGTTTTATGATAGGGTCGCTGATTTCGCAACAATAAATAGGCACAAACTCAGGGCATAAACATGTTTTAGGATTTTAAGTTTCAAATTTTATTGTTGTCATATACAGGTAATAATGACAGACAACTACTGGCAATGAAATCTTATGCACAGAGCCCCCTCAATACTGCATATAAAGAAGCAAATATTGCACAGAAACAAACAAAATGAAGGTTTTGGAGTAACCTGTTTTTGTTTTGTATTTTTCAGTGTAACCTAATCAAAGACTCGTCATATCAGATTGAGATGCTTTGACAGCCATTCATACTCAAAAACTCTCTAGTGTGGTTGAATTAAAATAATTTTGCAAATAATACCGGGCCAAAATTTGTCCACAGTGATGTGAAGAACTCATTGCCAGTTATTGCAAATGCTTGATTGCAGTTCTTGCAATCAAACATTTGCAATCAACATAACCAGCACAACCATTACTAACTTTAGGGGGCAATTACTTTTTACACAGAGCCAAGTAGGTGTGGATATCTTTTTCAGATTAGGTCAATACATCTCAGATGCATTACTGACTGAAATTATGTGGCGAAAAACACACAATAAGTAAATGAAATCATCATTTAAAAACTGCATTTTGTATTTACTTGGGTTGACTTCACTTAATATTGAAAATGTGTTTGTGTGACAAATATGCAAAAAGTTAAGAAATCAAGAAGGACACTGTATCATGACATGGTCCCACAGAGTATGTTAGCTCACAACACAGCAAGGGGATTCACAGTTGATACTAAAGAAGAACAGAGAAACAAAAGCCAGGAAAACAGCAATCCTTGGAGGCCTTACAGAGAAACACCCAACGATGAAAAGGTAAGTGGACTAATTACAAATCAACATATGCTATGCCTGACTCAGGTAGAGATCAAATGATCAGTGATTACATACCAGTACAGGTGCTTTATAAGTAGGGCATGACCGCACAAGCTGGTATCTTAAAGAAGCATCCACGTGCTCTAACAGGAGAATGAAACCCGTATCTACGGTATATGAAATATATGGCAAGATAGTTTTGATACGATAGAGAGTAAAAAACAACTCCCAAAAAATGTTATTAGTTTTAGGGTAAGATAAGAATGTAGTGGTAAATTTAATGTCCACTAAAGTAATCAAAATAAACTTTGGCCTCAATTTCAGATAAATCATGTAAATTTTCCATTGTTGCTCCACACAGTGTGCCAAGTAAATCCTTTAATTATCTCAGAATTGTCAGTGCATCTTATGTGTGCCTTATGTATTAATTCTGGTTGTGCTCACTGACGTCAAACCTACGGAGCCCTGCAGGGGACATGGGAGAAAAAAAATTAAGACGGACTTTTGCGAGATCTCGCAAAAGTTTTGCGAGATCTCGCAAAACAAACTCGGGATCTCGCAAAAGTTTTGCTTGATCACACAAAAGTTTTAGCCGCATTGTTCGAAGCCGACCTGGAGGTCGAGGTACGATGTGCCGGGAGAGCGGTGTTCCTCCTGGCTGTAGTAGGCCTCGACCTCCCGTTAGCTTTGAGATGGTGGGTGTCAGATCTCCGAAAACGTCTTGTAATGTCTTGTAAACCGAGCAGATATCTGCAGAGGTGGGACCAAGTCATTGTTTTGCAACTCTCAAGTAAGTCTCAAGTCTTTATCCTCAAGTCTCAAGTCAAGTCTCAAGTAATGTCAGGCAAGTCAGAGTCGAGTCTCAAGTCACTGGTGTAAAAGTCCGAGTCAAGTCACAAGTCTGAAATTTTGAATTTCAAGTCCTTTCGAGTCATTAAAAAAACGAAAAAAAGCATGTTGCAGTTATATGCTAAATGTAAATATTAGACCATGTAATTTTTAAATCTGTGTTTTTCTCAACACATGACAAAATAGTGAACTTAGAAAATATACACAAATTGTGAAATTGCACCTCTATAAAATGCAGCTCAATTAAACTTAGCTCCAAGAATAATTTTCACCGACATTTCTGAGATAAGCTGCATGTTATTCTTGGATGCGGTTGTAGGACCGGCTTTAAAATCGCATGACAAAAATATCATACACATTAAAAAAAAACTGCATCACCAACGTAGCCTGGAAAACATTTGCTAGTTAGATGAAGTCAGCTATCTCATTGTAGCATATTTATATGCATATTTATAATCATACGGTTCTTGGAGTGAGTGCATACACTCATGAAGTTTAGTAACTTCAGGTCACTGCAACAAGCCCAGGTACAGTTTACCGACGGATGGGTACAGGACCTTGAAATGCACCGTGTAGAACGAAAGACCATCGTACATATCATAAGTTTACCAGTCTCACAAATCGTCGTCATAAATACACATTCGTTAACCGTTTATTAATAGGACCTTTGAGCTCAACGATAATTAATTAGTAGTGGAAATAATTTCTGGTACGCATCACAGAAATGTAGCAGTGACAATAATATTGTATGCTGTAATCGTACTGGGCAATTAGTGATACAAAACAACTGTTTTACCCTGTGAATAAAAGTATATGTTTTTGTCAATGTACTATAATAACAGAAGCGAAACACAATATTGTGTCAGGACAATTCACTATTTATGCACAATAAATAAAGGAGCATAGCGCGACAATTTCTGTTCAGCGCCAGACTTGCTTGTAACCTATATCACCAATTATGTTATGAAAATGACGTAATAACTACAACAGCAGACTGGCCTTTGTGGGAATGCTTGGAGCAGACTAACCTGTGAGCTGGAGAGTTCTGGGACGTTATATTTGGTCTTTGAATGGCTGCAATCCAGGCCATCCGTCGCCTGTTTGTCACTTCGGAAACATGGCTCCAACAATTTCTCTTCAACGACGTAATCGGATAACAACCGATCTCTTTACCCGTCGGCTTCCCGTGGCTGTCATGCGACCGACTATTGCAGTTAATAATACAACGGCTTCTTGCCATTTTTGTGTTTCTTTTTATCGCTGTGTAACTGAGTTCAATTGAAAGCCTGCGTGCGCTAGTACCTCTTGCCACGAGTTCCCAGAATCCTTTGCGGTTCTACCCGTGAATGACGTCACATTTTCAATCTCTATATAATATGCATGTTAAATTTTATATTTGGGGTGAAATATCAAGTCTTTTCAAGTAAACCGGTTCAAGTCCAATTCAAGTCCCAAGTCATTGGTGTAAAAGTCCAAGTCAAGTCACAAGTCTTAGAAAATTTTTTCAAGTCAAGTCTAAAGTCATAAAATTAATGACTCGAGTCTGACTCGAGTCCAAGTCATGTGACTCGAGTCCACACCTCTGGATATCTGATGTTTACACAACTACATTCACGCCTCAAAATATCTTAAAAGTGTATTTTGTGACCCAGAAAGAGTAACATTACAACTAAGTAGCTGCCGCCATTGTTGAAATTCAACTTTTGCGAGATCTCGCAAAAGTTTTGTGAGATCCCGAGTTTGTTTTGCGAGATCCCGAGTTGGTTTTGCGAGATCTCGCAAAAGTCCGTCTTAATTTTTTTTTCTCCCATGTCCCCTGCGGGGCTCCGTACAAACCCATTTTATGTGGTACACAACGCTGAAAAATCTGTCAAAAAATGCTTTAGTATGACTTTGGTAAGCTACGAAGCTGCACTGCTCGATCGATTGTCGGAGCATTGCGGCTACTGTAGTCAGGAGCCTAACAGAGTTAGAAGTTAGCAGGAAATTAGCTTGCTAGTTTCCACCTAAACATAATATACAATGTTCTGACTGAAGAATTTCTGAAAAATTAAAAGATACAGCTCTGCTATTTAGCGACACAGCAGTTAGCTTAACATAAACACAGTGAAGCTGAAGGATCAATGCTAACTTTTTTCCACTCGATAAAAGTTAATGCAAGGGTTCCCTATGGTTAGGAACAAATGCAATCGCATGGCAGGATGCTGTAGATGGACCAAACTTCAGTCAAGAAATCAACTGAGATAATCCATCCATAATACGAGGTTAGTCATTAATACACTGTAACAACATGGGAAGAGAGCAACTGTTCAATTCAACATTAATGAATCAATGGTACGGAAGTGGAGGAAGCAAGAAGAGCGAATTGAGTAAAGTTTGAGTTATCTGAGTGTTTTGTTTCGCTTAATGCGCCTTATAATACGGTGCGCCTTATGTATGAAAACAGACCCGTTCATCGACAGTGCGCCCAACAAGGTCGACCCTTTGCTGAGTAAATAGATTCACAATCTGTGTAGAACTTGGTCTGGCAAAGAAAAAGTTTCACCCACACACATTACAGTGTTGTGTAGGAATTATAAGTGATTCCTTTTAATTCATGTAGAGAGTCCAAAGTCCAAAGTGTTCCCAATGGTAATAGAAGCATTAGCAGCCTGAATCGAGAACCCTAAAACTCTAAGAATGGCTCTAGGAGATTCCAGAAACATCATCAAAGGTCTCTGCTCAGATTAGTACAATCCTAGGAATATATATAACACTGCACAGTACACCATATTGCCAAAAGTATTCACTTGTCTGCCTTAATACACATTAACTTGAGTGGCATCCCATCCATAGGGTTTAATATGATGTTGACCCATCTTTTACAGCTATAACAGCTTCAACTCTTTTAGGAAGGCTTTACACAAGGTTTAGGAGTGTGTTTGTGGGAATTTTTGACCATACTCCCATAAGCAGATTTGTAAAGTCTGTCTCCATCCCAAAGGTGTTCTTCCCAATTGTTTCCACCTTGTTATAATACTACTATCAGCTAAGTGTGAAAATTTAAGCTACCATGCTGGAATTCACTGTGCTCCTGAGAGCAACCCAAACATTTTGCACAAATGTTTGTAGAGACAGAATGCATATATATCCATCCTGAGTAAAAAATGGAATGCTATAGATAATTTCACACATCTGTCCATACTACATACTACAAAAAAAGTAGGAAATCTAAAGCAGATTTTTCTTTAAGTCTTTTTTCCAGCTTAAATTATATATCATATCATGTATACAAAGCATATCATATCATATGTAGTTTTTTTTCACAATATACCTTATTGTGTGAAATATAAATAAATAAGAATGGAATGATTTGCAAATCTCATAAACCCATTTGCAAATGAACACCGAATGTGTTTAGTCCAAATGTTTAAAGTGAGAAAATGCTTCATTTTTAAGAAAAATATTAGCCCATTTTGAATTTCATGAACTGGGCTGCCTCTGGTCCAGACTTTTCAACAATTGGGTAATTGTAAATTAATGATATCGTGAGAGCATCTGCTAATGAGGCAGATGACCGCAGTCTGGTGAAATTGTATCATGTTAGGAAAGTTGCTTTGTGTATATGTGTCTTAAATTGGAAGGGTGACTATGTCATTTATGTCAGTAAATAGAAAAATAATTTTACAAAAACAATTCCAGGAATCTCAAGATTTTTGCTTTGAAAGGAAGTTGGGTGTTTGGCATGATGATCTGCAATTACCGTAACATGGCCAGAAAAAAAACATCACAATAATCTTGTCCAAAGATGCAAAAACAATCAGATTTGGCTATAAATTGTGGTGATGATTTTTATTCAATTAAGCCATATGATCAAGGGGAAATATTATTAAGTTAGTTATGTTCTTATGTGCAGAGGGGTAGCTCATGCAAGTTTATCTACTGAAACAAGGGTAAGTTTGTTCACTTATTTACTATATTCTACTTCAGCATTTTTATTCAGTTTTTCATGCCCTTATTCTTGTCAGGGTGGATGTAAAAAAACAGACGATGATATTGATAATGTCATTATTTTTGCAGCTATGCAATTATGGATGACATGATGATGATAATGATGATGCCGTAAAAGTAACAACTCTAAAAAGAACTGTATTTTACCGTCAAGGGGATGCTCTGTACCTTTTTAATGCCTTTTCAAGTGTTTTTGACTTTGCTTAAATTTAATTTATATTATAATTTAATCTTTATTTAACAAACATAGAATCGCTTTTAACTTTTAACTATACAAACTAAGTAATTTAATGTGTGGTATCAAAAGGTATCAAATTTAACATGTTATATTCAATTTCTATAAGACAACTTTGAAATGTTATTCCTTTCTACCTCTGCCAAGATAATGCTTTTGTTAACGTGTCATTCTGTGTATAAACTAGGCAATTAGAATTCATTCTAAACATTTCAGTTTAGAATGAATTCTAATTCAACTTTGTGGGGTAGTTTTAACAATTCATTAAAATTTGCCTTACATCCATCAAGGTCTTCAAGCTCAAAGGGGTGGCCAGAGCTCAGGAGGTCATCTACTAATTGGAAGGTTGGTGGTTCAGTGCCTGGCTGCTCCAGTCTGCATGCCAAATATCCTTGGGCAAGACACAAGGTTCTCTGATGCATCCATCACATCCATGTGCAGTATTTTAGATGATTTCCTTAATGATTCACTGGTTGAAAACTGACTAAAGCCCTAAAACTTCGAAACTGTAACCCTTATAAGTGTGTATTGTCAAAGTACAGAAATTACTGCATATAGATTTAAAATGCCAGGCCACATTTGACCTCTGACAAGCCCAATACACTGGTCTGATGGTCAAAGTAATAATAATGCTATATGGAGCTATCTAAAACTTTCTTACTGCCATTATTTGTACTGGCAACATATTAAACTAGAGAATGATTTATGGGGATTTTAAATATTACATTACTTTGGACATCTGCCTTCTTTGAAATCAAATAAGATCTGTCAAGGTAGTCAGAAAAATATACTGTATTATAATAAGCTATATAAGCTGAAGTTATTAATGTGTAGTTATGTAACTGGTTATTATTACAAATGAATACCTATTATCCCTTACCTACTCTCATATGTATGTATAATCAACGTAGATATTTGCATTGCAACCTTGATCTGATTTTTATAGCACTAAAAGCTTTTTAGCACTTTTTTAAAGAACAAAGAAAACAAAATGCATATATGCAAAATACAATACTATTTCCTTATGAATAAAAGCTGCCCCAAAACTGAGCTGTCAGAGTGCTTCTTGTTTCTATTTATGTCATGGTCCTGAGTCTGACGAGTCAGTGTTTTGGGTTTCCTTATATTTTTCTATGTGCTTGTTTATTCTGTTTTATCCTTTGTTAAGGTTTGCCATTTGTTAGGGTTTTGTTCTGTGCCTTCTCCCACTTCTCTGTGTTCCCTCTGTCTGTCTATGGTGCCACACGGTCTGCTTGTGTCTGTTTAGCTCAGTGTCTTGTCGAGTTCTCTGTGTCTGCGAGTTTCCTGTTTTATTCTGAAAGTCTCTGTCTGATGTGAGTGTGTTCAGGTTACCTTTCCCCTGTACCGTCAGCTCTGATTTCTCCCAGGTGTGTTGCCCTCCTGTCTCTCATCCCCTTGATTACTGCTGTGTGTATTTAAACCCTGTGTGTTCTCTGCCTGTTACTGGTTTGTCTGCGGTCATGTCCTCCGGTGCCCTGAGTAATTTCCCTGCATCTGTCTGAGTCTCTCTGTTCCTCTCCACGTTTGGTTATCACTTCAGGTTTGCTTTTTAGTTTTCCCTGTTTAGGTTACTCCGTTCTGTATCTCCCCTCCCCTGCCTTGTGTATTTGTTCCACCTCCCTTAATAAAGTCTCCTCACTACAGAAGTGCCTGCGTTTTGGGTCCTTAAATAATTCCACATGGCTCGCCTCGACAGCCGTGACAATTTATTTTAAAAATGATCTCTTTCTGTACCTACTCACTTATTCACTACTTATTTTTTCTATACTAAAGGTTACAAAACATGAGAACTTGAGGATGACCTGCATTCAGGGAGTTATTACTTTCCTTCCCTATGTTGTTACTTTAGGGAGTGACAGCAGAAGCAACAGCTACAATAACTCCACACACTAGTGGGACTGACCTTTACTGTTAATGTTTTTCTCAGCTGCCACAATGAAAAATTTCTCCTGCTTTTGCTGTTGCCAAGACAACAGTGAGTTATGACTATATCCAAGTTTTGGTTTTTCCCAAAGTTAAAAGCTTAAAGCTGATTTATGAGGAAATGAGAAAATAAATATACAGTTGTGGTCAGAAATTTCTAATGGTATGAAAAACTGTTTGCCTCTTACTGATTTTCTATTTATTTGTATTTTTGTCATACTTAAACATTTCAGATGGTCAAATGTAAATATTAGACAAAGATAACCCAAGTAAACAGAAAATACAGTTTCTAAAGCCCCTTTTCCATTAGTCCCTACTTGGATTGACTCGGCACAGTTTGCCACCTGGTACCTGGTACCAGGTATTTTTTTTAGTATCTGTTCACCCAGGGTTCCAAGTGACCCGAAAGGTGCAAAAATGTGACATTGCCAGACTGCATGTCAGCAGGTATGTTCTTGCTTTGACAGTGAATCCGAGTAGAGTCGTGGCGATCCGTGGCGAGTCGATTCAAGTAGATACTAATGGAAAAGGGGCTTCAATGAGGGGCTTTAAACCTACATAGCCATGTGTGAAAAAAAGTGATTGTTGCTGAACAAAATTAGCCCAAGAGCACAGCAACAACTCATCCAAGAGGTCACAAAACACCCCAGAACAACATCCAAAGACTTCTAGGCCTCACTTGTCTCAGTTAAGGTCAGTGTTCATGACTTCACCATAAGAAAAAGACTGGGCGAAAATGGTCTGCATGGGAGAGATCCAAGACGAAAAGCACTGCTTCTTCACTGCTTAAAACTCTGGATACTGTAGCTCATTGAAGAAAATAAGGACAGCCCTAGTTTTCTCTTCAGCACTGTAGCCAGGCTTACAGAAAGTCAGAGCTCTGTTGAGCCAACCTATAAGTGCTATATAAGAACCAGTCCATTTACCATGTCTATGATCGGTGGTTGTTGATCAATGGTCATGAGAATTTGCATAATTATGATGAAGGTAACCTCCAAGCCCATTGTTCCTTCAGTGGTCTGGTTTCAGTCATTTTGCAAATGTACTGTTTATAAGATTGGGGAAACCTGCAGTCAGCTGAGACTAAAGAAGTCACTTGGATGAGTGACGAAACTTTTCTCCCACTGAAAACACTATGTCCAGATGAAAAGAATCAACCGTTGGAGATTTACTTACCTGGATGATTGAGAATGCATTAAGAAGCTTGAGTGAAGGTTATAAATGATCTTCTTTTGAGCTCTAACAGTGGACTCTCTGTGCTTGTTCTGGTAGACCTTAGTGCAGCGTTCAATACAGTTGACCATTTGAAAATTGAATTTTTGGTTTTTATTTGTTTCTTTGAACTGTTCTTTTTCCATAATCGAATGACTGTACGGGATACATCTGTATTGAAACTGGGTTCATTTTAAATTTATTTTGGATTTTTTCTAATTGAAAAAGTGTCAAATTTAAACTCATATTCAGGTAAATCTTAATAATTGATGCTGACAAAATCAGCACCTTCAAGTTCAACTGAATTTTCCACCTGCCCACATGGACAAGACCAATGAAGGAGGACTTCTTAAAAAATTGGCCTCAAATCAACACGTAGATGGTTGAAACTTGGACGCAACTGGGTATTCAAACATTACAATGATCCTGAACACACATCAAAACTGGTTTTGGGCAGGATAAAGAAGGTTATCCTTCTGAAATGACCTTTGCAAAGCCAACTTCAGCCCCACTGAAATTTGTGGTCTACGAGGAAAAGATAGGTCCACAATAGGAAACAACTAATTTATATGAACTTGAACTGCCACTATGCCAGAAGCTTGTTGATGGCTACCAAAAATCTTAGCTTAGGGACATTTAACCAGATACTAGTGAGGATGTATGTGTGTATTTAAACCTGTATGTACACTGCACAAAGAAATTCAGGGAACACTCAGAAAAGATCAGATCACATCAAAATAATGATGTCCATCTATACTGATATGGACTGTGTGTTAGGAACATAAGGATGCCACGTCATTTGATGGAAATGAAAATTATCAATGTACAGCGCTGTAATAGGAAGTGCTTCCAATGATATAATATTCATAAAGAGAAAAGGAGAGCCAGTTATAATTGTTAGAATTCTCTTGGTTTTTTTCATTGTTTTGACATCTGTAGTCAACTGCACACTCCCACAAGTCCAAGTGCTCTAAGACAAGATACCCAAAGCTTCCAAGCATATGTATCATGTCATTCTTGCCCCTTTGACCTGACCTGCTTGCTACATTGACTGTGCATTAGTAAGAAACAACACACATAGTTATTAATTACAATTATTAAGGGTGTCAGTTTAGCTCAGTGGGTGAACAGGCGACCATATGGTGTATGGCTGGAGAGCAGTAGGTCCAGGTTCAGGTCTGACGCGTGCCCCTTTGCTGCATGTCTTTCTCTTCCTGCTTTCCTGTCTTCACTTTCCCTATCCAAAAGGCCAAAAAATATGTAAGAAATTACAGTGGACGTGAGATATAATTATTATGTCATTATTCATTGCCTCACTTTGCTTTCTCATTGGACATGACAGAGATGTTGTTTAGGGGAGGTTATTCAAATACTGTTTAAGTAATCATGTAATAATGGAAGGTAATGATTATTCAGTTTATATATATATTGAACTCCCTGTGTCACCTGCTGTCCTGAGGCATCCTCTGCTCCAGAGCCTCTGCTTCTTATTGGGCCATTTTTTGGTTTGTGGTCTAACCTTAAGAGATAAATTTGATTCTTCAGCCTGTGTATCTAAGGATGATAAGTATCCAGATTTGTGGACTGCCTTGCAGTAGAGAGTTACATGGGACCAAAATGCTTAGATTTTTTGTGACATTGTTCTTTCTTCTGTTTATCTCATTATATAGATCCTTCTCTTACTGTGACTAATCTCTAACCCACTGACATTTTCATTCACTTTAAAATGCTAACATGCTACCATGTCTTGTTATTGCATCCAGTAATCCTTGTTTCAAATTATGTGTTGATCATTGTCACAGTAAGACAGATGTTCTTTTCTTTTGTTGGATTTTTTTAGTTTAGTTAATTTTGTGTCCTTGCTTGTCTGAGTGTGTGGTCAAAATACTCAATTAATTCCAGGTTACATAAGAATATGACATGCTTTAATGTGATAACTTGAAATTAATGCTGTACAGTCTGTTTAAACATACAGGCCAGTAGGCACTCTGTCAAAGATGAGGATGCACACATCCTCAACGTTGGTTTGAGCGGGGAGTCAAAGAGGCCATTTACGTGATAAAGGAAAAACCATCACTGAAACGAGGAGGGGGCTACATCTTTCATCAATGCTGTGATTGCAGTCATTCACCAACTCTTGATGAATGGTACTCAGTGGGTATTTGCCAATGGTCATGACAATGTGTATATTAATGATCATGAAGTTCACTTCACGACCTATTGTTAGCTAGTAGTGCTAGCAGTACTGTTTATGAGATTGGGAAAACCTGCAGTCAGCTGAGAATGAAGAAGTCACCTGGATGAGTAATGAACACTACGTCCAGATGATTGAGTATGCATCGAGAAGAGAATCAAGAATGTTTTTACATAATGTGCTTAACAAGTTTTAGCCGTTGCATTTTTAGATAAAAATCATTTATTTGTATGAAAACACAGAACATACTAAGTTGAGGTTGTTATGAGAAAACTTCCCTATCAAGTATGGTACTAGCAGTGGTGGTAGAATATTTAAAATTCAGTACTGACAGCACCAATGCTACTCATGGAAAAAAATTTATATTGCAATCCCCGTGACAGAGACACTGTTATATATGACATAAACTCACTGTCTATCTCTCTCTGTGTGTGTGTGTGTGTGTGTGTGTGTGTATGTATATATGTATATATATATATATATATATACACACACACACACACACACACACACACACACACACACACACACACACACACACACACACACACATATGCATGCTACATATCTGCATATCAAATAGCTCTAAACTGCCCCATTGCACTGTGTGTATACAATCCAATGCACCTCAATGTGTTCTGAATTCCATTAGGAGACTATCACAACTCCACACATCATTATAACCTAAGCATCTTAACACCTGGTATTCTCCATTAACCTTACCTAATATAGCGGATGAGAAACACACTCCCCTCTCATTCCTTGAGCAAGGCATTTGGCATCTCATTGCTCCAGTGGAGCGATGAATGAGAAAATTAGATTTAAGAGAGGCACTGAAGGCCTGTTTTGACTCTATATGTTTTTTTCCCCACTTCAGCTCTGCTTTGCTGGTGCTTTAGATAGAAGTCATAGATAGCATACCAGCAAAACAAGAAGAAAACAAAAAAAAATGGATGTGTGCAAGAGGTTCTAAAAATATCTTAGCTTGAAGTCACATTCAAGGAAGAATGGCTTAAAATTGCAATAGTCATGAACAAAAAAACTAATTTGCAGCAGGCATAAGTTATGGTGTCTGTATAAGTTCAGGAAATTAATTTTTTTTTATGATTACCAGAGACTCATTGCTTGTTGCACATTCGGAAAAAACAATAATTTACTAGAATTTCACATAGGACTCATTGTTGAATTTAGTATCATATCAGCAGCTGTAGCTGTCTTTATCTTGGCGTCATTACCTTGGACGAGGATGTGAACTGAGGTGGTTCTTGGTCGACTGCTTGTCTGGATTGCACACACATACTGTCCTTCATCTGTCATGTCCACATTTTCAATCTTGATGGTGAACTCCTCTTGATTAAGAGTCACCAAACTCACTCTGGGATCAATCGACCACTTGTCTTCTCCAGCATACAGTATACTTGACCGATTAAGCCATGCTGTGTGTGTGACAACATCCCCCAGTGCACACCTGTGAAGGAACAAAAACAACACTGAAAGTAGGGTTATTTTTAAGATTCAGTGATTTCCATGAGGGAGTACTCATGGAAATCACAAAAACATACTTTATATGATCAACCCCTCCCCAGTACGTATAGACTTATTTTTTTAAATGACAAATTTGTATTTATTAATTAATTTTTTCCCTGTTTCTTTGAATTAAAAACATGTACTCTATTGCATGCTACATTTATGATTCAAAAATGTGCTGATGCTTATAAAAGCTGAACTTCTGGTATGACACAGTGTAGAGAGAGGGGATTGTGCAGCTGAATTGAATACGATTACTTTTAGATTATACTAATAATAGTAAGCAAGTTCAATAGACACAATATGTGTTGTTTTTTATTTATTTATTAAGAATCACTGTATTACTTTTAAAAAGTAGTAGAGAGGTCCCCCATACAGAGAGACAGGCAACCAGTCATAACATAGAAACAGGAAAAAAACTAGAAACACAATTTCTAATGTGCATTTCATCATGTAATTGTGAAGTAATATTCTGATGCGACACGCTGAAATTGGAATAGCAATTATGTTCTCAGAAATGATGTAAGCTTAGAACAAGACTTATTTTCAATATGCAAATGCACTTACTGAGCAGAGTCAGGTTTCTTTTGTTGATCTACCCACACACTTTGTGATATTCAAAACTGATTGAAATAATGGGCTGAAACTAGATCGTTGTGGTCGGTTGCAATTACAACCGAATGCTTTCCACAGTCAAAGAATACTGCTTTGATACAGGAGCTGATGACTGATGTTTGAATGTTTCCATGGAATGACACATCTGCTGTATTTTCATAATAGGTGTTTCAATCCTGCTGAGAATGTACAAAGGCCAGAGCCATATGAAGTAAGTGACTTAATGGTTAAAAAAAGAAAATGTGAAAACTGCTTTGGGCTGCCAATTGTCCATCATGTGAGTTGGGAGTTTTAACTTTCAGTAGCCTCAGTTCTGCACTCTAGAGCTGGAAATTCAACATTTTAAGTGTTTTGAATGGTGGCAGTGTAACAGGAGCTCACTGCTTTGCAACTGAATGAATCAGCTCCATTTACGCTGTCACAGTTTTTGTTGCACCATCAGTCACTTCCACTTCAGTGGCAGCAGTAGGGTCAATGGCATCCTTGGGGCATTTATGGCACTATAGAGGAAAAGAGCAATAGAAAAGCATGGGGTGCATGTTCTTCAGTGTTGGCGCATATATGGCACAGTGTATAATCAAATAAAATGCACATTTTTTTATGCAATGTACACAGAAAAAATACAATAAAAACCCTTGTAGCATTGATTTAATATGATGCACTAATTTTGAAGTATGGGTTTAATCAATAATGGCCACAGAAAGTAAACTTCCTCAACCAGATTCTAATGCAGACATATGACTAAACTTTTCTAAAGAATCCTCAAAAACAGCATGATAGACACGCTTCCACTGTAGCTTCCCCTCAAGCAATTAAAGTAATTTACTGCCAAGAATTTTATGAATACATGCGTGAGTGGGTAGTATTATCTACTTAGAGGGCTCAAACTATAAAAGTACTAAATTAATATGAGTACATTTACATGCATTAGGCCAAAGGAAAAAAAAAGGTTGTGTTTAACACAGTTTTCAACACATGTATTTTTTTTTGCTTTTAACCTATCTTAATCCCAGTGTATAATGGAGATCAAGAGGCTCTCCCATAGGGAGAAACAGACAACCAGTCACACTCACATCTGTTAGGGTACGTGGTCTGTTGACCCAGTGTTTTGAATTAATGGTTTTTTGAATCTTTATTTGTCTTTATGTTCTCGCTGTATCTTATGTTTCCTAGTTCAGATTTCTTACGATCTTGAGTTTATCCATATTTCTAGTTTCCCATTGTTACCCATTTTTCCTGTTGTGCCTGCCACACAGTGTTTCCTGACAACGTCAAGCAGCAACCTGCATTTCTAATAATGCCGCTTCAAACTGGCTACAAAAATCAATCCCTACAGATTTCTATTTTAAAATATCCATATTTACAGCAACTACTGTTTACAGTCTTGTACAAAAGACAGTTTGTATGAGGCTGATTCTTTAAAATTTTGTCACTTGGACAAATAAATATTACTTTAATATAACATACAAAATTCTGTGCCTGTATTTGTTTCATTGTCTGCCAACTACTACTATAAGACCACAAGTCAAGCAACCACAAAGGGCAGACAGCTTAAGCTTTGGAAGGTTATCTGTATCACATATTATCATATCATCATGTCACCCAGCCAATAGCAGGAATAGGCTGAACAATAGCATACATTGATGTACTAGTATTATAAATTAATGACATTGTTTATCTTCATTTCACTTTTTGCCCCTGCATCTCTAACCTAATTTGTCTTGAAAAGGTTTTAACGAAAGTACAGAACTGCTGGCTAAACAAGTCATTAATGATCTGCTAACACTATTTCAATGTAAAAAAAAAAAGAAAGAAAAAGAAAAATTAATCATATTCACAATTGAAAATTGTCTGTTTCCTAATCTAACCTGAAGGCAGGTTCTGACACTGATTCTGGCACACAAAAAAACACACAAGGACTTTGATTTGACTTTTTTTCAGCGGTTTACAGCATTTAGCAAAAATCCTCACCATCTGAATTTTAAACAACTTAGTATTCTTTCTCTTTGCTTAGCAGTCAACAAGCTCTGTTTACACTGCCTCCCAAATTCAAACCCATGAGAAACTGTGCACTCATATTTTACCAGTGGGAGTGCTGCAGCTTTGAGTGCAATGAAAGGAACAAAGGACAAAGTAGAAAGGAAGTCAGAAATATGAGTCTTATTAAAAGACATTAATTGTGATTGTATACAGGAGTTCAACTCAAAGGTGGAAAGTGATTGCTTTCTAACTTTTAGTCCTCTTTTATTTTCTAAAAACATCAGAGTTTCCACCTAGTGGAAAGAAAAGAGTGAGATACTGAGGAGGATTTTTCCAATTTCCTACTCAAAGAGGAGTAGGAAAATGCCTAATCACATTTAACTCAATATTATAGCCATGAAAAAGTTTGCATGGTTTTAATGCAAACTACTCCACATGAGATATTTAGTCTTCATGCACAATAACTTATTTTAGAATGTGAGTATGCGAGTCAACATATACACAGAAGCTAAAGTCTTAATTTATGAACTCAATAACTAACAATAAAATGATGTATTCTCCTCTCATGCTGTAATACCAGGTGTAGATAGTAGATGTAGATGTTTATTTCTTGCTTCTTTTGGAAATGGGAAGTGTGAAAGGAGAGAGATAGCGGGGAGATTATTCACAAAGTGCACACCAAAATACCTAATTTTATGCCTGGATATTCCTCAGGTTCAAAAATAGGCAGTAGATAATGTTGGGTTTTATGGATTCATAAAGCCTGATACTATCTACAGCACATAACTGTATTATGTGCAGTTTTTGTGTCATTTATGACACAAAAACTGCTCCAGTTCACTCTGCTTCTTCTGCTACTTGCTGCCCTTCTTAAACTCCCTAGAGAAGTATTTTATTTATATTTTAACTAGTCTCTATGACCATGGTTATTTCATGCACGCGTGCACGTTGACCTCCAAAAATGAAATTACCATATTGTTTTAAGTGCTACATTCCCCAAAAACATCTAGGGCAAGGGGGTCAAACGTACATATATCAGTTATTAATGGCCAAATCTCCAGCCCTGCAAAAAATCCATACAGGTAGGGATAGGACTTTATTTTAATGGGAGCACCATGTGGCCAGTCACATGCAAAGACAGACACACATTTGTATTAAAGAAGAAAGGGGCGAAGACGTTTCAAGACAGGAAGTGCAGTAGTACAGGTCAGGTACACAATGCAAGTGTGTCAGAAAAAAGTGAAGAAACAAGCAAAAACATAAAAATGTAAATTTGTCAAGATTTACGGGGGGCGCTGGAGCCTATCCCAGCTGTCATAGGGTGAGAGGCGGGGTACACCCTGGACAGGTCGCCAGTCTGTCGCAGGGCTAACACACAAGGACAGACAACCATTCACACTCACTCGCACATTTACACCTAGTGGCAATTTGGATTATCCAATTAACCTATCCCCACAAGCTGCATGTCTTTGGACGGTGGGAGGAAGCCGGAGTACCCGGAGGGAACCCACATAAACACGGGGAGAACATGCAAACTCCACACAGAAAGACCCCGGCCTGATGGTGGAATTGAACTCAGGACCTTCTTGCTGTGCGGCAACAGTGCTAACCACCGTGCCACTGTGCTGCCTTAAATAATGATAATATGATAACTAATGGTATCCACTCAGCAGAGAAAACCATAATGACAGCTGTGTGTAGTATTTTTTTAAACTGTTTTGTAGTTCTTCTTTAATTACACAAGATTGCTCAATCAAAGCAAAGCAACATTACATTAGCAGAAAATTATTAAATAATATCTGTCTGTGTTGATACAGTTTCAGTTAGTCAATGCTCCACTGGACTCTGCTTTCTACAAGTAAAAAAGGACATATGCACACACACACACACATACATATATATATATACACACACACATACATATATATATATATACACATACATATATATACACATATACATATATATATACACATACATATATATATACACATACACATATATATACATATATATATATATATATAAATAAAACACCCAGCACGCCCCTGCGGGCGGTTTATCCTTCAAGCTCGGGTCCTCTACCAGAGGCCTGGGAGCTTGAGGGTCCTGCGCAGTATCTTAGCTGTTCCCAGGACTGCGCTCTTCTGGACAGAGATCTCTGATGTTATTCCCGGGATCTGCTGAAGCCACTCGCCTAGCTTGGGAGTCACCGCACCTAGTGCTCCGATTACCATGGGGACCACCGTTACCTTCCCCCTCCACATCATCTCGAGCTCTTCTCTGAGCCCTTGGTATTTCTCCAGCTTCTCGTGTTCCTTCTTCCCGATATTGCTGTCATTCGGAGCCACTACATCGATCACTACGGCCGTCTTCTTCTGTTTGTCTACCACCACTATGTCCGGTTGGTTAGCCACCACCATTTTGTCCGTCTGTATCTGGAAGTCCCACAGGATCTTAGCTCGGTCATTCTCCACCACCCTTGGGGGCATCTCCCATTTTGACCTCGGCACTTCCAGGTTATACTCGGCACAGATGTTCCTGTACACTATGCTGTCCACTTGGTTATGGCGTTCCATGTATGCCTTGCCTGCTAGCATCTTGCACCCTGCTGTTATGTGCTGGATTGTCTCTGGGGCATCTTTACACAGCCTGCACCTGGGGTCTTGCCTGGTGTGATAGACCCCAGCCTCTATGGATCTTGTGCTCAGAGCTTGTTCTTGTGCTGCCATGATTAGTGCCTCTGTGCTGTCTTTCAGTCCAGCTTTGTCCAGCCACTGGTAGGATTTCTGGATATCAGCCACCTCCTCTATCTGCCGTTGGTACATACCGTGCAGGGGCCTGTCCTTCCATGATGGTCCCTCGACTTCCTCCTCTTTTTGCTGCCTGACGTGTTCACTGAGCACGCTGTCAATTGGGGCCATCTTCGTAATGTATTCGTGGATGTTTGTTGTCTCATCCTGGACTGTGGTGCTGACACTCACCAGTTCCCGGCCTCCTTCCTTCCGCTTAGTGTACAGCCTCAGGGTGCTGGACTTGGGGTGAAACCCTCCATGCATGGTCAGAAGCTTCCTTGTCTTGATGTCAGTGGCTTCCATCTCCTCCTTTGGCAACCTTATTATCCCAGCCAGGTACCTGATCACGGGCAGGGCGTAGGTGTTGATAGCCCGGATCTTGTTCTTACCGTGCAGCTTTTCTAGCGACCTCTTCATGATTCCCATTTGCCTGTGGGATCCCCAGGTACTTGTAACTGTGCTCTATGTCTGCAATATTGCCTTCTGGTAGTTCAATCCCCTCAGTTCTGACTACCTTCCCTCTCTTTGTTACCATCCGACTACACTTCTCCAGTCCGAATGACATTGCGATATCATTGGTGTATATCCTGGTGGTGTGGATCATTGAATCGATGTCTCGTTCACTCTTGGCATACAGCTTGATGTCATCCATGTACAAGAGGTAGCTGACAACTGTTCCATTTCGTAGTCAGTATCCGTAGCCAGTCTTGTCAATGATCTCACTGAGGGGATTCAGGCCTATGCAGAACAGCAGTGGGGACAGAGCATCTCCTTGGTAGATCCCGCGCTTGATGGTGACTTGTGCTATGGGCTTGAGGTTGGCCTCTAGTGTTGCGCGCCACATCCCCATTGAGTTCCTGATGAAGGCTCTCAGGGTCCTGTTGATCTTATATAGTTCTAGGCATTCCAGGATCCAGGTGTGGGGCACTCAGTCATAGGCCTTCTTGTAATCAATCCAGGCAGTGCACAGATTAGTCAATCTGGTCTTGCAGTCTCGGCCGATTGTTCGGTTTACCAGTAGCTGGTGTTTTGCACCTCGGGTATTCTTGCCTATATCTTTCTGTGCCCCACTCGTTTATTGACCCATGTGCCCCTCTTCATCTTAGCTGCTATGATGCCTGACAGGAGCTTCCATGTGGTGCTGAGGCAGGTTATTGGTCGGTAGTTAGAGGGGACCGGTCCCTTCTGGGGGTCCTTGAGGATCAGGACTGTCCGGCCTTCGGTTAGCCATTCTGGGTGTCTCTCATCAAATAGCAGCTGGTTCATTTGTGCTGCCAAACGCTCGTGGAGTGAACTCCAGCTTATTAATCTAAAGACCCAGACAGAATTTTAATTCATATAAAAGCCTGACACCTACTATTGTCCACACTAGCTCGAAACTCAAAAACAAGTTTTATTTGTTGTTATGTATCATCGACCTGGGCCTTATTCAGAGTTTTTATATGATTTGCTGCTTAGCTCAGATAAAATAATTATTGTGGGTGATTCTAACATTCATTTAGATATTAAAAATAACTGTGACATTTAATCTGTCATTAAGCTCAATTGGCATTCTTCCAAAATGCAAAAGAACCCATCCACCACTTTAATCACACTCTAGATCTTGTTCTGAAGTATGGTTTTAAAAACTGAACCTTTAACAGTATTTATGAAATCCCAGTTTTTTTCTAATCTTTCCTAATAACATTTAAATTTACTCAGGTTGGATGGGCATGGTTTGACTCAGTTTTTAGAGTTTTCCATTAGGTGCTAGTACCGGGCACCAGGTAATGTTTTAGTACCTACTAAAGCAGATCTAGCATCTGAGATCTGAAAATGTTACTTAATCAGACTGGGTGCCACCAATTGGGTAGTCATAGGTGTCACTTGATGAGTCATGAGAGCGTCTCCTTCGCGAAAATCAAAATCGCCATTTTTGAAACCTGGCACCAAGGGAAATAGCTACAGACAAACCGTTTTTGCCAGAAAAAAAAAACGCCTTATACTGAGCAGGAAGTATACCTTTGCCTCAACGTATTCCATGGTTATGGCATTCGCATCGCAGACACATAATGTCATGGGACTTATGGCCATTTTGCTACAGTATAATGACCCCTCACACATTAGATCGTCTCGATTTAATTTTTATATAGACCTAGGCTGTTAATGAAGCCATAGAAAAATACCGTCACATCTCTTGTGATAATAATAATGTGTATGTGTTAGTCCCCATAGGGAAATAGTTCCTCTGCATTTAACCCATTCACCCAGTGGGCAGCCACCAATACAGTGCCCGGGGAGCAGTGTGTAGGGACGGTACCTTGCTCAGGGGTACCTCAGGGTAGCCGTTCAGTGGAGTTGAATCCCCGACCTTCCGATCATGGGGCCACCACTCTACCTACTGAGCTATCCCTGCCCCGGTCACGGTGGCCCCGGTGATGTACCTCACAAAGCTGTTTGGTCTTGTCAGCCATGTTTCTGAAAATAATCATTGGCAACTGGAGAAAAAAGAAAGCCACATGGTAGTAGTTGCTATGGTGATGTGCAAATGTGGCACACAGTGTATAGATTAAAAAGATAAAGATTAAAAAAAAACTGAAATTGTAATTAATAGACATTCAAAATATGCCAATATTGAACCATTTTTTATTTAGTTAGTATTAGTATTGGAGAGACTATTCAAATCAGTTCAATTCAGCTTTATTTATCAAGCACTATATCACAGGAACAGCCCCTGTTCCTGTGATATAGTGAATCAGGGGCTGCAAAAGTGACATAACAGTAAATGGTAATGGGCTGGTTCTTATATAGTGCTTTTCTATTGTACTGTAGCATTCAAAATGCTTTATAAGATTGGTTGGTAATGAGCCGGTGTCTGCCAAAATATCACCAATCATCTGTTTTCCATTTGTCATTCAATTTTTCTATGTATGACATTCTTTGCTCTGCATTGTTCAGCTTTCTTAAAATTAGGGTATTCTTTTTTTTCCCTTTCTGCCTGAGAGGGGAATGTTCTCTGCAGAGAACAGAATAATAAACAGAATAACATTGTAGTAGGTTTGTAAGAGAAACTCAGGAGAACTTTCTTTAAGCATGGCATCCCAGTGCACTTCAGAATAACATTTCCGTCCTTTATATAGCAGGTTTGTAAGAGAAACTCTGGAGAATTTACTATATTGTGTCATATATGTATTTGTCATTTGCTTTGGATTGATGCCTGTAGGCATTTAAACTTCACGAACATGCCTCCCTGCATTATTACTGCCACACCTGTCTCCCTCCTCTTAACACACATGCATAATCGGCGTTTTGGTTCTTCTGACTTCTCTTCTCTCCAGAGCATACCTCCATGTTTCCAGGCTCTATTCCAATCGTCCCTACTCCTACAGATCACAGTGTTGTTTGCAACAGGCAAAAGAGACTCCTATCTTTCATAGATTTCCCGTAGCTTCATGGCATGCCTCAGCAACTTTATGCCTCTGTAGTTACCAACAGCTCTACACATCCCCTTTGTTATTGAAAATAAGCACAAGTAAACTTCTTTGCCATTCCTCAGGCATCCCCTCACTCTCCAGGATTTTGTTGAAAAATATAGTTTAAAAAGTCCACTGCCCTAGCTTATAAAAATCTCCACAAGGACCTGATCTACTGTGGTGGCATGGGTTGGCATGTGCCACCCTAGTTTTGCATATGACAGTGTTGTTTATTAAAATGAGTTAGCATTAAACCTTTAAGCCTAGCTATAACTAACATTGAATATAAATTCTAAAACAGCATATATTACTTAATTAAAGAAAATTGGGAGGAGGCATGACCTGCAGGATCAGCAAGGCGCTGATCATAATATCCCTGCTACTGGCTCTCTTTTTCTCTCCCTCTCTCTCTTGTTTTGCCGGGCGGACCTCATGGTGGGTTCATGCCCTCAGCCCACGCCTTCCTGGATTGGGAACACCTGGGCCTCATCAGACCAGCTGATATTTAAGAGGGAGGAGGTCAGCTGTTCGACGCTGATTGTTGTGAAGACTCTAGTCAGTACACGTCAAGCCGAAGTTTCCCGTGCCTCCATTTCCGACGATAACGTGTGTTTCTGTGTCTCTAGATTCCCCGTACCCGTCCCCGTGTTTTCCTGTGTGGAGTGTGGAAGGAGCGACTGGTTGTTAGTGGAGAGAGAGGTTGGAGTGAACGTGTGTGTGATCCCCCTGTTTCCCTGGAGCCCTGCCCTTCACGCTTTGTAAATAACATGGGAGACCATGCAAGAGAGAATTGCAATAGTCAATATGGACGGTAACAAAACTACGAACAAGACTGGACGTAAACTGTTAATGTTACTTAGATGAAAATAGGCAGAACGGATGAGATTATTGATGTGAGATTTAAAGGATAGTGAACTGTCTAGGATGACACCAAGGCTCTTAACCTGAGCTGAAGGGAAAACTGTGGAGTTATCACTACTGAGTAAGCAATGATTTGCCTTCAAAAGGTTGGATTTAGTGCCAGTAAGGAGGATTTCAGTTTTATCCTCATTGAGCTTAAGAAAATTAGAGCTGAACCAGGATTTTGGAAGAAGGTGATAGGGAGGAATGAGGCCTGCAGGAGAGATGTGTTATCACCAGTGTAGGGACTAACGCGTTATTAAGTAACGCGTTATTAAGTAACGCGTTACAGTAACTACGTTATTATTGCGGTAACGAGCACGGTAACTAGTTATTATGCCAAAATCAGGAAAGCGTTACTCGTTACTGGGATTTAGATAGGTTCGTTATTCGTTACTTCGTGTGTTGCGTTTGACTTACCTCGGAAATCGGAACACGAACCTGGGAATAATGTCACACTCGAGTAAACGGCGTTCTGGTTAGCCTCGTTGGAGAAGTCTGGATTCCAATATGGCGATGCCCTCAAACGCTTGTTTTGCTAGCCCTCTACAAAAACAAATTACTACTAAACACATATGCAGCTCATCTGCAGTCCCGAATTTCTGAGTCCCGAGTACAAAGGAAAGCACCACGACTGCAGTTTCCGTGTTGGGCGTAAAAAGGGCACGTGACACTGTGACGTAAGCTACAATCATGGCGGCAGTCGAAGATGGTCCAGGCATGGGTTTTCTCTCCTGGAAATATTCACATTATTTCTCCTTTCTAGTGGTAAAAGACAGGAATATTGTCGTGAACTGTACTCTCTGTGGAGGTTCTAAAACTCTTTCGACATCAAAGACTAGCAATTCTAATCTGATGAAACATCTTCAGAAACAGCATGCATCTACCAACTTAGTTGAAAAAGAACCCGAAGGCAACGTCGGTGACTCTAGCTCCGTTGACGCTATTCCAGCAAAACAACGAAAGCTTGATTTCGGACAGCCTGCTGCACAGTCCATCACCCAGCCCCAGCTACACAGGCTGATTGCCAGGTATGTTGTGGAAGACATGAAACCCATCTCAACGGTTGCGTCCCATGCTTTCAGACAACTGATTAGTCATATACCTGTGCGAGGGAGAGCTGGGAAGGCACCATCCAGAAAGACATTTTCCAGTTTCCTAGACCAAGAATATGCCAACATGGAGTCAGAGCTCAAAAATACACTTGACATGGTAGAATACATCTCCACAACAGCAGACATTTGGACTGTGCATAATAAAAGTTTTCTTGGTGTGACCGCGCATTGGATAAATGCACAAAACATGAAACGTGAGAAAGCAGCGCTGGCATGCAGGTGATTTATGGGTCGACATACATATGACAGCATTGCATCTGAGCTGGACAACATTAACTCATCTCATGGCCTATCGTTTAAAATCACATCAACTGTAACGGATAATGGCTCCAATTTTGTCAAGGCTTTTAAAGTGTACCAGCCACCACCTGAGTCAGATGACTCTGAATCTGAGGAGGATGAGGTGACTTTTGTTTCAATTGGGGATGTGCTGCAGAATGGTGCTGATGATGCTGATGATGCAATTTCTTTACCGCCACATCAGAGATGTGCATCGCACACAATGAATCTTATCTCTTGCACTGATGTGGAGAAGTGGCTATTGTCTGAAGCTGCAACAAAAACCATCTACAGAAGTGCCACCACAAAATGTGCAGGGCTGTGGAACAAGGCCAGTCGTTCCACAGTGGCTGCTGAGATTGTGGAAGACATTATTGCAAAGAAGCTACTAGTACCTTGCACAACAAGGTGGAACTCGTTCTATTATGCTCTGGAGAGAATTTCACAGATACCTGTGGTGGAGCTGAACACAATCTCATCCACATTACAGTTGAAATGTTTCAATGAGAGGGAGCACCAGTGTATCAGAGAGTACTGTGCAGTCATGAAACCACTTACTGTGGCACTGGACATTCTTCAAGGAGAAGACCATTGTTTTTATGGCACACTCCTACCCACACTGGAATCACTGATGACCAAGACTCTGGCTATAAAAAATGGTCTGCAAATTCTTGTTGGGCTACCAGATACAGTTGTCCAGGTAAGAGATGATATTTTCATTTGTGTTTATCTTTAATGAAATGTTTTACTCAATTGCTTTTTATATTGTGCTGTGCTGTTCACGTGCAAGTGAATGCTGTTACAGTTACAGATACTTAACCCCAATAAATAAATAAAATAAATACAACATAGTAAAATACACACTATTTACAAATTAAAATACATTCTATATAAAACTACAGCATGCTGTTAATATTTAATTAATTTAATGTTGAAACAATGCATACTTTCTCATGCAAAAATGTTTTTTGCACTTTTACTGTGTCGTTATTACAGGCAGTCAAAACAAGGTTTGCACATGTCCTTGGAAGTGAAGATGCTTTGCTGGCTGCTGTGACACTGCCAAAATTTAAGCTTCGTTGGCTACATGACCAGGCGCGGAAGGACCTCGCAAAAGCACATCTGCTGGTAGAGTGTCGAAAACTTCTCCCTGAGCAAGATCAGCTACAACCAGGTACCAGCGCCACCAACACAACACAGCACGCGGGTTCTAGCAAAGAGGATGAGTTCTTCTCCTTTGAAGAGAATGAGGACATATATGCCACTGCTGAAGGTGAGGTAGCCGGGTACCTCAAATCAGGAGCAACAGGGTTAGACTCTCTGAATCATTTCCCAATGATAAAGAAACTCTCTCTTAAACTTAATGCAGCCACTCCTTCAAGTGCCCCAGTTGAAAGGCTTTTCAGCCTGGGAAACCTGATTCTCACTCCAAAGAGGAACAAGTTGTCTGATCATAAGTTTGAGAAGCTTCTCCTCTTGAGGTACAATTGTTGGTTTGATGGAACCAAAGTTGAGTAGTGCTCATATGATGATGATGTGTTGCCTTCAGTTGTGCTCTACAAGGTAAAGTAGGGTTATTTCCAAGTGAAACTTGGGCTTCTGAAGCACTTAAAATACCATTATATTTTATTTATCTACATGGCCTGTATGGAGGCAATATTCTTTTGGTTTGACTGTTTATGAAGCTGAAAATAGTTATTATTTATTTTATTTCTGTTTGTGGGGCTGAACATTCTTGTAATTAATTTTATTTCTCTTCTCTTTCTCTGAAAATACTTTTATTACTGAACATGAGGTCTCCAGTTGGTGCAATTCAGCAGTTAAGTTTACAAAGTTGAGTTCAGTTAACTTTACAAAGAATGGACAAACCTCACCGTGTTTATGTTAAATCATTTTTTGCACTACATGTTTTTGCACTTTGATACCTACGGGTCCTAAATTGTCTGAGGTACAGTTTAATGTTGGCACTGCTAAAAGCATACTTTCTGTCCATTTAAATGGCAAAAATAAATATCTTTCAAAAGTTTCAACACACTGTATGTTGTGTTTTGTGATCCACTGCTTCTTCCTAGTGATACTACATACAATGATTAGACACTGCTGTAACAACCCCAAAATGATGTGATTGCATTTGTAGAGGGTTGAAACAATAGAAATTAATTAAAACAGACAGATAAAAAAGTGACACATAAAACAAACTTTGTTAATTTCTAATTTAGTTTCATTCATTTCATCATTAACTTGCACTCACACTACTACACTGCCATTTTAACCATTTTAGGTTCAGGCCATTAGGTGGCACAGTGTACTTGTGGCAGGATAGTGCTAACATGTAAGCAAGCTAGAAGACTGGCATCCTTGCTGGGTATCCAGTTAGGGAAGCAACATATTAATAAGAGAATTCTGGGTAAAACCAAAGTTACTTTCCCTAGTAACTAGTTACTTTGAAAGTAACGAGTAACTTGAAGTAACTGAGTTACTTTTGATAGGAGTAACCAGTAATGTAACTAAGTTACTAATTTAAAGTAACTTACCCAACACTGGTTATCACCCAGTTATATATATGTTTTGCTGTGTCATCAGCAAAACAGTGAAAGTGAAGATCAAATTTGCAGAAAATGGTACCAAGAGGGAGGATGTTTGTCAAGCTCTTTAAGTTTGTGCAGCTTCCCCGCTTGAAAAGGATTGATGCATATACCACAGGTGTTTAACTGGATTTCACTCAATGACCAGGCAGTTCTTTTGTTTTCCTTTTTCTTTAATCTTCTTTTCGGTCATAGTCAGCCATAGGTGAAAAACCTTTAAATACAAACCAAAAACCAAAATACAAATTGTTTGTTATCACACATCTGCAAATACTGTGAACAATCCCAAGCATTTTTAACACATCAATGCAGTGCATAAAGCTTTGTAGTACAATATTTACTTGAGTATTCTTAAATGCTCAAAATTATGTAATTCAATAACAATTGTACATACATCTTGAAAAATACTGCTTTCTATTAAAGTGCTAAATTAAATGATCAATCTGCATTAGAACTTAAGCAGTAACAATAGTATTTATAACCAGCTTCTCTTAACCATATGCAAGCATGAATAGTCTTGCAGACCAACAATAAACAATGGTGCCGCTCGTAAACAGGCGACCAACTCGCGGCACAATGCTAATGCTACGTAAGCTAGCGGCAGCCGCGAAGTCTTTTAACACAGTCAGCAACCATTTCCTTACCGGCGGCCTCCCTGTCTTTGTTGATATATCAGTTCCACACAATATCCATGTTGGTGACAACTTATTTAAATAATTATGCTGGGCTTTTCCCATAAGTGGCAACTTCCTGTTGCTCCCCAGTTCGCCTTCTTTTTCCTCCCCGACAGAAACCAACACACAAGATTAGTTCCACCCTCCAGTCTGTCACTTTTACTTTTTTGCCTGAGGCTCTCCACCTCCTACTCGGTTTGACTTGACAATGTTATTATGAAGAGAAGAGGGCCCAAGACTGAACTTTGGGGTACATCAGAAGTGACTGGGAAAAGGTATATATGAAACGTGTGTACTTGCTGCATTGATGTGTTTTAACCATATATTATACATATTACAGAATGTAACACCTGCATATGTGTAAAAAAAAATGGCTTAGATTTTGCCACCCCATCTTTTTCCATGCCACCCTCATGCCGCCCTAAGAAAAAGTCTCTAGATCTGCCCCTGAGCTTCACAGTTATCTCACCTGGACCAACTACCTTTCCACTCTTCATCCTCTACATAGCTTTCCACACTTCCCCTTGCTAATCCACAGCATTTCCCAAATCTCTTTCCTTTGTTTGTCCTGCTCTCACTGTTATTTTCTTCATTTATAAGCTTCTCAAAATGTTTCTTCCATCTTCTCAAAACTGTGTTCATTCCTTAGAACATTTAGGAAAGTTTCATCTCTATCCTTAATCACCCTAACAATCTTTAGATCCTTTCCCTTTAAAATTATTTATTTTATAGAGTTTTCGGGAGCTCGGGTGAGCCATCTCAGCCGTCCACAGCAGCCTCCGCTAAGAGCTCAGGTGAGCTCATCCAGCCTGCAAGGATCTTGTTCCCACACCGTCTGTTTCCGCAAAGGACTCAGGAGTGCTGCTCCAGCACTCCCTTGTGTCTTCTGGTTGCTCTGGAGAGTCCGTCCAGCCACCAGATCAACCAACTGATCAACCATCTGCAGCTGCCACGCCCCCAGCGGTACAATCAACTGATCAACCGCCTGTGGCTGCCATCCCGTCTTGTCTTGCCTCGTCTGATCCTGCGCTCCAGCCACCTGCCAAGCCTCCGCCTGCGCTGCTGCTGCTTTCCATGCGACCGGCCCCGGACCTGTGTCTGCTGTGCCACTTTCCATGCGGCCGGCCTCCTGAACTGTTGTGACACTGCCGCTTTCCATGTGGTCGACCTCCTGAACTGTTTGGTCCTGGGCTCCTGTGCTGCAGACCCCTGGGTTGGCCCCCAGAGCTATGTTTTTGGACTGTTTTGTTTTTTCTTGTTGCTCCATTGCTTGTTTTGAATGGTTTTCTACATTCCTTGCTCCCTTTTGGTCCTCCTCCCACTGTAAAGGAATTGTTTTATTTTTTATTTTTTGGGGGGTGGGGTAATTCATTGGCTGAGGTGTTTAATAAACATTGTGAATCTCCTGATCTTTTCCAGCCCAAGAAAAGGACTTGATGTAAGTCCTTTTCTCCGGTCTAGCATGCTTCGCATAATGTTCGATAAGCTTTTTCTTTTGGTTTTGCCACCTTTGTCATTGACATACAGCCTGTCTCCCAGTACTCCGGTTTCTTTATCTGATATCACCTGACTATCCTGCTCTTTCTTTGCCAACCTAACAAAACCAGAAACACTTCACATTGTTTCCACTCTGAGGTGAAAAACAGTATTACTTTTATTATCATTATTATTATATTGTGTACTTTTCAAACCCCTTTCAAGATGGCATGCTTCAAAGCTGTAGTGAAATCAGTTTAGTTGCTAGTTAACACAATACTGTACTTATTGGTGGGCAATATGCACTGTAAAAAAACTGTAATTTAAAAAATATATTTTACAATTCTTTAGCCAGGTAGGATTACAGAAAGGTGACCATGGCCATGTAGAGAGCAGACAGGAAGCACAACTTGTATGTTTTAATGTTTTCCAATTTATCTCATTAAATTGTTAAATACTGGAGGGAAATATTTTTTGTGTGCATGTTCGAGGGCGGGTAAGGGGTGGAGATTTATGCCTGCCTTTTTATAAAAGTGACCACACATCACTGCTTTGTGGAATCATGCTTTCATGTTTTCAAACCAGAAAGGAATTAATTCTATTGACTTCATACTGGTCATCTTACATTTTTCTATCAAGGAAAATTAGTGTGTAGTTATTATCTTTATCATTTTATTGACAACTATGCATCTTATTTGGCTGTGAAATATGCATTATATGAGGAATTCTACATCCTACTTAGTGAGTCATTGTTTTTTTCAAAATCCAGGTGGTGTAGCTATATTTTGAGCATTGCAATGCTGAATAAAGTAAGTAAGTGTGGATGGAGATAAATGAAAAGAATGACTCCTCTCTTCAGTCTGACACACATAAACAGTCTGTGGCAAAGGCTAGAAGGATAGTTGGTTCTAATGGGCTGGTGATCCTATAAATAATAGCTACACAGTTTCCTCCCCATTGATCACATAGCCTTGGCTGACTCATAGTGGGAGCTGGTGTATGTTGGAGTGAGCTGACCAAAGAGCATACTTGGCTGCCCTTTCCTTCATATACTTTTGGTGCATGTCCTATCAAACTGAGGGCCTGTACAACTTCAGAAATGACACAGCCTAATTGGGTGCTAAGAGAGGCACATCATTTAAGATAGTTCTTTCTCCCATTCCATGCTGAGTCTTGACAAGGTTAACGAACTCCTCTACTAAATATCTAGCCTTGAAAAGTTTCTTGGGTTCACAAAAATGTGAATTGTTCACACTTTTCATCTCAGAATGAGGACTGATGAGAGTATATTTAGAGGGAAATCTTTCCTTGCCTTTACTGACTGTATCTTTAGAATAACTTGCTCATCAATGGTAGCTTTAATTTTTTGCAGATGTGACACTGTAATTTGTTCACAAAGTTTAGGTGGCAGAGTCAAAGGTGCTCACACGAATCTATCCAAGGTCTGCTGATTTTCATTTAGAATTACCTGGGGCTGAGAAGACAGAAGGGCAAAGGCCATATTGTCATCATAAGTACCACAGTGTGTGTCCTTGACAGTGGGGTGAGCGCAGCAGGGCATGACTACAGGAAAGACTTAACAGTGAAAGAAAGAGGAATGCTAATGTGAACTGTCTCCTTATCTGTGTCACACATTACTGAGCATGGAAAAAAAAAGATTTTGAATCATTGAAAATTTGATGGAAGTCTTTTTCACAATTATTCAGCGAGAGTCTTCTGATACGAAAGAGTGAGAAGCTGACGGACACAGAATTAACTCCATAGAACTCTTAAGAAGCCTGCACAACATTGTCACATTATAAAGGTGAGAAAATGTTTTCGACATAGCATCATGTATGCTGGGTTGAGATTTTTAAACCAGCTGCTTAAAGCTCAGCTTTTTCCACTATGTAACTACATCAGTAAGCATAAAGTACTAATAATGGATGATATCTTTAGAGGCACCAGCCAACCAAGAAAGTGTGTGTCTGTGAGTACCTGTTTGTGCACCTATGTGTGTGAGTGTGCTTGCATTCATAAGGTTTCTCCATGTAAGTGTCTAATAATGGGTGTGGGGAGTCATAGCCCTGCCCCCCAGGACATAAAGCTGGTATGGAGAAGATCAGAGCACCAAACATCCAGACGCCCTCCAGATTACGAGAGCCCAAGGAGGACCACTGCACGAGCAATCACGCCAGCCATAGAGAAAAGAGCTCCCCGGAGGGGCCAGCATACACCCGAGCACCAAGAGCCACCAATACACCGGCAGGTGGGGGCACCAGCCACTGGCAAGGAGTGTGGTGGGGGAGATAGGCCCCAAAACCTGGGGGGGGCCTGAGATGTTCCAAGAGAGGTGAAATCTAAGACCCGACCTGACACATAGACAAACAGGCACACACAGACACAAACATGCATTCCCACCCTCATGCACACGTATACAAATATTCAGCACTCGCCCAACATGGAAACGCACAGAAATGAACGCAGTACACACTTACACTCTCCAAATATACTCTATACTCCTGTATGTGTCATGAGAGTGTAAGTAATGCGAGTGTCTAAGTTCTGGAATAAAATTGAGGCTCAGGTGGCCAAGAGTGTACAATAGGAGAGGCCTCCTACGCCAGGGCTGGGCCCAAGTCCCCGAACCCACCCAGGAGTAGCACGACTACCAGGCCGATAGCCTACGATCACTGCTTCAAGATTCAAGATTTTTATTTGCCCTTTGCGCACAGGACCAGCACATTGGAATTCTTGTGCAAAGCTCTCCAAGTGAAGTTACATATTTTTGTAAAAGGTAAAACTAAAGCAATTAAAAAAGAAAATAGAAATAAAGCAAAGAAATTAGCAGTCTACTAATAATATTTACTGTATACAACATCAACTCAGGCCAGAAGAAGTTGTTTTTATCGAAACTATGTGTGACGTGTAAAGGACCAAAATAAAACCTATATGATACACATTTTTGGCTTCTAATGCTAGAGATCTGCAACTGGCTTTGGGCTGTGCATGTCTCTCTCTTCCGGAAGATGATTGAATAAAATAATTATAAATATTTTGACTAACTGAGTCGTGTTCTCTCTATTCAGTAAAAGAATGACAAGAACCAGATTTATTACTGTGGCGGAGGTGGGGTCCGGGGCGCGGCTGCAGGGGAGGAGTGGTGCAGTGAGCTCAACGGGGCGGTGCTGGTAAGAACAGCTGATGGCGATTTTGGACTGATGGTGGTTTCCTTTCCTTTATATAGTGAGGCGGAGAGGAGCGGAGGAGAGAGACGCTGGGGAAACCGACTGCTGTCAGACGGTGTTCTGTTGTAATTCAGTGCACACTCTTAATAAATGTGGGATCTGATGACAACGACCTGTGTGTGGGTGTATCTGTGCCTAGCGTGTGTCACAATTACTTACCAGTGTTTTCTATTTCTTAGCCTGTTTGTAATGGATAGTATGCTTATGGCTCTAATGGCAAAACAAGTTTGCTGTTTTCACCTTCTGGAAGTGCTTTGTTGCATATTTTGCAAAGTGCCTTTTAGTGCCATACTTTTAGGTCCCAGATACTATTAGTATCTAGGAACTACAGCTTTGAAAGTTCATAGATGACTTTTAAAAGAAGTGGGTAGGTTACTGAGCGGATTTAAATTTTAGATGTCGTACTGTGAAAGTGATTTCTGGGTTTTAACCATGTTGGCTGGACAGTGTCTGTTGATCTTAAACACTTCTTATGAAATGAATACCTGTTTGTGTTTTCTCTAAGCTTTTATGGAGTTTTCCATTCCAACAAAAACATAAAAGTGGATTATTGGAATCATGGCTGATTCCAATAATCCACTTTTCAATCAAGGCTGATAAAAATTTCTTTGAACAAATTTAAAAATTTAACCATGTCTTCAAAAACAGCATCTCTCTTTTTTTATTCGCTTTTTTCATATCTTCAACTTTTTGTCAACATTTAATAGAGTGGAAAATTAATGTACTAAGAGATGTTGTCAAAGTTGTCAAAATCTAAAGACCACATCTAAATTAAACCTTAAACAGTTAAAGCTTTGTGTTAAGAAACAAAAAACTGTATATACATAATAGGGAAGTAAATTGTACTAAATACTGGTCTTGAATGAAAAATCAACAATGTGGTCAATCCATTTTCATAATTAACATTAAGTGCTAAGACAATAAAGCCCTGAATGTAACCATTCAAACCTATAGGGTCAGTACTGCCATTTTTACTGTGTAACGTACAGAGGCAAAATTACAAAAATTTGGTTTCTGTCCAAAGACTTATCTTCCTTATGTATTAAGTGCTGTAGCTCAAATCTGTTTTTCTATTGTTTTTTTTCTTCTGATAAATAGCTCAATTTTCTGCTAACAAAAATTGAAAAAACTATCAATTCTCTGCGTTTAAATATTTTGTGACTGCATCAGCAATAAGCTATCGAACTACTGTCCTCAAACAGATGCGACTCGAGCTTGGACTTGCATCTGATAATAACTTGGTAAAAGCTACTAACTTAACTCACTCAGAAATCATTATGTCCTCAGACATGAAAAAAAGCCATCCAAATTTTATCTTACATCAAGATCCTTTTTTTAGCAACTGAACCTGTAATGATCAGTTTCCTGAACTGGCATGTACTCTACGCAGCCAATACTGTCAAGTATTCAAGTATATACAAATTCTCAAAAAATTGACAAAAAGGCCTCATAACTTACAATTGTGGTGTATACTGTATTTTTCGGACCATAAGGCACACTGTCAAGGAATGGGTCTGTTTTCATACATAGGACGCACTGGATTATAAGGCACACTGTCAATTTTTGAGAAAAATTAAAGGATTTTAAGTGCGCCTTATAGTGCAGATAATAATTTCAACATTTAGAAAGTACTGTACAATGTCACATTTGACCTCTCAAAGCTAAAAGGTTGATCTGGTGGTCAAAGTGATAAATTTAGTGCTATATAGAGCTATTTGAAACTAGATTTCTTACTACCATCGTTTGTATTGTCAACAAATAGGAATATAGGGAATGCTATATGGCGATTCAAAATATTATGTTACTTATTATGTTATGTTACCTCTGACAAGTTCAAACAAGGTATAACTTTGACTACGTCAAACTTCATAAAATATCTTTTATTTTTAAAACTATGCTTAAAATTTGATTGCCTTGTCTGTATTGACAACATTTACATAATGATCCTGGTATATAGGGATTCTAAATATCACACTATAGTTAGTTAAATATCATGTACATTTGACATGAACTCTTACTTTTACATTTCACATCATGGCTTTCTTTCAAGTTGATCCCAAAACGAGTTAAACATTCAAAGAAAGGATTGTCAAGAGAAAGCAATTGAGTTATTCATGTCCAGTTATTTACTAATCATTACCTATTTCTACATAACTTTTGTTTAATGAAAGTAAACATCTGTCATGTCGGCCTATTGTCCATAGTCAGCCTTGTTGTGGGTTTGTGCTCTTGGAGTACTTCTTGTTAATATAATTGAGCTTGATAAATGTTGGTGTCCCCTGACTACTTACGTTCACCTTTTTAACTTTAAGTCAGACAAAATTTGACAGAAATAAAAACAAAGAAATGTGTTTCTAACTAAATGTGTAGAGGCTTTGGATCTAAAACTGCATACACGATAATTAGCATTAAGCATTCTGCTTTGACTAACACACATCACATTAAATGTATGAATTGTACACAATTAACCATAATCATATGTTAACTGTAGTACAATGAACATGACTATTTAATGTAATTGAATGGCATTACGTTAATGCCAAACTGTTTCAAGTTTAACAAAAATGAAGAAGGAAAAGAGAGAATAATTTTCAAACCTTTTCTTATACTAACAACTCCACTACCACAAGAAGCTAGTGTTTGACGACATGGAAACACACAAAAAAGAAATGCTTCTGGTGTCTGGTGTAATTTTGTGCATTGTGACCTTGTTACCGAGCAGTCCATTATGCAGGAAGAGCTCAAATAAACAAGCAAAACCAGAAACAATAGGGCTGCTGGCATATCTTATCATCAGGGATTCCCAACTCTCTGTTGTAATTACCCAGCATTCAGCAGCCTCTCAAACACAGCTCTACCTATCCACTGCCTCAACAAACACTCCCTGAACAGTTATTGTGAAACTGGGTCAGTACCCAGTATTGATAATGTCACACGCAGTTTAAATTAGTGGGGGTGGATGGAAACTGTAATCAATAGTGCGCAATTTTCAAGCCTTTACAGTCACCTCTGGTCCCTGCTGATGGACATTGATTCAGAATTAAGTGGACCTAAAAGTCTAAGGAGAAGAGCAATGTTATCTGAGGTGAGTAAACAAAACCTGCAGAGAATAAACACGGGATGAAATGGAAGAAAATGTATTTACCTGTCCTATACCAGGATGCTCCTTTATTGTGACAATAAAAAAATCCAGACAGCTGCAGGGTTGGGCAGCAGGCAGCAATAAATAGTATATGCATAAAGCAAGTGCATGCCTTTGTTTAGTGGTTTTATAAATTCAGCTCATTTATGAATAGCACTTACAGACAGAAGTGCTATTCAAATATTTTGGGACAGAAGATATGGCTGGCTGCCCTCAACAGCAAACTGTCCCTCCGTTATGTTAGAGCACATGAGGTTGACTTGGTTCTCAGCCCCAAAGCATTGATACATATGCTGCCTTCCACTCTTCGCATGCATCCTACCTTCCACGTCTCCCAAGTCAAACCAGTCCATTCTAGCCTTTTACGCTTTTGAGTCCATTTCCGTGCCACCTGTGACACTATGTGGTAAAACAAGTTTTACACCCCTCTTTAAGAGCTGCAGCAGTGCAAGAATAGTTTTCGTAATAGCCAGCTACCTTTACAGCATGTTGTTTATTGTTTCAGTTTCTGCACTAGGAACACTACTACTGCTTTGTGGACGAGTTTGCAGCTAAAACTGTGTAATTTAGTAATGCCCTTCAGTAACGTATCTCAAGAAAGAAACAAAACCCTATAACACTTCTTGAGATTTTGTTACAACCAAGAGCATTATTAATGTCTTACTGGTTGCTGGTTACCCAATTCTGTTCTGTAGCATTACTTCATCTGCATACTTGTAAACGCACAATACTTTTCATTGTTCATCACTACCTCTATACATTTTTTGGCCATGCTGTGTTTGCTGAGGACAAAGTGTATACTGTAACATGCTTGGCATGGTATGTTTCGTTTGATGCATTTTCATCTATATGTTATTCCCAGAAAACATAGTTCTACAACTAAAACACTGTATAAACGTCCACAGTGACTCGGTACCACTCAAATTAGATCTAGAAGTACAGCTTGTTGCTGATTATACAGTATACTATACATTTAAAGATAGATGCAGAGTATGCCCTCGAGACAATATCACTGAAATATGAGAATGAGATAGTAAGCTACTTTTTAATGACAGCAGGTTTTGAATTTAATTAAATGTATTGTCTTTTAATATTAACAATAGTAAAATCTTTTATAAAACAACTCACACGCAGTATTGTTGTGCTTCATTTCTGGTTCACATATGTGCAGTCTCATTTTCTGACCCCCCAACTGTTGGCAGCAGATGACTGCCCTAGACTCAGTCTAGTTCTGCTGGATGTCTCTTCCAGTTTAAAGAGAATTCTTCCTTTGTTTTCTCTCTAATACTGTAGGAGCTTTACCTTGAAAAATTAAGCAACTTGTTGTGATCTGGTACTTTAAAAATAAAACTAAGTTGAACTGAAAGAATCTTTAAAAATGACTAGCTCAAGAACTATTAAACATAAAAACCTGAACTAGCAGACTATCTACTAATATTTTTCTTTTGTAGTACAGCTTGTCATACTTGCTCATTCCAGCTTGAAAGTTGAATAAATTTGCATTTTCTATAGCAAATGGTAAATAGTGAAATATCATTATATGCCATTCTAAAATTGTCACCAGTTCTCTTTTGTAATGTGAAGTTTGTTTTTTTATTTGTTTGTTTCTTAACCAGCCAGTATTCAGAAATTTTTGATATATCTGTCCCAAATTATAGCGTTTATCTTTCAAAGTTTGCAAGATGTTCATGTTCAAAACTTTAATTATTTGAAAATGGAGTGACATATTTAAGAAAATAAATATGGGACTTTTTTCAGCAAGCCAATTATCTGACATTTGTGATGTATTTGCCCTTCATTTCTAATCCTTATGATCATGGTGGGAAAGAACAGTAAAAATTTCAGGCCTTCATCTTCAGTTTTTAAATTATTCATGCTCAAACATTGCCACAAATTTCAATGACAGATCAATTCTTTAAAAAATTACATCTTGAAAGGTATTTCACATAAGAAGCCAGCCTTTGACAGCTAGTTCAAACTTTTGGCCCATTCGAGATCGAAAGGCCCAGATTTAACTTCTTCAGATAAAATATATCAGCTTTGTGAATGGTATACCAGAATCTCCAAGCAATGACATTCTTATTGATGCAATGATGATAAATCCCAGATAACAATAATTAGCTTATTATAGCCGATTAAATCAGTGATGCAGCTAATAATGTTGAAGGGTAAAATAGGTTCACCATATATGTTCATTACAAAAAAATAGTGCTTTTTCTAGCAAAGTGCAATGAATTACAAGGACAATCCATTAGAAGCATTTCCTCAAACACTAACTGGTTTGTTTAATGACCCAAAAAATAAATATTAAATCTTACTTTTAGGTAGACAAATGTTTCCAAGTAACACAAAACACTTCTTATAATCTTTTAATGATGCTACTTATAAGGGTATCTTCTTTAACAATAGAAGGCCAAGTGTCACGGTACTGGGTCGTGAGGCCCAGTGTTTGAGTTCTAATGCATATTTTTGTATTCACATGTTATAGTTTAACGCATCTAGTTGATTTCTAGTTTGCAGTTTAGTCGTTGGTTTCTTAGTCCCTTTTGTCATCTCTCCCTGGTCCGTGCGTCTACCTGTCATGTTTCATGTCTGTGTGGCTCTTGTTCTCAAGTTCGTGCCATGTCTATGTCTCTGTGTTTCCTGTTTTATTTTGGAAGAGTCTGGTGTACTTTGTTCATCGTAGTTAGTGTTACTCTCCCCTGTATTGTCATTATGTTTCATTCTAGCCAGTTGTGTTCTCATGTGTCTCCACTTCCCCTGAGTATGTATACATGTGTGTATTTAAGTCCTCAGTCTTCCTTTGTTCGTCGTCGCGTCATCTGTTCAACTTCCCCCATGTTATGCCAGGTTTCAGGACTCTGTGCTGGTCATGTCTATGTTGCTTGCGTGCATACGTTTCATAGTTCTTTGTTGTTCCAGCACAGAGTCCTGTTCATAGTTGTCTCAGTCATATGCATCATTGTCATCTTGTCTTGGCCTTCCCTGTTGTCTGAGTTAAGTGTCAGTTCTTAGTTTTCCCAGTTCAGCTTCTAGTTTAGTCTTGCCTCAGTGCTTTCAGTTGTTTGCCACTTTAATCATTCTCTCTTGGCTCTCGGCGAAGGCGGTCACACTTTTTCTCCTCTCCTCCTTCCCCTTATCTTCCCTGCTTAGCCTCTTGTCCTTGTCTTGTCTCATGTGTATTACTTTCCCTCGAACAGTCTCTCACTGTCGTTCCCTAAAACCTAAAAGAGAATTATGGATTTGATCAACTGGTCTCTGAATGCTATTGACTCCCTTTTCTCAACGAGGAGTCTGGGCTCGGGAGAGCCCGAGTGCCCTGGAGGGACTTTCCCTGCCGGATACACGGCAGAACTGGAGGGTCATGTGCCTGGCGAGACTGTCGATCGAGGACGCTGAAGATATCTACTAGAGATGGACCGATCCGATATTACGTATCGGTATCGGTCCGATACTGACCTAAATTACTGGATCGGATATCGGAGAAAAATAAAAAATGTAATCCGATCCATTAAATATCACGAAAGCACCTCACAAAACTTGCAACACGCCGTAAGTCACCTCAGAACGTTAGCACGTCGGAGCAGTATGCATCACGTGATAGAGCGGCTGTGGCATGCGGGACCTGTGGTGGTCTGGATAGCATCTCCGACAAAGTTATCCCGAGAGAAGTAAAGCAAGTGTGTAAGTCCATCTCTGAATGTTTGTAAAGCATTCCTGCATTAAGCTTAACAAACGACTGCCTCTTCTTGCTGCTACTTCAATCATGAAACTGCTTAACGATCAGCTGATCGGCTTTTCTGTCGCAAGTCCCTGTCTCTAGCTTGCTTTTGGCCCACTTTGCACCAGAAAGAGGAAACCAGCGGCTGAACAACAGCAGCACGTTTAAGCTTGATAAGCTGTTGTTAGAATTTATTTAATATTACTTTCTACTCGAGGATCTTTTTCTACATAGCTGACGGCTGGTAACTGTGCAGGGGCGGATCTAGCAAAGTTTAGCCAGGGGGGCCGATAGGGCATTAACAGGGAAAAGGGGGCACAAAGACATACTTTTCTTTCTTATTCTCATTTAAAATGTCCGGCTGTTATTAAATAATTATCTGACACCCAAAGTTTTAATTTGATGCAAAATGAATAGAAGTCCATTACTGTATATAGTAACTATTAAGTCTAACATATATATATATATATATATATATATATATATATATATATATATATATATATATATATATATATATATATATACATATATATATATACACATATATATATACACATATATATATATATATATATATATATATATATATATATATATATATATATATATATATATATATATATATATATATATATTAGGGGTGCAACGATATTCGTATCGATATTGAACCGTTCGATACAGTGCTTTCGGTTCGGTACGCATATGTATCGAACAATACAACATTTGTAATTTATTTTATCAATTTTCCTTCTGACGATGCTGTCTGTGTTGAGCGCTCAGTGAATCTGTGTTCGACTACTCCGCCTAGGCTGCACTGTCGAGCGCAGATCCACTGAGCGCTCAACACAGACAGCATAGTCAGAAGGAAGAGCGCAGGGCAAGCTAGCGAGACAGAAGTTAAGCTCTACTTGCAACAGGCAAATTGAACCTCATTCAGATCTGGCGTTTGGTATTATTTTGGTTTTCATGTGACGTATGACCCTGAAGGTAAGCGAGTCATGGACTAAAGTAAAACAGTATGTTGGATGTGCCATGCAATGCTCAATTACATTGGTGTGAACTAGTGTGTTAGCGCAGTTAGCTCGTTAACGTGTTTGCCGTCTAGCCCCATGCACGGAGCGATCGGCGGTAGCTCGTTAACGGAGATTTGCCGTGTTGTGGCGTTAAGGTCATTTCAACGAGATTAACCTGAAAGCACTAGTGGGAACACAACGAATATGACTGCACATTTACCCCGACATCATCCTAGTGCAAAGACAAAAACAACAAGCATGCTACTAACTTTAGCCGAGTCATTTAGACAGCTGTTAGCACATGATTCTCCTTATGCTGCTGAGAATATAGCCCAGAAGAAGCGGATAGTATAGCTTTTATTTTGGAAAGAGCCATTTCTCTGTAATAAACTCTCTTTTCCAAAGATGAGTGATTCCTCAATCAGATACAGGGCTTGCAATATCGCTAGCCCGACGTCCCGGAGCTAGCGATTTTTTCAGTCGGGCTACCAAAATCTATCTCTTCCCTGCCCGTCGGGCTATTGTAGGAAAAATATATGTCAATGCTATTGCATTCTTTCAGAAATGTAGCTGGTAATTATGTCATTGGCATCGGTGAGCCACTGTCAATATGTGACATATTGAAGTCGCGTTTGAATTTGCGCTTGTTTTTTTGCTTTCACTTTGCAATCGTGCGAACTGTGTATAGAGAGCGACAGCACTGATCTGTGAGTGATGATAATTTGTGCACCAATTCCTCTGACATCGTCTTATTAATCATTAGCTTACTATGCAAACATGACAAGTGAAATCTCCCGCAGCAAGCTTAAACATGTGAGAGGTTGATCGCGCAGAGAATCGCTGAGCTTATGTGAGTGAGCGTGTAAAAGCATTTCAGTTCTGCTGAGCCAAATAAGACAGGTCAGGGTGAAGAAGTGACAGCCAAAGAAAAGCTTACCACAAAACGGAGAAGTTATGACAAATCAGACTATAAGGCAAAAAGAAAGTGCAGCTTTATGGTTTCATGGACAAAAGAATTTCTGTGGCTGCAATATGATGAGCTAAATAACCAGGGCTGCACATAAGTGGTCCGCAGGTGTGCATTCGCTGTCAAAATAAAAAACACGCACAAGGGTTAGGGTTAAATTTAAAAACTGTACTTTTGAGTTAAAATATATATTTATAATTTTAATAAATGACAAATTAAAAATGCATGAACATTTTTTTGTATCGAAAAAATATCGAACCGTGACACCAAAGTATCGAACCGAACCGAACCGTGAATTTTGTGTATCGTTGCACCCCTAATATATATATATATATATATATATATATATATATATATATATATATATATATATATATATATATCCTAGTAAGCTATAGTACTTTTTCCTTTGGGAAGGTACCATCTGTGCAGTCTGCAATTTTGTTGAAGAAAGATGTTGAATCTATTTAATATTTCTTGAAAAATAATTGATTTCTGTGCATTTTTTTTCACACTGCATCAAATTAAGGTTTATTACGTCAATTAAGCATCATGAGGTGGAGCGTAAGGGGTGGTTCCCTATTTTTTATTTATTTATTTTTGTTGTTGCTGGGAGTTGGAACCCTATTAGTTAGGTTGCTTAATATTTATGCTAAGTACTCTTTAAAATACCAGAATAGGGAGGATGGTGCAGGTTTAAGTTTATTAGATTGATCAGTATTGCTGAACTATGAAATATTTTTTTTTTGCATACAGGTATAACAGAATAGCTTTAGTGTAGTTGTTGTTTTAAAATTGAGTATGAACTTATACAACAAAAACAGTTTTGTTGATTAAAAAACACTATATCGGATTCATATCGGTATCGGCAGATATCCAAATTTATGATATCGGTATCGGTATCGGACATAAAAAAGTGGTATCGTGCCATCTCTAATATCTACCTATTCGGAACCATGATAACAGGGTTCTTGCTGATTGGAGCTGGCTTGGCCCTGACTTATCGGAGAAATAAGAGAGCGGAACCGGCTGTTCAAACCCCCCCAAAGCTGCCCGCTGGAATCGAAGCGACGGGACGAGGCGTGACCTCTCACAACGAACACAGTGTGGTTAACACCTTGGAGACGCTTACAGCTGCCGTGAAGACTCAAAACAACACCATTGAGCGTATGTTGGGATACATCAGAGAGAGGCCTGCTCAAAATGAGACCCTTGTGCGAAAGTTGGATCACATCGCAGAACGGCTCACTGCAGTTGTGGGGTCTCAGAATCAAAAGAATGATAACACCATGGAACAGAAGTTTGATACCATCATGGGGAGGCTTGCGGCTCTCCAACGGGAGATTGAGAGACCAGTGTCGGAGTGTTAAGAACAGCTTGAAATTCTTCTCTTCTGAGCTGCTCGCATAAAAAGAAAATTGACAACATCAACATGCGGACACCATGGCGCCAGCTGAACGCCGAACTCCTGATAACGACTGTGTGATGACTATTCTTCCCATCCCATGCAAGGCCACCTGGATTGGCTGGTAGACTGTTTACTTAGCCTGATAGGGCGAAGGACACTGTCTCAGCTGAACTATGGACACGCACACACATACACTTACACTGATAAGCACTCACACATTTCCCTTCCCCTTCCAATGCCTTCGATGCTTGTTGCCTCCTGGGAACACGAGGCAGGTCTGGGCCCGTGCTGGAGAGTCGGCGCAGTGGCAGGATGGCTGCTGTGTTGCCTGGGATTACTCCTTATCCCCTACCCAACCCTGTTGCTGGTCACGTGCTCTATAATGTTGTACTGTGGACATTTATGTGCTTTTCTGTGAAGAGGAGTTTTTTTTGTTTCCTGTTCTCATGCTGTCCTCCTCTAGCCCAGCATGAGCAGAGGTCTCTTTTTTTCCTCTTGTACCTTTCCCATTGTAAATGGTAATGGTAAATGGCCTGCATTTGTATAGCGCTTTTCTAGTCCCTAAGGACCCCAAAGCGCTTCACACTACATTCAGTCATTCACCCATTCACACACACATTCACACACTGGCGATGGCAAGCTACATTGTAGCCACAGCTGCCCTGGGGCGCACTGACAGAGGCGAGGCTGCCGGACACTGGCGCCACCGGGCCCTCTGACCACCACCAGTAGGCAAACACGGGGTTAGTATCTTGCCCAAGGATATTTGGCATGCAGCCAGGAGGCAGCCTGGGATCGAACCACCGACCAAATTGTAGTGTACATTTCAGTGTTTTTTCTGTAATGCAACCGTTCTCTGACTTGTATCCCCATGTGATGTCTGTGTTGTATGTGTAAGGTCGGGGGGCGGGTTCATTCCACTGCAGGGCAGCCTGCCACTGCATGTGGCGAATAAACTTTGAACTTGAACCTAATCAGCCCAAATAAAGGCTCGCTTTTCGTTTCAAGTTCAGTACTGTCTCCTCGTCTGTGTCTGCACCTGGATCCCCACACTCCCACACATGGTCTGCCCTCCGCAGACCGTGACACCAAGAGGGCTTTTTGAAGTCATTTTTTAATAATACTATATAATGGTGCAGTTTTTCACCAGGATACTTTTTTTTTTTCTAAAATCTCAGATGGAAAATTGTCCCACTTGATGATGTAAATAATTCCACAGGCCTTCCTGCTTCCTGTTATTGCAGATACTAGGGAAGATTTTGATAAATGTAAATTTTTCAGTGGACGTTTGGCTGTATGGTAAGATGAACACGTCAAATTCTTTTTTCAAGCATTCTCCTGAGTCACTATGGATGAGTGGTATAATTTTTTAGCCTCAGAATATTTGTTTTGTTGAAACGTGTTACTGATGCCCTCTCCCTTTAGCTGGTTGCCTCTGTCTACATTTCTTCTTGTTTTGACAGCTGTTTTGACAGCTGGTTTACGTTTCTTAGAGATACTGCTCTGACACATTTCTCTAGGGGCAGTTTTTTCACAGGTCTGCAAGCATACACTATCAAGCCATTCCCCTTTTGTTTTCCAGATGTAACATTTCTCATGATATCTGGAACTACATGACAATACACATGGCTGATATTCAAAATCCACTGCAAAATAATCTCCCCCCTCCCAATCCACTGCCATATTACATATTCATCCTAAAAATAGTCAGACAGGTTTCCACCTGCTAATGCAAACATTTAAGTACTTGGACTTGTCCCAAATATATATGTTCTCATCACTTTTTTTTCCCCACTGGTCTGAAAGATAATTTCACAATCAGTTAATCCTTTAGGAATGGGATATGATGGTTTAACAATAATATATTTGGACACCAATGTGTAATGGACCTTTTCAAAAGTGAGAATGAGAATGTGACACTCCTGATTGGCAGTGTTTACAGAAGTGAAAATATTTATTTGATTAAAAATAAACAATTTGCGGATGGTTTTGGTATTACATGCAGACATATGGTCTGCAGATGGCAATATAATAAAATCTTGCAATGTTGCTTTCAATTAGCAAGTTATCTGTGGAGGAGACAGAAGTGAATATTTGGGAATCTGTGTTTATAATACAAAAATTATTGTGTTGAATTTTTTATTCTCAGGCTTACAAACAACCAATTAATGGTTTAACAGACAAGCAATGACATTATGACCAAATACAGGTGAAGTGAATTAAACTGGTTATCTCTTCACCATGTCACCTGCTAGTGGGTGGGATATATTGGGAAGCAAGTGAACATTTTTTCCATTTTTTTTGTTGTGTTAGAAGCAGGTAAAATGGCCAAACATAAGGATTTGAGTTACTTTGATAAGGGCCAAATTGTGATGGATAGACAACTGAGACAGAGCATCTCCAAAATTGCAGCTCTATTGGGGTGTTCAAAGTCTGCAGTCTAGTGAGTATCTATCAAAAGTGGTGTGAGGAAAGAACAGTGGTGACAGTGAGGAAAACAGAAAGTACGATATCAGATTTTATGAGTGAAAAAAGATATAAGAGAGTTGCAAAAGTCAGCAGAGTACATGCGAGAGGGGAATAAGTCCGGAGGTTTTGTAATTTTACTAAACAAAGAAAAGAGAGACCTTGAGTTATCTTCACTAGAACTGATTAAACCAGAATAGTATGCGGATTTGGCTGAAACAATGCAGTCCTTATAAAAAACTAAAATCTGATCATTATATATTTCTTTATGTATGGTAAGTCCTGTTTTCTTGAACAGATGTTCCAGTTGGCCTCCTTTAGCTTTGAGATGGGGCAGGTTAAGAGTAAACCATGATAGATAAGATCGTCAATAATGGGCACTGTACTAAGTTCCACACAAATATTTAGTATGTTCAACTTTACAAACTAACTTGTTGTTGCCATCTAACAGTCTCAGCGAGACTCATAAAAATTTAAAGGCATGAAATACAGACATAAACTGATTAAGCTGGATGTCAGGTGCACTACTGTGTCTATAGTGGATAAAATAAAGCTTGAAGTTTGGGTGCCAAGGTGAGCTTGGTTGATGCTTTCTATTCTGTCTCATTATAAGAAGTGTCTGCTTTATTTTTTCACAAGGTGGTTGTGTACCTACATCAAGACAGCTGACAGCAGCTGTAAAATAAGATAAAGTGAGGTAGAGGTAGACTTGTAGAAAGAGATAGCCAAACATTTTACAATCTGTGCTTAAAATATTGCATTACTGATGCCCATATTGATATGCAACACTATGTCTCTTCCATGCTCCTATAACAGAGTTTTGAGGCTGTGTGTCTTAACTGCACTGTCTGTTAACATTTCCGTTTTTGACCTAGCACTGCCAACCATGTATTTATCTCTGAACCATCAATATTATATCTACTATTGTTCCCCTGTGTATGTAGAGTGCAGCTGAATTCCATAGAAGTGCCAAAAAAACACGTAGTTAAGCACTGACCTATAGGCTATGTAGAGTTGCAAAGAGTTGGAATGTTTGTTTGTGTATAAGGCACAACTTGTGAATTCCTAGAAAGTATGATGTAGGCACTGCTCAATTTTAAGGATTTTCTCTTGCTTACATGAGGTAATGAAATGTACAGCTACAGTATAAGTGCCAACTGTTTTTATTTTGCAGTCAAACTAAAAAGGGCTGTTTTTGATCCCACTTTGATATATCAAAAATATATGCTGGTCTCAGCTTCTTATAATTGCACTGGTATCTAACACCTAGCTTAAACACTGTTGTTTGGAAGTGTTTATATGGCCCGTCTGTCACAGGGACTAAGACAGACAGAAAACTATTCACAGCACTGGGCAATTTAGAATCATCAATTACCATAAACCCACAAATTGTCTTTGGACCAAAGCAAACAGAGGGACAACATGCATGCCACATAGGAAGGCCCCTGGCACATTGGTGGAGTCCAACTTAGGGCCTTCCTGCTGTGAAGCAAGAGTGCCACCATGCGGCCATGCTGTCTATCTTGGCAGCTTTCTAATATAATTGATGACCACGGGGCTGGGGTTGAAAAGGGAGACCCATCCACCTGTTGTCCTCTCAGACATTGTTCCTCTCATGTAAAGAGCACCAAAACCCTTGCCTGCGTCAGCCTCCGCTTGCCTAAAGGGCCGTAAGTGTTGCTTCACTTTGTACACTTTCTCATTCCTTGTAACACTGGTTCCGAAGCTGCAATCTGCGCACCGGATATTTCTAAAGTAACTGCGTGCCTCCTCCAACCCATCGCTAGCCTTTGCCACGTTTGGGTCTAGCCAGCATGCTACACAAGCGCACCGAGAATAATCAGTGCACTTTCCCCTGATCATGATACTGTTAACCTAAAGAAAAGAATACAGGGAGTGCAGAATTATTAGGCAAATGAGTATTTTGTCCACATCATCCTCTTCATGCATGTTGTCTCACTCCAAGCTGTATAGGCTCAAAAGCCTACTACCAATTAAGCATATTAGGTGATGTTCATCTCTGTAATGAGAAGGGGTGTGGTCTAATGACATCAACACCCTATATCAGGTGTGCATAATTATTAGGCAACGTCCTTTCCTTTGGCAAAATGGGTCAAAAGAAGGACTTGACAGGCTCAGAAAAGTCAAAAATAGTGAGAGATCTTGCAGAGGGATGCAGCAGTCTCAAAATTGCAAAGCTTCTGAAGCGTGATCATCGAACAATCAAGCGTTTCATTCAAAATAGTCAACAGGGTCGCAAGAAGCGTGTGGGAAAAACCAAGGCGCAAAATAACTGCCCATGAACTGAGAAAAGTCAAGCGTGCAGCTGCCAAGATGCCACTTATCACCAATTTGGCCATATTTCAGAGCTGCAACATCACTGGAGTGCCCAAAAGCACAAGGTGTGCAATACTCAGAGACATGGCCAAGGTAAGAAAGGCTGAAAGACGACCACCACTGAACAAGACACACAAGCTGAAACGTCAAGACTGGGCCAAGAAATATCTCAAGACTGATTTTTCTAAGGTTTTATGGACTGATGAAATGAGAGTGAGTCTTGATGGGCTAGATGGATGGGCCCGTGGCTGGATTGGTAAAGGGCAGAGAGCTCCAGTCCGACTCAGACACCAGCAAGGTGGAGTACTGGTTTGGGCTGGTATCATTAAAGATGAGCTTGTGGGGTCTTTTCGGGTTGAGGATGGAGTCAAGCTCAACTCCCAGTCCTACTGCCAGTTTCTGGAAGACACCTTCTTCAAGCAGTGGTACAGGAAGAAGTCTGCATCCTTCAAGAAAAACATGATTTTCATGCAGGACAATGCTCCATCACACGCGTCCAAGTACTCCAGAGCGTGGCTGGCAAGAAAGGGTATAAAAGAAGAAAAACTAATGACATGGCCACCTTGTTCACCTGATCTAAACCCCATTGAGAACCTGTGGTCTATCATCAAATGTGAGATTTACAAGGAGGGAAAACAGTACACCTCTCTGAACAGTGTCTGGGAGGCTGTGGTTGCTGCTGCACGCAATGTTGATGGTGAACAGATCAAAACACTGACAGAATCCATGGATGGCAGGCTTTTGAGTGTCCTTGCAAAGAAAGGTGGCTATATTGGTCGCTGATTTGTTTTTGTTTTGTTTTTGAATGTCAGCAATGCATATTTGTGAATGTGGAGATGTTATATTGGTTTCACTGGTAAAAATAAATAATTGAAATGGGTATATATTTGTTTTTTGTTAAGTTGCCTAATAATTATGCACAGTAATAGTCACCTGCACACACAGATATCCCCCTAAAATAGCTAAAACTAAAAACAAACTAAAAACTACTTCCAAAAACATTCAGCTTTGATATTAATGAGTTTTTGGGTTCATTGAGAAGATGGTTGTTGTTCAATAATAAAATTATTCCTCAAAAATACAACTTGCCTAATAATTCTGCACTCCCTGTAGTAGCATCATTAAATCACTCACAGGTAAAGTAGGTAATGCAAATCATCCTACTAAAATACAAATATATCCTCTGGATTACCATAGATACTGCAATTTATACGTAAAATACTTTTGACATGTACACATGCCTAAACATTGATGTAAACCAAGCACAATCACTGGCATCTGCACTTCATGATGGAAGCAACTGTTTCCACCATGAAGTGCAGATCTTAGCCACACCACAAAAGATGCCCAAGAAATGCTTGAAGAACATGATAAAGATCACATACTGTCAATTCAGCCACCAAAATTCCCAGATCTCAGTCTCATCAAGCAACCTTGTTCTCAATGAGAAGACAAATACAAATATAGTTTATGCAGGTTGGCTAGCAAAGGGTTAGATTTCCACGTTGCATAAGCTAAATTCTTGTATTTCTCTGAGTGTTATCTTGTAATGGTGATTCAAATTGTAATCCTTAACCTGTAAAGGTGGAAAAGGGGTTTCTGAGCTTCCTGCTTGAAAATGAAATGCCCAAAATTAATTAAGTATTTCTCTGCAATTACAAACCCTGTGTATACAGGGCCGGGTCACAGGGGCAGCAGCCTAAGCAGAAAAGCCCAGACCTCCCTCTCCCCAGCCACCTCCTCTAGCTTATCTGGGGGAACACCAAGGCGTTCCCAGGCCAGCCGAGAGATATAATCTCTCCAGCGTGTCCTGGGTCTGCCCCGGGGCCTCCTCCCGGTGGGACATGGCCGGAACATCTCACCCAGGAGGCGCCCAGGAAGCATCCACCTCAACAAGCTCCTTTCCCTTAGAGATAGGGTGAGAAGTTCAGTCATCCGGGAGGGGCTCAGAGTAGAGCCACTGCTCCTCCACATTGAGAGGCCAGCCACCCTTTGCAGGAAGCTCATTCCTGCCGCTTGTATCCGCAATCTCGTTCTTTTGGTCACTATCCACAGCTTGTGGCCATAGGTGAGGGTAGGGATAGATCATAGATCGACCGGTAAATTGAGAGTTTCGCTTTTACGCTCAGCTCTCTCTTCACCACGACGGACCAGTGCAGCATCCGCATCATCGTCTGTCGATCTCCGGCTCCCTTCTCCCATCACTCGCGAACAAGACCTTGATACTTGAACTCCTCCACTTGGGGCAGGAACTCATCCCCGACCCGGAGTGGGCACTCCACCCTTTTCCGGCTGAGAACCATGGCCTCAGATTTGGAGGTGCTAATCCTCATTCCCGCTGCTTCACACTCGGCTGCGAACCGTTCCAGTGAGAGCTGGAGGCCATCACCCAATGAAGCCAACAGAACCACATCATCCACGAAAAGCAGAGATGAGATTCTGAGGCTGCCTAAGTGAAAGCCCTCCGCCACTTGGCTGCACTTAAAAATCCTGTCCATAAAAATTATGAACAGAATCGATGACAAAGGGCAGCCCTGGCAGACCCTATCACCCACCGGGAACCAGTCCGACTTATTGCCAGCAATGTGAACCAAGCTCTTGCAATGGTTGTATAGGGATCAAATGGCCCATAGCAATGGGCCAGATACCCCATACTCCCGTAGCACCCCCCACAGGACCCCCCGAGGGACACGGTCGAATGCCTTCTCCAAGTGAAGACTGGTTGGGCAAACTCCCATGCCTGCTCAAGTATCCTTGAGAGGATAAAGAGCTGGTCCAGTGTTCCGTGACCAGGACAAAAACCGCATTGTTCCTCCAGTATCTGAGCTTCGACTAGTGGATGAACTCTCCTTTCCAGCACCCTGGCATAGACTTTCCCAGGGAGGCTGAGGAGTGTGATTCCCCTGTAGTTGGAACACACCCTCCGGTCCCCCTTCTTAAAAATGGGGACCACCACCCCGGTCTGCCACTCCAGGGGTACTGCCCCTGATTTCCACACAACATTGTAGAGGCGTGTCAACCAGGACAGCCCTACAACGTCTAGAGCCTTCAGGAACTCGAGGCGGATCTCATCCACACCAGGGGCTCTGCCACCAAGGAGTTGTTTAACTGCCTCAGTGATCTCGCCCCCGGAAATTGGCGGGTCATCCCCAGACTCTGCTTCCTCCTCGGAAGACGTGTCAGTGGGATTAAGGAGGTCTTCAAAGTATTCCTTCCACCGCCCGATAATTTTCTCAGTCGAAGTCAGCAGCGCTCCACCAGCACTATACACAGTGCAGGTAGCGCAGGCACCCTCCTGAGACAGCTGACGGTTTTCCAGAATCTCTTTGAGGCAGTCCAAAAGTCTTTTTCCATGGCCTCTCCGAACTCCTCCCACACCTGAATATTTGCCCCCCCTCACTACGTGTTTAGGTGCACCAGGTCTGTCCAGCGTCCTCCCCCGCCACCTGATTCAACTCACCACCAGGTGGTGATCAGTTAACAGCTCAGCCCCTGGACACTCAGTTATCCGAGTGTCCAGAACATATGGTCGCAGGTCTGGTGATACGATTACAAAACCTCTCACCAGGGGCAACTTCAGACTGATACAGAGTCCAGCCCCTCTCCAGGAGACTGGTTCCAGAGCCCAAGCCATGCGTAGAGTTGAGCCTGACTATATCTAGCCGGTACTTCTCAACCTCACGCACTAACTCAGGCTCTTTCCCCAACAGATAGGCGACATTCCATGTCCTAATTGCCAGTCTTGGTAGCCGGGGATCAGTCCGCCATGGCCTCTGCTCCTGGCCGCCGCCATAATGCACATAATGCACCCGACCCCTACGGCACCTCCTGCGGGTGGTGGGCCTGTGGGAGGAGCCCCTTTTCGGGCTGTGCCCAGCCGGGTCCCATGGACTAAGGCCCAGTCACCAGACGTTCGCCCCGGTAACCCTATCCCAGGCAGGGTAAACTGTTCCCTCGATGTTTTCCTCATAAGGGTCTTCAGAATCGCTCTTTGTCTGGTCCCTCACCCAGGACCAATTTGCCATGGGAGACCCTACCGGGGGGGCAAAAGCCCCTGGACAACATAGCCCCTGGGATCCCTGGGACACACAAACCCCTTCACCACGATAAGGTAGCGATTCACGGAGGAGGGCTAGTCACGTGCTCTAATGTTGTGATGTAGACATTAATGTGCTCTCTGTGCAGAGGAGTTTTTTTTGTTTCCTGTTCTCATGCTGTCCTCCCATAGGGCCCAGCGTGAGAAGAGGTCTCTTTTTTTCCTCTTGTACTTTTTCCCCATTGTTGTGTAATTTTTCAGTGTTTTCTCTGCAACGCTGCCGATCTCCGACTGTATTCCCATGTGATGTCTTTGTTGTGTGTGTAAGTCGGGGGGGGGGTCCTATTCCTCTGCGGGGCAACCTGCATATGGCCTGCAAATGAGTTAACCACACATTCACATGGCAATGGGTCTTTTCTGCTGTGCACATGGAGCGTTTAATTGGCCTCTGGCTCTTTAATTCAATTCAATTCAATTTTATTTTATTTATCGCCAAAATCACAACAACACTCACCTTAAGGCGATTTATATTGTACAGTAGATCGTACAATAATAGATACAGAGAAAAACCCAACAATCATATGACCCCCTATGAGCAAGCACTTTGGCGACAGTGGGAAGGAAAAACTCCCTTTTAGCAGGAAGAAACCTCCGGCAGAACCAGGCTCAGGGAGGGGCGGCCATCTGCTGCGACCGGTTGGGGTGAGAGAAGGAAAACAGGATAAAAGACATGCTGTGGAAGAGAGCCAGAGATTAATAACAGGTACAGTTCAAAGCAGAGAGGTCTATTAACAAATAGTGAGTGACAACGGTGACTGGAAATGAAAAACTCAATGCATCATGGGAATCACCCAGCAGCCTATGCCTATTGCAGCATAACTAAGGGAGGATTCAGAGTCACCTGATCCAGCCCTAACTATATGCTTTAGCAAAAAGGAAAGTTTTAAGCCTAGTCTTAAAAGTAGAGATAGTGTCTGTCTCCCGAATCCAAACTGGAAGCTGGTTCCATAGAAGAGGGGCCTGAAAACTGAAGGCTCTCGCTCCCATTCTACTTTTAAATACTCTAGGAACAACAAGTAGGCCTGCAGAGCGAGAGCGAAGTCCTCTAATAGGGTGATATGGTATTACACAGCCATTAAGATAAGATGGGGCCTGATTATTTAAGACCTTGTATGTGAGGAGCAGGATTTTGAATGCAATTCTGGATTTAACAGGAAGCCAATGAAGGGAAGCCAATACAGGAGAAATATGCTCTCTCTTTCTAGTCCTTGTCAGTACTCTTGCTGCAGCATTTTGGATTAACTGAAGGCTTTTCGGAGAGTTTTTAGGACTTCCTCATAATAATGAAGTACAGTAGTCCAGCCTAGAAATAATAAATGCATGAACTAGTTTTTCAGCGTCACTCTGAGACAGGATATTTCTAACTTTAGAGATGTTGCGCAAATGGAAGAAAGCAGTCTTCCATATTTGTTTAATATGTGCGTTGAAGGACATATTCTGGTTCATAATGACTCCAAGGTTGCTCACAGTGTTACTGGAGGCCAAGGTAATGCCATCCAGAGTAAGAATCTGGTTAGATACCATATTTCTCAGATTTTTCAGGACAGAATACAATAACCTCAGTTTTATCTGAATTAAGAAGCAGAAAGTTAGCAGCCATCCAGGTTTTTATTTATTTATTTAAGACATTCCTGCAGTTTAACTAACTGGTGTGTGTTATCTGGCTTCATGGAGAGATAGAGTTGGGTGTCATCTGCATAGCAGTGAAAATGTACACTATGTCTTCTGATGATGTCGTTTGGCTCTCGGCGAAGGCGGTCGCACTTTTCTCCTCTCCTCCTTCCCCTTATCTTCCCTGCTTAGCCTCTTGTGTCCTTGTCTTGTCTCGTGTGTATTACTTTCCCTGGAACACTCTCTCACATTCTGTGTCTAAAAACCTAAAAGAGAATTATGGATTTGATCAACTGGTCTCTGAATGCTATTGACACCCTTTTCTCAACGAGAAGTCTGGGCTCGGGAGAGCCCGAGTGCCCTGGAGGGACTTTCCCTGCCGGGAACACGATGGACGGGTGGCAGAAATGGAGGGTCGTGTGCCTGGCGGGACTGTCGATTGAGGACGCTGAAGATATCTACCTATTCAGAACCATGAAAACAGGGTTCTTGCTGATCGGAGCTGGCTTGGCCCTGGCTTATCGGAGAATTAAGAAAGTGGAACCGGCTGTTCAAACCCCCACAAGGCTGCCCGCTGGGATTGAAACGATGGGACGAGGTGCGGCTTCTCAGAAAGGGCTCACTGAATGCAGCATGGTTAAGAACTTGGAGGCGCTTACGGCCGCAGTGAATACTCAGAATAACACCTCTGAGCGTATATTGGATTACATCAGGGAAGAATCCACTCGGAACAACACCTCTGGGCGGAAGCTGGATTACATCGTGGATCAGTTGGTTGCGGTCGTGAGGTCTCAGAATGTGCTCTGTGAGCAAAAGAGTGAAAAGACCACGGAATTGAAGGTAAATAACATCATGGAGAAACTCGCAGCTATCCAACGGGAGATTGAGAGACCAGTGTCGGAGTGTTAAAAACAGCTTGAAATTCCCATGAGTTGTTTGTAAAAGAAAAATCATCATTATAATGCGGCTACCCCTTCAGCGCCAGTTGTGGGCTCAAGGCTGGAGCTGAACAAAAACTCCCTGATAACGACTGTGTTGAGTCTGTTCCTTTCCATTCCATGCAAGGCCACCTGGGTTGGCTGGTAGACTGTTTACTTAGCCTGATAGAGCGGAGGACACTGTCTCAGCTGAACTATGGACACACACACACACATACATTTACACTGATAAGCACTCACACATCCCCCCTCCCCTTCCAATGCCTGGGTCTGGGCCCGTGCTGGAGAGTCAGCGCAGTGGCAGGATGGCTGCTGTGTTGCCTGGGATTAGTCCTTATCCCCTACCCAACCCTGTTGCTGGTCACGTGCTCTATAATGTTGTACTGTGGACATTTATGTGCTTTCTGTGAAGAGGAGTTTTTTTGTTTCCTGTTCTCATGCTGTCCTCTATAGCCCAGCATGAGCAGAGGTCTCTTTTCCTCTTGTACTTTCCCATTGTAGTGTACATTTTAGTGTTTTTTTCTATAATGCAACCGTTCTCTGACTTGTATCCCCATGTGATGTCTGTGTTGTGTGTGTATGGTCGGGGGTGGGTTCATTCCACTGCAGGGCAACCTGCCACTGCATGTGGCAAATAAAATTTGAACTTGAACTTGATACTGTCTAAGGGAAGCATGTATAATGTAAACAGAATTGGTCCTAGCACTGAACCCTGTGGAGCACCATAGTTGACCTTAGTGTCTGAAGAGGACTCTCCATTTACATGCACAATTTGGAGTCTATTAGATAGATATGATTCAAACCACTGCAGTGCACTACCTGTAATACCTACAGCATGCTCTAATCGGGCTAATAGGATATTATGGTCAACAGTATCGAACGCTGCACTGAGGTCTAGCAGGACAAGCACAGAGATGAGTCCACTGTCAGAGGCCATAAGAAGATCATTTGTAACCTTCACTAAAGCTGTTTCTGTGCTGTGCTGAGCTCTGAAACCTGACTGAAACTCTCCAAATAAGCTGTTCCTCTGCAGATGATCTGTTAGCTGTTTGACAACTACTCTTTCTCTAGCTAAGACAGCCGGGTCTAGGGATGGCTTTTTAAGTAAAGGTTTAACTGCAGCCAGGAGGGAAGCTGCAGAGAGGCGTGTAAGACTGCACCTCTTTAAAATCTTTCGCTTTGGTTTCTTTTAGCCAATTTTTATGATTGACAGCTGTTTTTAATTGTTTGAGCCAATAGGATTACAGTAACAATGCCACGTTCACATCACTTCAACCAATCAGAAGTTGCAAGGCCAAGCCCCCGTTGCCAAGTACAAAACCAGTAGCTGTAGAAGTGCCATATGTTTTACAGAAACATACTGCAGCTCTAGAGACCACAACTTAAAAGGGTACATATCAGTTATAAAGTAAAGATTTATGGTCAGAAAAACATTTGCACAATTTCAAAATGCTTTATGTGACAAAAGAAGATTAAGAGTATGCCTATGGCAATGCCATTTGTAATTTGTAATAAATAGGTACAACTGCAGTCCTGCGGTATGCAAGCTGTTGATTTTTTGTTTTTTCCTTGTAATGACCTATTTTCATTTCAGCATTTGCCCTACTTTTTGGTGTATTTTTTTTCAACTGTATACAAGTTTGGAAAGATCAAAGGAGAAAGTCATTTAAGGGCTTTAAAGGTATGTGAAAAGAAATGAAAGGGAATGTTTTCTCACAAGACATTTGGATGTTGCATGTTTCAACCCTTTTTTAAGTTTGCATCTATAGTTATAATCAATGCAACCACCTTAAAGCACTTAAATGCAACTTCAGTTTTCAATAAAGTAAGTTTTATGTTCTCCCTCAATAGCATGAGTTTGAATGCAGAATAATAGTAAGACCAAGGTCTGATGACTGCACACAAATTTCATTCAGCAATCTTCTCTGGCACAGAGGATGAATACAGAGCGGTTTACCCATTGCCCCTCAGACATACTGTAAAGAATTTCAAAAGATTAATATCACATTCAGTAAAACAGTCATTCTTCAGATGTAGTTAAAAACGAAAATAAACCTGCAGTCCTAACCCTAACAGATCATCTGGGTTGATGGATTAATGTTTAAAATTAGGATTTGAGATAGCGATGTAAAATGTAAATAAAAAGAGAATGCATTTGCAGATGTTTTAGTCACATTAGAAGTGTTTAAACTGAGAAAATATATAATTTTAAGAAAAAACATGGCCATTCCAAATATGATAGTAACAACACATGCCAAGTTGGCATGAGGGCAACAAAAGGTTGAAATGTAAGTGGTAATAAAAATGATGAGCTGAAGGAATGTTTTGCAATTATAACGTATTTTTCGTACTATAAGGCGCACTTAAAATCCTTTAATTTTCTCAAAAATCGACAGTGCGTCTTATGTATGAATTCTCGTTGTGCTACTGACCTTGAACCCATTTTACGTGGTATATGGCACTCAAAAATGTGTCAAAAAATATTTTAGTACGACTTTGGTAAGCTACGAAGCCACACTGCTTGATCTTTACGACTACTGTAGTCAGGAGCCTCGCAGAGTAATCCGGGTCCAAACCCTGCTGCAGTTCCCAAAGTCAAACGAAAACTGCGGCATCACTGAGAGTTAAAAACTCTCTAAATTCTTTCGTCTTTAATAAAATGACCAGTGTTGCTACTTTACCAGGTGTAACGATCAAGTTTAACATCCAGGCATTCCTGAAAACAGAATTGATTCCATTTAATGGCATTAGAAGTTAGCAGGAAATTCCCTCACTAGTTTCCACCTAAACATGACATACCATGTTCTGACTGAGAGATTTCGGAAAAAATCTGCTATCACTTCCAACATAAATGAAAACAAGAAAAATAAAAAGCAGTGATGTTTGTAGGGTTACTGAAGTTGGACTAGCTGTTATATAATGATGTGCTACATGATCTCTTGCAACACAGCTATGTTAGCATAACATAAACACAGTGAAGCTAGAGGATGAATGCTAACTTTTTTCCACTCAATAAAAGTTAACGTGAGGTTTTCCGATGGTTAGGGACAAATACAATCACTTGGGAGGACGCTGTAAACGGACCAAACTTCAGTCAGGTGAACAACTAAGATAATTCATTCACAATATGAGGTTAGTCATTAAAACGCTGCAACAACATGGGAATAGAGCAGCTGCCAGAAAAAAAAAACAATTTTAAAAAACGCATACAGCATAGATAATTTTTTTTTTTTTTTTTTTTAAAGGAAACTTATTCAAAACCAAGGTTGGGATTTGAGTTGTCAGAGTGTCTGTGCTGAATTTAGAAGTTCACTCTGACAGCCTCTGTCTTTGTAAATGTAAGTAACTGTGTGTTAATGTAAGCGTTGAAAAACTGCAGATAGTAACAGCAACAGTATTTTGTCTCTGTTACGACTGTGACCGTAATTGTGTGTGGATTTGAGTGTCCAGGTGCTCCTCCGGGATTGGTGCATCCAGGGTGGATGGCTCACACCGATTGGCTGAGGACTGGGAGGCAGCGGATAAGAAGAGACCGCCAGGGACTGCCAATTCATTCATCCTCGGCCCAACCCAACCGGCAGACCGTTCACTGTGTCAAATATTATGTTAATGTAAGAGCATGTAGGGGTGGACCGCCTTTTTTGTTGATCAGTTTTCTCCTGTTTTTGTTAGGCAGGGAGGAAAGTGATTGTCGTTTGGTTTAGTTCTTTTGAGTAGGTAAGTTGTGTTTATCCCTGAGATAGGTTACTTTTTGTTTGTTGTTTTGGCCTTGGGTTCACCCTGAAGTTATGATATGCTCCCTTCCTTTGTTTAACTGCACTTATTGTAAATAAATCACTGTCACAAAATATTAAGTGTGTGACGTGCTGCTTGGGGTTGGACGGGGATGGATCACCCTTTATGTTGTGGTCTGGCCGCGCCTAGACGGGCCATAACATCTCTATCTCCCATTGTAGAAATTCATCTCGTGTAAACAATAACGTGGCACACAGCGTGACGTCGTAAATGGTGCGCACCTTTGACGTTGCGTGAGCAAATCTCTGTTTTACTCGTCCACACCCAAATGCAAAACTGAGTCTTCGAAAATCTCCACCCTGGCAGGAGTAAATTAAAATCCCTGTGTTCAGTGACCCAAAACGCTGTTTACATGTAGACGAAAGGCAAAAACGCATAGAAAAATCTGTGTTTTCAAAAATACCCTTGTGGACGTAGCCTAAGCTTATATCTGAAACTCAGAAGACATGTTAGTCTTTCTAAATAAGAACACAAGTTGCAGATGGTATAGACATTTTTTTTCACAACACAAGTTAGCAAAAGGGTGATGATATATTCTGTCAAATTATCATCAGTAATTTAATTCAAGATGACTCATTACCAAGTGTGCAAGAACAGACAGACAGATCTCTCTATTCAGAAAGACAACCAGGCAATGACATGTTTTATTTAACATAAAAAATATTGCAGATTTTCTTGCTTGAGGTTAGGGTGAGTTAAGAAGAAATTAGCTACTATCTCAGATAGGGGTGGGTTTTGATTATCGATTTTCCAATTAAAATCGATTGTAGCTTGAATTACGCGATATCAATTCATTAAAATCCTGAATCGATTTTTAAATATACATTTATTTTGCCCGAAACGCCTGAATCCCAGGTTAAACCTCACAAAATTTCGACAACCACCAAACGGCTAAAACAGTAAATGAGAGCAGGTAAACGGATTCTCCACAAAGACGTAAACACAATCACTGAGATGTGGTGGGGGCAGGTCAGCGACTAACCAGAAGGTTGGTGGTTCGATCCCAGGCTCCTCCAGTCTGCATGCCAAATATCCTTGGACAAGATACTGACCCCATGTTGCTCTCCGATGAATCCATCGGAGTGTGAATGTGTATGAATGTTAGATAATACGCACTTAACAACTTGTGTGAATGGATGTGACTGGGTGAATGAATTAGCTGTATCAAGCACTTTGAGTGCTTTGAGGGACCCTGTGAATCGCAATCGTATCGATTCTAGGAATCAGTGACGATACCCAGTCCTAATTTCAGCTACAATAGAGCAAAAAAAAAAAAAAAAAAAAAAAAAATATCTGGCAAGCAGTATTGTGCACAATACATCACGGGTCACATGAACAAAGCAAGATTCAAAAAGTAATTAAAGCATCAAACAAGTGCAAACCATAAAAGAAAAAAAAACATGAATGCACAACATGGCTTCAGGCTCATGCCTAAGGACTGAAAGTAGACACCATGTGCTACAGTGGTACTCGTCTGAAAGCAGTTTTCCAAGTGGATTGGCAAGTACAGCCAGCTGTGAGCTTGGATCAGGGAATAGATTTATCTCTGTTGGTAAATTATACAAACAACTTTATTTTAAAAACATTATATGGCAGATTTAGTGCTTACGTTGTCCTATGTTTGACTAAATTAAATTATTTTTCACAATTAATGACAAGAAATGATAGTTTGTCTGATTTTTCCAATAATTGCAGGAGGTTCAGAAGTGTGTGATGGGTTAATTAAGACTCTGGGGAAACAGGTAAACAGTGAATCTGCTTGACACAGTGAACATTCAAAGGTAACTTCAGCTGCCCTCTGCAATAATTTCACAGAAGATTGTCTCCACATGCTAATTCTACCCTTTAATATTTCAGCCTCAGTTTCATCCCTCTGTTTAATAAGCTTGAAATTAAAGCAGCAGCACATGCTGGCCAATTTTACAAGGGAAATGATAAGACCCAACAATGAGAAGGAAAGCGAGTCAGGGGGTTACATCAAACAACAGCCAAATCAAAGCAGAAGGTATAAAGTCACTTTCTGTGGGTGTGAGACTGAACCAGAGGTTAACTAGACGCTGATTCCACCTCTTCTTGTTCTAAATAACTCTTTCGGTATATTTTGTTCCACCCTGTGAACAAGTAGAGTACAAGCATGCATAAGTGCAAGCTTTATAAATAATTAGCAAATAAGTAAAATAAGCAAAGAATTATTTCTTTTTCTTGTTTGCATTAGTATTAGTTGAATTCAAATATAGAAAGAAATATTTTTAAGATTAGGATGATGCAAAAGACAATATCTATATAAATAACTACATACACACACATACACACACTAAAGTAGACATATATTAAAATATACCAAAGTAATGGATCTCAGCAGCACCACTGCCATAAACCTCATTACTTGTCAATTAAAATATGCATCCATGCTTTCTATTACTGCCATCTTGTGGCCACTGTCAGATACTGTGGCGCAAAGCTGTGCTTCTTTCAGTCTCAAAGAAAACTGCAGCTACCTATGTTTTGAGGGTGTGTCCCTCTCCCATTAGCAATGACTCGATTTGGGGAAGCTAAGAAGCCAGCAGAACAATCATGAAAGATCCCCACAAGGGTACAACAACTTCAAATTACCAGCCAATCAGCTGCATCTTCACAAAATGGAAGTTCCTCTCAGGCATTGTACCAACCAAGCTGAGTAGGCACATGAGTCGATGGAGGAGATCAAAACTCCAGACATCCAGAGGCCCCCAGAACACAAGAGACCAAGGAAGACCAACAGAGGGGCAGCCACGCCACTGTCCCAGTAAGAGCTGAGGAGAGTCCCAGATGAGGGCTCACTCAGCAGCCGCGGAGCAGAAGCCAGGGGGAGTTGCAGTGACGCGCCCGTGAGCTCCGCCGGCAGCCAGCTGTGCCTGAGTGACCGAGCCCCAGGCCGAGAGGCCGAGGGCACCCCACCTCCGGAGTGGCCCGAGCGAGCCCCAGGCTCCAGGCCCCGAGGAGTGAGCCGGTGTGTACCTGGACGTCCATCCCCAGACACAAAGAACCACCAACGCACCGATGTCTGAGGGAGTCCGCCACTGGCAGGGGAAGTGGTGGTGAGGGGAGATAGGCCTCCAAACCTTGGAGGGCCTGAGATGTCCCCAGAGAGGTGGCGTCTGATACCCAACCTGACATATAGACACAGACATACAGGCACACACAGATACAAACATCCATTCCCACCCTCATGCTCTCATATGCACTTACTCCACACTCAACCAACGTGGAGACAGACATAAAGAGACGCTGTACACACGATCACACTCCCCAAGCGTACTCTACGAACCGGGTCTAGGTACCCTTGCCCCTGGAGGGGGGAACTGCACCCAGACCCAGGTGATCTCCTCCATACCTGCTTCATGCCCTGGAGGACGAGGCTGTGGCCCCTCCACACCCTCTAGCAGATCATTACATGAAGGAACCTTTTAAAAAAACAAGCGCGTCCATGCTCACAGGTGTACACACGGGTGATCACACACACAAACTACACCCTTTTTGGCTCCTACCTCAAAGCACACTGTGTTCTGTTGATCTTATGTGCTGCACAATAATGTTTAATATTTAGTATTTACTGTCATATTCCCATTTATCATTGTGATGTTGTTTATTCTATTACTCTTGTTCTCTTCTGCTTGTTTTCCTTTTTCTTTCTCAACAGGTGATCCAGGTGATCGATATATGCTTTTTTTTTTTTTTTTTTTTTTGCTGCCCATTCTGTTGGTTTTTGTTTTTTGCCCTTCTCCCCCGTCCCTCTTCTCAGCTGTTTCTCTTTCCCTCTTTCTTTTTCCCCTTCTTTCCCCCAGTCAAGTCTGTCCCGTATTCAACAAGTGAAAATAAAATAAACAATAAAAGGTGAATCAAATGGACCATTATGGCAAGGCTGGGATGGTCAGTTTGGTAAAGTAAATCCGTTGGGCATCTTTCTTTGCCTTTAGACAATAATTCTGATGGCAAAAGAGTCAAACGGGACAGGCAAAAAAAAAGAAAAAAAAAAAAGAAAGGCACATGAGTCGATGCATGAGCATGGCTTCGAAGGGCATTGGCATCAAACCAAAGGGCCAAAGCACCAGCTCGTGGTTGATAGAGCAGTAGACTAGAATTCTAAGCCCACCCAGGCAGACCAGTCTGAGCACCGTCTGAGCTGACTATGACTCGAAAAGAAAGTCTACGACATGGATGAAGTCAGCATTTTTTTTTTTTTTACCTTTTTTTTTAAACTGTCCTTTACAGCAACATCAGTGAGCAGAATCATGCTCTGAATATACTGTTATTCAAAACACATTGCTTTGCTAAGAAGAGCTCTTTAAACTCTCTGTAGGCTACTCTATTTTTTCATTGTTATTCACAGTACTGTAGATGTGTGGTTTATGTCAGCCTTAAAGGTTAAGAGAGGCATAAAAGATAAAGAGACAAAAAGATAGTACAAAAGGGTGGCAGATGGGTGCCGGTTTAGCTCAGCCCATTGAGCAGGCGCCCATTCCTTATGGCTGAAAGTGGCCGGCCCGGGTTTGAGTCAAACCCGCGGCCGCATGTCTTCCCCCTTCTCTCTCTGTCCCAGCTTTCGTTGTCGTTTCATCACTGAATCTATCAAAACAAAGCTGAAAAAGGCCTAAAAAGCACAATGAACGAACTGCTGCATCTGTAAGAAAACACATACTGGAGAAAAAAAGCAGACACATAAACATACATATCTTGCTGTGTCCTGTGTGCAATCTTAAGTGACTCTGTATGTGTCTTTGTCAAGAAACATACTTGTGCTAGACCACAACAATGCTCCCCCCAGGGGAGACTGAGCAAAGACTAGAAGACACAGGCTGTCCACAGACACCCAAGAGTCACATCCTGATTGCAAACACATGGTGTGCCCATTATAGGGAAGAGGGAGTGCCTAGAAAGAGCCCAGAGAACCAGAGGTAATGGACAGCCGACCTCGCCAGAGGGCACCCATCTCAGCATAGCCAGAGTAACAGTAGAATTGTTATTCCTTCACATAGAAAGAAAGAAGCCTGGTGAGGTGGTTTGAATGCCTCCTGGGCATGTCTTACCAGATTATATCATCAGCTAGCCTAGGAATGCCTTGGCATTTCCTGGGATGAGCTGGAGGATGTAGATGGGGAGAGAGATCGGGACTGGATAGATGGATGGATGGAAGAAAAAAACATTACAGAAAAAAATATTGAGATAACTACTTACTGTATACAAATATCCTGTTATAGACTGTTTTTCATGTTCTCTTCTATGAATTTCAATAAAATGCGTGTGACCCTTGTTTAGGGTTTGTTTTTGTGAATGTTGATTTTATGTTCATGTATAAACCCCAGAAAGAATAGCTAAAGCTAACTTTATCTGTGATCCTAATAAAACAATCAATCATAGCTTTCAGAACGAATTACTACACCAGTATGTAAGAAGTAAATTTATAGCTATTTTATTTTACTGTAGTATATTTTTAATTTCAAATTAATCTTTATAGCATTAAGATATTTGTTGTGTCATACTGTATTGTATAAGCCACAAGCCATTACACTTAGTTGTTAGGTTAGGTTGTAGGAAAGGAATTCCCAAACATTTGAATAAAGTATATCATCCAACTTCAGGTTTTCCTTTTTGAAATCTGAAAATTGGAAGCTGACTTTTTAAATCTATACAACAAATTAATTTGTTCATTTCTTGATTAGATTGGCTTGGTTTAGCAGCTAAACATCTGAGTGTGGATTTATGGGTTAAGCATTAAGTATAAAATTACAACCAAGGCAAAGTTTTATGATGTTTCTGAACAAACAGGGGCACATGTGCATTTCATATGAATGAAACATTAAAAAGAAAGAGGAATTGAAGGTTTACTTTGTTTTCTGGTTGATCGTTTTGCACAGATTAAGTCGCCAAGCTGAGGTGCTGTAGTATTTAAGTTCATGAAAATTTAGGAATTTTAGCTTTGTGAACAAAGCTAGATATACTTGTGTGTAGGTAGAAGTCTATGCTGACAATATTGCAATGTTTAAAACTGGATGCTCAGTGAAGACAGCTAAATAAAAAAAAATACTATGTCTATCATGCAAGACTGTATCACTGCATTAGTATGGACATAACAAAGCTCTGAAATAAAGGATTACATAACTTCAAAGAGTAGGAGTTAGATAAGATGGTGTTTGGAATAACAGCAAAGTCCTGGCAGAACATTTCTCTGTATTCTTATCATTTATAGAAAACCACAGCTAATTTGTTTCCCCTTTATATGTTCTGTGGCTTGAGATTTAAAAAAAAAAAAAAAAGCTGAAATTGTTCCGTTACAGATAAGTCTGTCTCACTTACATGCTGTGTGAAAGAGAGCAAAGTGATAGCCTTGTTTTCTCAGGCTATTTGTACTTCATTCAGTACTCTTTTTTTGGTAAACAGCAGCTTTTTCACAGGTGTGGTTAGCTTTTTTCTCAATGAAATAATTTATTTTGTAATGACTCAAGTTATCAATTTTTTCTTGATAATCTGAAACACGAGACAGGAACTGGCTCTGTGTTTGTTTTGGGGGGTTTTTTGGTGTGTGCCCTTTTGTTTTTTTCCTTTTCTCTATTGGTAGGTACACTTGGGGTGGAGCCACTGCAGGTGAGGTGTTCAGTCAGCTGTGTTGGATCCTCCTCATTAAGGCAGCATACTAATAAGGCAGTCGATGTGGCAGTTCTTCACCAGATCATTACTTCAGCTTCTGATGCAATGTTTGGTCTCCCTGGTGTATTGTTTTGCATCCAAGCTCCTTTTCCTAACTGAGTTGTTTTCCCTTTTGATTCTTTCAGTCATCTGATTTTTCCTGTTCCTGGATTTGTGTTCATACTCTCAGAAGAACTGTCTAAACAGCTTGCTTTTCACTGCCATCACGCATTCCAACTTACCTCCCTCCTCAACTTACCACTTTGTTTTGGTACAGTGTGTACATTAGTTTTGTAGTTATTTTTTCCATTCAGTTCCAGTCATTTTGTGTAGTTAACTATGGTCTCTTTCCTATTTCAGATTTTGTCCTGAAAATCCACCACAATCAAGTCTTGTCCTTTATATTTTTTCAGCTCCTTGGGTCCATCTTTTGGCTTAATCTGATAGTGACAAATATGCAAAAAAATAAGAAACGAGGAAGGCGGCAAATATTTTTTTCTATAGTCTAAGGAGCTTGAAAAACAAACATCTGGAGTTCTTTAAGTTTCCTTGAGGCATTTCACCTCTCATCAGAGAAGCCTCTTCAGTTTTAAGAGCAATTGGAGGAGAGTCCCAGATTTCAGCCAAGGTCTGAAAACGGGTCTAGGTAACAATCGGCTAAGGTTTCGGGTGAACCCACTGTGAAAGGTAGCCCACACCCTATTATGTGATTTACTCTGGGACTTATACCAATTGCTCTTAGAACTGAAGAAGCTTCTCAGATGAGAGGTGAAATGTCTTCAAGGAGACTTAAAGAAGTCCAGACGCTTTTCTTTCCAACCTCCTTAGGCTACAATGACCTGGATAATTGAGAACCTTCACAGACACTTTTTTATAGCATTGTTATATGTTATACCTACTCATTACACCAAAATTAAGACGTATTTAGTTTATTTTTATTTACATGGCACCAAATCACAACAACAATTGCCTCAAGGTGCTTTATATTGTACGGTAAAAACTCTATATCTTGATGCATGCTCAATCATCCAGGTAAGTAAATCTCCAAAAGTTGATTCGGTTCACCTGGACATAGCGTTTTCAGTTTTCATCCTGGACAGGGAGGAATGCTGGTTTGAGCGTGGAGTCAAGGAGGCCCTTTACGTGAAAAGGGAAAGACCAATCAAGGAGGGGGCCTAAGGGTACATCTTTCGCCATCTTAAAATGCTGTGATTGCAGCCAGTCCCCAACTCTCTGTGAATGGTACTTATGGCCATTGGTCAGTGGTTGTTGATCAATGGTCATGAGAATTTGCATGATTATGATGAAGGAACTGACCTCCCAGCCCATTGTTCCTTCAGTGGTGCTATTTTCAGTCATTATGCAAATGTACTGTTTATAAGATTGGGGAAACCTGCAGTGAACTGAAACTGAAGAAGTCAGTTTCAGTTCACTGCAGTTCTCCCACTGAAAACGCTACGTCCAGATGAACAGAATCAACTTTTGGAGGTAAAGACTCTACAATAATACAAAGAAAACAGAGAAAACCCCAAAAATCAGAAGAACCCCTATGAGCAAGCATCACAAATGTCCATTTGTTAATCACCAACGATAAGACACACAGGCCATATTACATGAGTGTTTGGTTCTAAATCAGATATCCTAAAGAAATGGTCAGGGTGCAATAACTGGCAGGAGCAATCAAGCAGTGTAAGAACCAGCAGCTCAAAACTGTCATGGTCTGGGCGAGTCTGAGTAACATTCCACAGCATCACCTCTCCTCCTCTGGATGGAGCCCTTCTTGTCCCTCCCCGTTCCTCAGCCACAGGCAATTATTCTGGCAGTATTTAGGAGCAGCACACACAATGAGTCTTCGCCAGATTGTCTGTTAACCTCAGTTAGTTCACAGCCTCATGTTTCTGTGTATCTCTCAGTGTGCATTACTTACCTCTCTCTTCCTGTCTCCTAGTCGGTACCTGGACTCGTCATCCAAACCCTGCCATAGCCACGCTTCTGGATTCCGGTCAGCTGCTGCTTAATCCTTTTCGGGCAAACTGCCATTCTCACCTGCCTGCCTCCTGCGCACCCGTATAGGACTCAGTACTGACATCCTGATTTTCTCTAAGAATCTTGAGGAACACAGAGTACATGTCCGGACTGTGCTCCATCGGCCGCTGGAGAACAAATTATTCGTCAAAGCTGAGAAATGTGAGTTCCACTCTCCTTCGATTTCGTTCCTGGGTTACATCCTCGCAGGGGGGCAGGTGAAGACTGACCCAGCTAAGGTTAAAGCAGTCATTGAGTGGCCTGTTCCAACATCGCGGAAACTCTTACAACATTTTCTGGGCTTTGCCAATTTCTATCGCCGCTTCCTAAGAAATTACAGTCAAAAAGCCGCTCCCCTTACCCGCCTTATATCTTCAAAACTTCCCTTCATCTGGAGTCAGGAGGCTGATGCTGCCTTTTCTAAGTTGAAGGAACTATTCACGTCTGCGCCGGTGTTGATCCATCCCGATCTCAGTAAACAATTTGTAGTTGAGGTGGATGCATCAGATATTGGGGTGGGGGCGGTGTTGTCCCAGCGCTCTGGCTCGGCCGAAAAGCTTCAACCCTGCGCCTTTTTTTCGCGCTGCCTCTCCCCAGCGGAGAAAAATTATGACGTTGGGGATAGGGAGTTGCTCGCGGTCAAACTGGCACTAGAGGAGTGGCGGCATTTTCTTGAGGGCGCTGAGCATCCCTTTATTGATTGGACTGATCACAAGAACCTAACTTACCCCCACACTGCCAAAAGACTTAACTCACGCCAGGCCCGCTGGTCATTGTTTTTCAATCAGTTTGACTTTTCTATTTCCTATCGAGCAGGATCCCGCAACATCAAACCGGATGCCCTGTCCCGCCAGTTTGACCTGACAAATGATCCACCTGACGTTCCCACCATCTTACCGGCAAGCGTCAGAATCAGCACCATCTCCTGGGAGGTGGAGGAGTACTGTCATGGTCTGGGCGAGTCTGAGTAAGTTTCCACAGCATCAGCTCTCCTCCTCTGGATGGAGCCCTTCTTGCCCCTCCCCGTTCCTCAGCTGCAGGCAATTATTCTGGCAGTATTTAGGAGCAGCGCACACAATGAGTCTTCGCCAGATTGTCTGCTAACCTCAGTTAGTTCACAGCCTCATGTTTCTGTGTATCTCTCAGTGTGCATTACTTACCTCTCTCTTCCTTTCTCCTAGTTGGTACCTGGACTCGTCATCCAAACCCTGCCATAGCCACACTTCTGGATTCCGGTCAGCTGCTGCTTAATCCTTTTCGGGCAAACTGCCATTCTCACCTGCCTGCCTCCTGCGCACCCGTATAGGACTCAGTACTCGCCCCAACCTCGCCTCACCTCCACCTCCAGCTTATCCCCGCCTGCGAACACTGCCCCTGGTCTGCCACAGTTTCCATCTGCCCCATTCCAGACCTCAGCACTTTAGTGACCTGACAGTTTCATGCTTAGCCTAAGCCCAGCACTTCACAGATACCACGCTTTTGCACAAAGTTTAATCTTGTTTTTGTCTTGAGTATCTAAGTTAGGAATTCTTGTAAATAAAAGTTTTTGTTTTTGCAAATCACTTCAAGCCTCCGGTCTTTGGTTCTGCGCGTGTCCATTCCACTCCACGGCCCTCTCAGCCTTGACAGAAACAGCATTTGCAGCTGCTAGTGTAAATTGTTCCGGATGGCTATCAGGGATAATTTAGTCATTGTTTGTGACTGCTCCAATGCATCTTCTCAATATAAGAGAGACTGGAGGTTAATGAAAAAATCCTATCTTTTCCCTGTATAATTGAAAGAACGGAAGGTATTACTTTCAATAAAGTATGGTAATGAGAACCTGACATGAAACTGAGGCCCAGATGACCTTCTTACTTTTATCATCACTGTGGCTAAGGTTACAACATTTGTGCACCAGAAAGAGCAGCTTATCCCTGTATTGTTATTAGCATTTCTGTCAGGTGATGCTTCTTGCTGCCTGTGAATTATGTGACCAAGTCAGGGCTGCACAGTGTATTACTGTTATGAACTTCAAAGAAATTAAAATGTTAATCAAATTTGTATGTCCTTCATATTCCAATATTGTCTTCAGTGTTTAATCTTGAGGGGCTACCCTTCTAAGAATGGTCCAACTAATCAGACTTGCACTCACAGCAAGTGCATCAAGTTTTGTCCTTCAGAAGGAATTTCTTATTTTAAAGTGCAAAAATCAACAACTTCCATTAACCATGATACTAACTGGCAAAGCGCTAAAGCAGAATACTGAACTCTGATAAACAAAGAGAGCAAAACAATACTATTCTTTATGTATGCAATCATTTTACAAGAACTTCTTCATAAATATAGACCATAAAGTTAATATACCTTGACATAACAATGTTGTTTACATGGATTTAAGACTACAAACAAAATATCCCAGCCAGCTGATGGATTCAAAACAAGAATTCAGTGATTTTGATTTAAAATTACCTTAAAGTGCTACCTTTTTATAAATAATAAACTAACTAAAGCACTTAAAAATAATAAACTAAACTAATAAACTAATTTGTTTATTTAGGGACATCAAACTAATTTTACATCATGGACCAGATACTTTTATGCTAGGTGGGCTGGACCAGTCAAACTCCACTTTCAGTTAGTGTAAAAAAGTTTAACTACACATTTAATCCTTGAGATATCTTAATATAAGAAACAATCCAATTTTAACAGGACATCTCTACATGATTAAAAAAAAAAAAAAAAACGGTGCTGTAGCAAATGAAAGAATTCGGCCATCACAACTCTTGGTGCTTTAATTGTAAGAAACGTGTAAACGTGTAGCATTACAGAAAAAGCTCCATTAGCTCATTGACTGCCCTGTAAATATAAAACAGAAAAAAAACAGAAAATAGTTGATTTAAGATAAATCTATAAAATTGATACATTTTTTTCATTGCTGTGCATATTTGACACCCCTGATTTAGCTCATGTTTTGTGAAATGAGACTCTCTTCTAAAAATTGTTTTGTTTTGTTTTTTAAGCCATAGATTACTTAAAACACATATAAATCCCAGCTGCTAATTAAAGCTTCCAAACTATGATTCACATTGTTACTTGTTTTTGCATGTATGAATGAATGTTTTCATTTATACACTTTTTAAAAATTCTAATCTGCTGGTATGTCTCTTTTACATTGATGAAATTGGAGCTACTATTGCACAGAACACACAACAAGAATGCCTATCAATAAAAAAATTCACATTGCCAACAAACTAAAGGAATTTTGACGTCTGCTTCATGATGCTTTGGGACAGTAACTTTTGATAGTTAAATCTCCCCATTCTAAAATTTCAGAAATGTAATGTGCAGCAGTCACACTAAATATAAACAGCAGAACTTGGAGGTTCAAGGTTCAAGGTTCATTATTTGTCACATGCATAGTTATACAAGTATAACACACAGTGAAATGTAACCTGACACGCTCCTCGACATGTGCAAAAATGGGGGGGGGGGGGGCTAGAGGAAGAATATATATATATATATATATTAGGGGTGCAACGATACACAAAATTCACGGTTCGGTTCGGTTCGATACTTTGGTGTCACGGTTCGATATTTTTTCGATACAAAAAAATGTTCATGCATTTTTAATTTGTCATTTATTAAAATTATAAATATATATTTTAACTCAAAAGTACAGTTTTTAAATTTAACCCTAACCCTTGTGCGTGTTTTTTATTTTGACAGCGAATGCACACCTGTGGACCACTTATGTGCAGCCCTGGTTATTTAGCTCATCATATTGCAGCCACAGAAATTCTTTTGTCCATGAAACCATAAAGCTGCACTTTCTTTTTGCCTTATAGTCTGATTTGTCATAACTTCTCCGTTTTGTGGTAAGCTTTTCTTTGGCTGTCACTTCTTCACCCTGACCTGTCTTATTTGGCTCAGCAGAACTGAAATGCTTTTACACGCTCACTCACATAAGCTCAGCGATTCTCTGCGCGATCAACCTCTCACATGTTTAAGCTTGCTGCGGGAGATTTCACTTGTCATGTTTGCATAGTAAGCTAATGATTGATAAGACGATGTCAGAGGAATTGGTGCACAAATTATCATCACTCACAGATCAGTGCTGTCGCTCTCTATACACAGTTCGCACGATTGCAAAGTGAAAGCAAAAAAACAAGCGCAAATTCAAACGCGACTTCAATATGTCACATATTGACAGTGGCTCACCGATGCCAATGACATAATTACCCAGCTACATTTCTGAAAGAATGCAAAAGCATTGACATATATTTTTCCTACAATAGCCCGACGGGCAGGGAAGAGATAGATTTTGGTAGCCCGACTGAAAAAATCGCTAGCTCCGGGACGTCGGGCTAGCGATATTGCAAGCCCTGTATCTGATTGAGGAATCACTCATCTTTGGAAAAGAGAGTTTATTACAGAGAAATGGCTCTTTCCAAAATAAAAGCTATACTATCCGCTTCTTCTGGGCTATATTCTCAGCAGCATAAGGAGAATCATGTGCTAACAGCTGTCTAAATGACTCGGCTAAAGTTAGTAGCATGCTTGTTGTTTTTGTCTTTGCACTAGGATGATGTCGGGGTAAATGTGCAGTCATATTCGTTGTGTTCCCACTAGTGCTTTCAGGTTAATCTCGTTGAAATGACCTTAACGCCACAACACGGCAAATCTCCGTTAACGAGCTACCGCCGATCGCTCCGTGCATGGGGCTAGACGGCAAACACGTTAACGAGCTAACTGCGCTAACACACTAGTTCACACCAATGTAATTGAGCATTGCATGGCACATCCAACATACTGTTTTACTTTAGTCCATGACTCGCTTACCTTCAGGGTCATATGTCACATGAAAACCAAAATAATTCCAAACGCCAGATCTGAATGAGGTTCAATTTGCCTGTTGCAAGTAGAGCTTAACTTCTGTCTCGCTAGCTTGCCCTGCGCTCTTCCTTCTGACTATGCTGTCTGTGTTGAGCGCTCAGTGGATCTGCGCTCGACAGTGCAGCCTAGGCGGAGTAGTCGAACACAGATTCACTGAGCGCTCAACACAGACAGCATCGTCAGAAGGAAAGTTGATAAAATAAATGACAAATGTTGTATTGTTCGATACATATGCGTACCGAACCGAAAGCACTGTATCGAACGGTTCAATATCGATACGAATATCGTTGCACCCCTAATAAATATAAATATATATATATATATATATATATATATATATATATATATATATATATATATATATATATATATATATATATATATATATATATATACATACATACACACACACACTGGGTGAATGTGCAGTAGTAGCAGTGCTCTTAGCAGTAAAATAACTAATCATTGAGGGCACTAAATCCCAAGATTAGCTTCTTTCAAATTCCAGTAGTGTTACTGTGTCCCGTTACATTTTATTGTAGATATTTATCATTATTTCATCATCATCTGATAAAGTATCTGTAGGCAGAACTCATGGGAATCATTATAAATGGAGGAAGAGTCATATGACATGTTACTGTGCCCAGAGTCTGAAGCAGAAAGCCTGGTTTAACAGAAAATGTTGATAAGTGTTGTGATACCTGTTATATCTGACAGGAGTTTTAGCATTTGCCCAGTCAGCTAACAGAAAGAAAGCCTGGCTATGTCGAAATAACTTTAAAGTGTACCCCTCAGTATGTCTTTCTTTCTTGACTCTCTTGGATAAGGAAAAAAACAAGCTTTTTGGGCATTAAAGATTACATTTAGTTTACTCTCTACATGCACATTCAAGCCATTCAAGCTTACGAATAGAGATAACATGCTTTTTAAACTGGTGAATACTTGTTGCCAGATGACCTCTACCTGATATGCAAGGCTAAAGAATGATTTGATATTGAAAATCAATTAAGCCAAAAGAATCAAAATTCTTGCTACATGATGTTTGAAACACGATGCCTGATAAACAGGATACACAGAATTACTAACAACTGAAACTTCCTGGGATTAAATCAGATTAGTTGCAATGATGCCAGTCTTGAACATTACCCATTTCACGCATGGTGGTCACTACAGTGGATAGCTATTCAAAGGCTGTTTTCTTGTATTTGTGTCAGTGTGGATGGTATACTTGCACATAAACCACTTCATTGGACACTGATGTTACTATAGATGTATGATGTGTTTCATTGTAATTATTGTTCTTTAACCCTGTCATGCATGAATTATGACAACATCAATCATGATTTTTTTCTTAAGTATGTTTATTCATCTTTTCATGCCTAAAGATGAATAAAAATACTGTATATTAAAATTCTCCCCACTGTCTTATCCAGAGAAACTTAAGTCTGTTTGAACTTTCTTATTAATTCATTGCAGGAACTATTTATTTATATTTCACAGTATCCTTATGCATAACATACATAAAGTACTTTTATGTATGTTTGTACTGTTGGTGTTTAATGTTAAAAAATGTTAAATTGAATGTTGACTAACAGTCATGCACGTGCATTAGTAAACTACAATGCTAAACACTTTATTCTTCATCAAATATATATAATCAAGTATAATGTGAGATGATCATTTCAGCTTTTCTGAGTTGATTCTGAATATTTAAGGTAGCATTTTTATCGAAACAGTATAACTTAAATTGTTCTTGTTGGCCAAACTTCATTTACAAACAATTATCCTTGTTGTTCTTTTTTGTGTCAGCGGCGTCAAATATGGACAAACTATTAAGAAAAGACCATTTTTACCAAGTGCAGGTTTCTAAGTACAAATCAAAATATTGAGTCGTGACTGCAGGAACTTAAACTGTAAACTCATGTACCATTCCCTTCACAGTGTTAATCAAAGCTAAGCATACATGAAACAACGTGTAGTCTCTGATATAAAGTAATTTGTCATGGATAAACTCCAGCAGAGCATTTATCAAAGAGGAGCATAACGAAGTGTAACATTTCTCATTTATAATTATTTGATTATCTCCCTGGCTGTTTCAGTGTTATGTACCGCTGGGGTTTTACAAACTCACTAAAGCAGAACAGGCTGGGTTTCAGAGACATGGTACAAAACTAATGTGAAACTAATGATATTGTTTTAAAATAATTGTGAGTCAAGAGTCATTTAAACTTAACTCAATGACAATTTTCAATAACAATAACAATATATTTAATTGGTGTTTTGCTGAGTATACCTTTATGACATTGTCAGTCTCTAAAATGCAACCCAGTGAAAAGAAAACAGAAGAGCTACTGTCAAACAGCACCATTTAGAATCCTGCAAGTTAAAACAAATGACAGTGCTTCTAGACTACAGAATTCATCGAATCCATTACGAATGAGGAAAAAATTAATAGTGCACTTAAAAGTGGACATTATTCGAAATACGATTGGGGTGCTGGTACAAAAGAGAGCTGTGTGATTACCTACTATAAATGGCCTGATTCTTATACTATATAGCACTTTTATACGACGTGTCTTCAGGCATGTCTACATTCTACATTGAAATGTTTGCTATCTAATATCCATGTACATTGATGCTCCAATGGAGCATCAATGCAAATCGATCAAGAATTAGTATCTTGCGCAAGGATATTTGACATGCAGACTGGAACAGGCGGGGATCAAACCACCAACCTCCCAATTAGTACATAACCTGCTCTACCTCCTGAGGCTACAGCTACCCAACTCTAGCTGTCAATCAAATCAATATCTGGAAAAGTGTGTTTAGGAAATTCTTTTAACTTGTGCTTGTCTGTTAAAGCAGCAAGCCTTGTTAGGAAAGCCAAATTCTGTGAATAGATAAACCCTTTGAAAATAATTTTTACCTCACTGAATGTTGCATTAACTCCTGAAAAAGTTAAATATTTTTAAGCAAAGTATATTTAAGGGACATTGCTTAATAGGTCACAGTGTTATAATAATCATAAAGTAAAATAAAATTAAAGTACAATGAAGTGACGATGATTTGGAAATAATTTTACCTTGAATATAAAAATACGTCAGCCTGTCATCAGCAAATTTTTCCACATAATGTTAAATAAACATACTACAAAGAATGAATATAATGAAAAACTGAATTTGAATTTATTAAATTAAATAACTTAAATTATATTTCGATAATTTCCAGAATTTCAGATATTTTCTGACAGGAAAACATTTTCTAACCACTCATTTTCAGGCCCGAGCGTTTGAACATATTTTAAAAACTATTTATGTTGAACTTCTGTACAAATCACAGTATGTCCGTAACAAATACCATGAGGGACACCATAAGGCTGTCCATAAGTGCATGTGGTACCAGGACGCAATAGGTTACTGGTCAATGATTGATTTTGTAATCGTATAACCAGACCTGCAGCCATATGTTCTGGGACTCAGGTAATGAGAGGGGCTGAGCTGTCAACTGATCACCACCTGGTGCTGAGTTGGATGAGGTGATAGGAAAGTGCGCTGGAATGCCTGACAAAGGCCCCGGTCCATTAAATCTTCAACGCACACTTCCAGGAGACCTTCAACAGCATTCCGAGGGAGAATAGGGACATTAAGTCCGAATGGACCATGTTCAGCAGCTCCATTGCCAAAGCCGCTGCACTGAGCTGTAGTGCCTGGCGTGGTGGTAACCCCGGACCAAATGGTGGACACCAGAGGTGAAGGGTGCCACCAGGCTGAAGAAAGAGTCAGGCTTGGTTTGGCTGCAACACTTCAGAGGCAGCTGATAGGTACCAGGCTGTTCTCACTCCCAAGTGGTAAAATACCGACGATTTGTCAAGTCCCAAGGCATTCCTGAGGTCATGGATGCGCTGGGTCATGGATGAAACCCAGTAGAATGACGCTCCCGCAGTAATACAAGTTCTAGCCATGTATTCCAGCCCTAACCCTAGACTTATTCCTAACCTTAACTAGCATTTTAATGACATTAGATAGTCATTTTCCAAAGTGATTTGAGGAAAACGAATGTACATGTGTATATTCATTCAACGGTTCTCATGTTTCCTAATTTTTCCGATCTCGTAATGGAGTGACACGTTGGGTACCCGGAAGCATAATATGCCGACGATTTGTCACCTAGCGTAAGATGTTCCGCTTTGGGAGTGAGAACGTGTTGTAGGTACCAACAAACCAAGCGGAATGTGGCTCGGGCAGTGGCTGAAGCAAAAACTGGGATGTGTGAGGAATTTGGAGAGGCCATGGAAAAAGGCTTTTGGACTGCCTCAAAGAGATTCTGGCAAATCGTCAGGCGACTCAGGAGGGGAAAGCAGTGCTCTGCCTTCACTGTGTATAGTGCAGGTGGAGCGCTGGTGACTTTGACTGAGGACATTGTCAGGCAGTGGAAGGAATACTTTGAGGACCTCCTTTCGAGAGAGGCTAGAGTAGAGCTGCCACGCCTCCACATTGAAGGGAGCAAGTTGAGGTGGTCTGGGCATTTGGTGTTCCCCCCAGACAAGCTGGAGGAGGCTAGGGAGAGGGAGATCTGGGCTTCTGTGCTTAGGCTGCTGCCCCAGCAACCCAGCCTGGATAAGCGGGAGAAAATGGATGAATGGATGAAGTATCAAGATAGGTTCTGTATGATTTAAATTAATCAAAAATTATGTCAATGGTAAGTGGTTCTGATAACTATAAACGATAAGTATAGTATGAAATAAACTGTACCAGAAAAAATAACTTTCTGTCGACATAAAATGTACCAGAGAAATGTCAAATCCGTCTTTAGGAAAAATTACAAATCGTGGCTTCTCAGACAGATTGAGAGCAAACACAAATGGCATTTAAGAAAAGCTCTCATCAAAGCATACGGAACAAAGGAGCTTCCTTTGAAATCTTCCTAAGTCGCTTTCTCTTACACAGACATGTCCACACTGACAAACAGGTACAGCCATCAGAGGTATGCTTCAACTCCACAGACATTGACAGCTCATAAAACTGCAGATCAGGCTTGATGACACACTTTGCAGTCATCCCAGGATGCAAAACTGGTAAATGCATAACAACAGTCAACAAAGACAGACACCAAGCAGCTCCATCACCTCCCATGCATTACCAAAACAATTATAAATATGAAGACCTGTGTTTCACAGTGCTTTTTTGGATGATTATATTGGAACAACATGCACACTGCTTTCCATGTCTTTTTGTTCTGCTAGAATATTACACTAGTATATTAAATTAACAATACAGTTTAAGATAATATGATATAAGCTAGTATTTGAATTGAATTGAAGTTTGAAATTTAACAACTGTTTTAACCCCATAATAATATATTAAAAAGGTAAATGGCTACATTTAAATAGCGCTTTATCCAATGTATTGTGCAGTTTGATTTTTTTAATGCAATAATGACAGAAAGATACAATGCAGGTTCTAAGCGTCAGAAGCGTTCATTGTCCTGCCCAAGGATTCTTCATCACATGAACAGGGGTACTGAAAACTGATGGGTTCTAGTTCTCTTAAAGGGAGAGAATGTGTAGTAACAATGCAAGTTCTTTCTCTTTAACATGGAAAAGAAAGCACTGTTGATCTTTAAAAATCGGTGAGATTATACTAGTGTAACAAGGTGAGGCTCTTCTGTTAAGTGAACTTTGCTACGCTCTGCTAAATACAGTGGATCTTTGCTCCCACTACAGAATCACACATCTAACAGGTTTAGGTCATTGGGGTAAACTACTGCCCGGGTGGTATCTCCTTTGTATAAAGTGAAATAAGGTGGTATTCAAAGAAATATAATATTGCTTCTAGAGCAGGGCGATATGACCAAAAATATTTATCACGAGATATATTTGAAAATTTGCGATAACGATAAAACTGACGACATAATTGACACTAGACAAAATACTTTACAACTCCACAACTGTATTTGTGCAAAAAAAAAAAAAAAAAAAAATCAACGTATTTTCACTTAAACAAGCAGCTGTTTTTTTATGTGCATTAAAGTTATATAAAAATTTAAAAGTGGAAATGCAAAATCCTTGCTGACAGTTTAACCAAAAGGAATTTCCAGTGGAAATTGGCCAACATATCCTTAGCATAACCATGTATAATATCCACAAAACTTAAAAAGAGGTTATACACACACACAATACGGTAATATTATGTTGAAGCACAATATGTATCACTCCGCGAGGCTCCTGCCTACGATAGCCGTAATGCTCCGACAATCCATCAAGCGGGTTGTAGCTTAGCAAAGTCGTAATAAAACATTTGACAGATTTTCCAGCGCCGTGTACCACATAAAATCGTTTCGAGGTCAGTAAACACAACCAGAATTCTTATATAAGGCACACGGGATTTTAAAGGGGCACTGTCGATTTTCAGAAAAATCTAAGGATTGATTTTAAGTGTGCCGTATTTTCCAAAAAACACGGTAATAACGACGGCCCGCTAGCATGAACTACCAAAAATAGTGCTTTGTTGTGTATCTGACGGACGAAAGCTAAACCAGTTCCACACCACTGAAGCTGAAGAATTTTGACAAACCAATTCTGGTTCATCCGTTTCATTCAACGATCCGCTTTCGCCCTTCTTGTTCTCTGTCGCCGCCATACTTTTTCCGCCATGTGCGTATGAAAACAAAGGTACGCATGCGCGTTTTACCCATATTCTATCGCGATATTTCATTTTCTTATTGTTGCCAGACATTATACCGGTATTACCGTGAACGGTATGATATGGCCCAGCCTTCGCGGTCTATGTGGGCCGGGTCCTCCGAAGGCTGGGTAAGCCGGAAGTGAACAGCTGTGAAATTGGAGGGTCTAGCCTTCAGTTTTGTGTCACCAGCCATACTTACTCTTTGGGTTGTGCAGGCTTAAATGCCTTTGATTTGTATTTGTAACCTTATGTGACTGTGTTCAGATTGTGCTGGTTAAGTAGGTTATCTTTGTAGGTTGTATACTTTGGAGTTAAGTATGTTCCTTTTTATTTTCTATTAGGGATGTTTTATCTGTTATGTTGGCCTTAGCGTTTCCTGAAGTTAAATGTCAGTCTGAACCCAACAGAGATTTAAACTAGCAGAAAATAAAACTTTAAAAATGACATCTTGACTCCTATTTTACTATTTTAACTTTATGTTAGTCCGTCCTATCCCCTAGACTAGCCATGGGACGTAACAACCAGGAGAGATGGAATGTACTGACTTACTGCTTGGAAACAAATCATTGACTTAAGAACTACCCAAAATATAAGAAGGCACCTGGGATATTGTAAATGCCAGAAAATAAATGGCAACCTACCTCAAATACTTTGCCTCTTGTTTCAGTTAAATTGTTTATTTAAATTTATTTGGGCCATGTCTAAAATTTTGCAACTGAAAAGTGTCCCACTTAATTACCATGATGTCCTTCTACTGCTGTGGCATAAATTACTGGTGTAAATTACATTTTCAGAAGCGCAAAGCAATTGAATAACATGACTAAACTTACTTGCTTTGTTTAATCATTTTGCATGGTTTTAACAAGCAAATGACACTCCTTTACAAGTAAAGAGTTTTTTTTATTTTTGTCATTTTTGCCCCAATGAGTCCTTTCAGAATGCATTAACTTTCTTAACTTTAATGAAGGCCATATAAACCATATCCAATAACAATATCAAGTCCTACTCTCGCCCTCAAATAAAAGTAATTTATTTGGCTGAGAACAGTGGTTCTCAAACACCTTGCTGGTGGAGTACAATATAAGTGAAGAAATATGGAATAATAAAGTAAACAGTAAATAGTAATACATTAATCCTTAAAATAAATCTAAGTTTCCAGCATGATATCACACCAGTTTGTGAAATAGTCACAAAACACATCTATTTTTTCACGTGTTTCGGCTTGTGGCCTTCATCAGGATGACCCTGATGAAGGCCACAAGCCGAAACGCGTTGGTCAATTATTAAAGTTGTTCATCTTAAATACAAACTAGGCCACAACAAAACATTTTGGGGGATTTTAGCCATTTAGAGGTGGACTTGTTGGTGTGTTTTGGATCATTGTCCTACTGTGTCCCAAGGGTTATGTAGCAGGACATAAGGGTATGCTCCATAGTCAGGATATTCTGGTAGAGAGCAGAATTTATGGTTCCAACAGCAACAATGACAAGTTGTTCGAGTTTCTGAAGGAGCAAAGGAGGCCCCAACACAAACTACATGTTTGACTGTTGATATGATGTTCTGTTTATTAAATGCTGAGTTAGTTTTATACCAGCTGTACGAGATGCAAACCTTGCAAAATCTTAAACTTTTATCTTGTTTTATGGGGCAACTGTGGCTCAGGGGATTAGGAAGCTCATCTGTAACCGGAAGGTTGCCCGTTCGATCCCCCTGCTCTCTCCCTGTCCTGGTCGTTGTGTCCTTGGGCAAGACACTTTACCCTACCGCCTACTGGTGTTGGCCAGAGGGGCCGACGGTTCGATATGGCAGCCTCACTTCTGTCAGTCTGTCCCAGGGCAGCTGTGGCTACAACTGTAGCTTGCCTCCACCAGTGTGTGTGAATGTGAGAGTAAATGAATAGTGGAATTGTAAAGCGCTTTGGGTGCCTAGAAAAGCGCTATATAAATGCAATCCATTATTATTATTATTATTATTATCATTATTATCATCTTGTCAGTCCACTGAATATTTTCCCAAAGGTCTAGGGGATCATTATAATGTTTTTTTGGCAAATGTGACACAAGCCTTTGGGTCAGCAGTGGCTTTCACCATAGGTAAAAGCCACAGCAAGGTAAAAAGCAAAATCAACTTATCTGTGCATTTTCATGTTTCGGTTTATTGTAATGCTTGAGCACTTTAGATGTTCAGATCCACATCCATAATGCACTATTATTAATAGTGCTGATGAAGTGATTTTTTTTTTTAATTTAAACTATTTTCTATTAAGTTAATAGAGATAAATGAATCATCATATTTTTGTATTCCTATTGTTTTCGGTTATGTGCTTATGCTGATAGTTGCTATGCAGCAACTCTCTATACTCTCGCCACAGGAGGCCTTAGCAGGGATAAACGTTCACAGTCCGTTCACATCAAGATAAACTGATAATTAGTCTCATGGTAGTGCTTTCGACTAGTTTCTTTTGGGTCGAAAATTGGTCGACGCATCGGGCAGTGGACGACCCGAGGGCTTTTCTCCACTGTCGTCATTAAGGGTTGCCGATCATCATCTTCGCCCTGATTCAGTCGATACTGAGATTCACTTGCTGTTTCCGTAGCAATTGGAGTTTTTACAGGGTGGGGTTGCACTTTACGCTAGTGAAACCTGGCGCTCAACAAGTGCAATTATTCAACACCTGAACGTGCTTCAACAACGTGGCTTGCGGCGAATCCTGAGAATTTCCTACCGGGACCGAATAACAAATGAGGAGGTCCTACGAAGAGCAGGCACCCGCCCATTAGCCGATGTTGTTGCAGAAAGGCGCTTTCGCTTTGCGGGACATATTTTACGCCTACCCCCTCATCGCCCAGCTAAGATTGCCATGACATGGCGTCCACGCACTGGCAAGCGAAAGCAAGGCCGACCAAAGACCACATGGCGTCGAACATTTATGGACGATCTGAGAACTGTCGACATTGCCTGGGACGAAGCTGAAGCAGTCGCTGCTGACCGACATCGATGGAGATCACTAGCTGCCCGATGCGCCGCTCGGCGTAGGAGGAACTAAGTCTAAGTCTAAGTGCTTTCGACTACTGATTAGTAATAATGAGGTAATAGTTGGGTAATAAGGTGGGAACAAAAAGGTAATAATATGGAAATTTGCACATTATTACCACCTAATAACCAAGTAATATCCAAGTAACATAATTGTAGCAACAATGGTTACAGGTGAGTAATATTATACTGAAATTCATTTACTGAATAACAAAGGGACAAAACATGGAGTAATAAAGTGGAAACAAAGCTATACCCATGAAGCAACACCAGTTAGAGAAAGTAGTGTAATACCTTGGTAACAATATAAAACAATCTGCTAGCAATGCAAAGGATGTGTCTGTGCATTTGAATTATCATCTGTTAGAAAGGCTTTAAATGGTAATAACCTTTAATAATAATAAGACTGTTTTGACTGATGTTTTACAATAATAGGAAAGTATTACCATATTATAATGCTTCAATTCTAATTCTTTTTAAAAATTAATAAGGGCACCTTAAGAATTGCAATAATTACCTCGGAATATCTGTGGTACTTTCTGTGTAATACAAAGGAATCTGGGTTGCAAAATGCAAAACTGCCTGTTTCAACTTAATACCATGTTAATCACTACATAGTGCAGCCCAGATTCCTTTTATTACACATAAACTACAACAGGTATTCCTAGGTAATTATCACATTTCTTGACGTTTCCTTTAATAAGTTATTAATGTGGTACTAATGAAAAACAGGCAGTTTTGCATTTTGCAACCCTAATTCCTGCTTATTACACAGAAACCACACGTACCATCAATGTTTCCATTTAATAAGTCAGAACGATAAACACAACATTTACATTATTGCTTTTAAGCAAAGTAGGATGCTGGAGAACCAGGATTAACTGAGGCATTATAATATTATAATACTTTTCTATTATTCCTATTATTCTAAAACATCAGTCAGTACAACCTTATTCTTATGAGGTTATTACCATTTAAAGCCATTCTAATAATGGATTAAAATTCAAATGCACAGACATAACCTTCATAGTGCTAGCAGGTTATCAAATTCTTATTATGCTACTATTACTAATTGGTTTACTCTTTTGTTTACTCTTACTCAGTTGTCAAAAAAGGGCAATGTGTAGCTTGTTAGCACTGCACACAGCAGGAGTGGTAAGTCTGAGAAGTGCAAACAGATTCAAGTTTTCCAAGTACTATAAAGGTAATACAAAATAACTCACCTAGCTATTGTAAGGGCCCTGCCTGCATCAGGTAACCTAATTACCTGATTACTAATACTATGATGGCCTTTTATCCTGCTCAGGTTCCAGTGTGACTCAAGCATGTTGCTAAATGTTCATTCTCTGTCCTCTTTTTTTATATTCTTTTGTTGCTGTACTGTAAACTGACTGCCTCTAAAATATTTTTGTCGAATTGTGTCACAGTTTTGTGTTTTCAGTGTTGTACAACTAAAAGTAAAGGTCATTGTAGATCAATTTAATCAATTTAATGTAGAAGGTTAAGTTATTTTATGTTGGAAATGTTTAAGGTCGTAAGACCATGGATTTTAACTTACATACTGTTTTTGTGTACACATCCACAGTTCTTATTGCCATTAAACCTAAAACAGAAGCTGTTCTGGATGGAACAAAAAGAAAGACTCTGGACTCAGCTGGCAGGCTGCCTGATCACACAAATAATCCTCTGTCCTGTTTATAAAAATTGCCCTCATGTCAAGAATCCCCGGAATGTAAATAATGAAGGAAAACATGCAAACAAATCATCACATCTAAAACCCACTGCATATCATCTGTAAAATATCTTAACAATTAATGATATTAATGTGAGGGTTTACTTGATGCAGGCATTCCTGCTTATTTTAAAACTACAGTTGATATAGTGTAGATCCCTCCCGTCCATAAACATAAAAGATCCTGATTTCATGAGCAAATCAGGAGTTGCAGAAAAATATATTTGTTCAGAAGCATCGACTCTATAAAGCTGGGCAGTCTTATACATTGTGCATAGAGCTCCATAAATGCATGTGCTTTAGATTCAGATGTCTTTTCAACTGATGTGACTTCATGAGCAAGCAATCACTAACAAGATCAAAGCACAGCACAGCCACAGAATGTATGAATCAGACCAAAACAATCATTACTGCTCAGCCTGAAGGACTGATACGCATCATAGTAGGTTTAGACTTGCCAATCCCACTGACCTTCTTTCAGGGTTAGCGATGGGTTGACATTCCATGACAGTTTCAATATGGATAGGAGCAAGAATGCTATGTATTTTTGTGTTGTTGTTGTTGTTTTTGCCCTACAAGCTCTGCTGTTTAGACTGATCTAGAGCAACTTTGACTCTGTTACATACTGTTGGGACTTGACATTGTTCCTAAACAATATTAGAACATGATAGATTGCTATCATCCATCCATCCATTCGCTTCCGCTTATCCTTTTCAGGGTCGCGGGGGGCGCTGGAGCCTATCCCAGCTGTCATAGGGCGAAAGGCGGGGTACACCCTGGACAGGTCGCCAGTCTATCGCAGGGATAACACATAGGGACAGACAACCATTCACACTCACTCGCACATTCACACCTAGTGACAATTTGGATTAATCAATTAACCTATCCCCACAAGCTGCATGTCTTTGGACGGTGGGAGGAAGCCGGAGTACCCGGAGAGAACCCACGCAAACACGGGGAGAACATGCAAACTCCACACAGAAAGACCCCGACCTGATGGTGGAATTGAACTCAGGACCTTCTTGCTGTGCGGCAACAGTGCTAACCACCATGCCACCGTGCCATCAGTGGTGCTGAAATAGTGGTAGGTCAGTCAGTACAGTGCTTGATTGGGACTGTAAAATATTTCAGCAAGAGTCTAGTACTGTGGTTAAAAATTGTGCAAAATATTCAGAAAAATCTGATTTACTATTATACAATAACACACATGTAAAACTGAAATAAATTTTAACTGTTCTTTTGCAACAGTTGCCATTTTACCATTTTAAGGATTTGCTTTACAAATCCTAAAAGGAGGAAATTTCTTCCAAGTCTGTGAAACAACTTTACTCTTGTTTGCTTATTTTGTTTTTCTATTAATTCCATAAATGCAAAATGAGCACGTTGATGCCAGTGTGATTAAGTTTGTCTTGCTGTATTGTTGTTTAGTCAGCACTTTATCCCAGCCTTACTCCCTATTGTGTCAGCTTACACCTAACGAAGGAACAGCCAAGTTATGTTCATTATTTACCATACTGATGACCTTTTAGAAGAGGCCTCTGTGATGTCCAAACAATGAATTATGAAGAGCATTTTGTAGAAAAAGCAAGCAGTATATTTGTCAGCCAGTCTGCATTGGGATGTTGAAGATAATATCAGTGAATGGGTTTGTCTGACGTGCTGATATTTTTCACGCAAAAATAGGCAAGAAACAATATGCTTGGGATAATTTAGAAATTGTCTCATGATCTGTTAATTACACATATGTCATATGGTAATCCTTTTATTTTCGCAGCATAGTGATGTATGACTGTGAGTGGTTAAAGACCTGTGGCCATTAGTTTGGCAGACTTAGCAAATGGATGAAGTGAGTTGAAGAAAGAATTCCACCAGCTAAATCACTTAAATATAAAATTATAGTTGGTTTGGATATTACCAGTGAGCTTTTTCAACTTTGTTTGGCTATTAAGATTTCATTGATACTTATGCAGCTGTCAGTTTTCCATATGGAAAGTCACTGTCAGCAGAAGCCTTCTTGATGAATGTGGGTTGTTGTTTTTCAGCCTGGTTCTATTTGCCCCTTAACTTTGAGCAGCCCTGCTTTAAACAGTAGTAACACTATTCCTATAACAGTGATAAAATTAATTGCTTTTGTCTTTATTGGTTCTGTTGCTCTCAACATTGCATTACCTAAAAGTAACACAAATCCCCGTGTCCAACTAAGGTTTGGGGACCGCTGAAGAAACAAAACGTGTGTAAATCTGACGGACTTGTCACTCAGTTCTTTTTTTTTTCTGTAACCACAACTATATTTCTATTCATCTACAGCCATCAGCAAACACTTTACAACAGTTTTTGCTCGTGCCCGCCTTCCAGAAACACGCTTTCCCCATCACCTTTTAGTTCTGCATCGTCACGCAACAATTAAAACAATCAGTGTCTCTAGTTAACAGCTGCAGAAGATTAGCAGTGTCGTTTTTGAATGGAGTGTTTTCCACAGACTAATCCGCTCAACCCCCCGCCCGTTTTTAACGTCGGTTGCATGATAAAACAGACAGCACGTCAGTCCTTCTGCTACTCGATCCCATACCAAATATTTCATTTAGGGCAGCCTACAGGCAGTGCATAACTTTGGCGGTGGAATTCATAAACAGCAGTAGCAGAAGCGAGACACTTGTGTGAGGGGAGACTCACCTGAGAAAGACCGTCTCTCCTTGTCGGACTGTGATATTGTCCATCACTTTGTTGTAGGACTGAGAATCCCCTTGGCTGCGGACCTGCAACCCTGCAGGTACAAGAAACAAAATCCTCAGGGAGAGAAAAATTGTGCATTTGGAAAAAGCGACAAAATATCCCCGGATAGACATCGTCTTTAGCCTTCGAAGGCGCACAAACAAAAATCATACAGCGAGACAATGAGGCGGTCCTCCGCCGTGAACGGAGATTATTGTACTCCCAGTTCATTAGTCTTAATCCAAATCTTCTCGCCAGGTATTTGTGGTGTGAAGAGCAAGGAAGACAGAGGACGCTGTCTGGCTGCACTATGGATTATCACTGCCCTTTGTTTTAAACGGGGGGTGGGGATTATTCTCATTATCCCTCTGTTTGATTGTTTGTTTGTTTTTTCTTTGGGTTTTGTTTGTCTTTTTTAAAACATAAGAAATAAGACGTAAAGATCCCTTCAGGAATGTATTGAACGCTTCATCCTCGGTAGAGAGAATCGAAAAAGTGCACAATTAAGAAAAGAGGACTTGGAATCGTATTTAAAGGGGGGAAGATGCTAAGTTTGTGAACTGCATGGGTAGCAAGTGATTTGACGATCTGTAATAAGTGCGCTTTCTGTGTCATTGCGTAGTGTCTGCAGATAGTGTTCAATGAAAAGGAAAAAAAACACGGCTGTGCTCATCATTATGGAAAAGTTCCTTCCTGTTAAAATATTTTATGATGATCGTTTTTATACTTTATACCACTGCATAGAAAAATCTGAATCAGAATCAAGAAAAAAGAACTTCAGTATACACATTTTTGAAGCATATACAGTGCAAAAGATTTGAGCCACCCTTCATTTCTTTATATTTTGATGGGAAATTAGAACACAAGTTTAGCATTTTTTTTCTAATCAGAGTATTACTCTTAGATCTTGAATATTTCCTTTTGAAACGAAGTGCCACAGTACACAGCAAAAACTGGAGTGTTAAAATTTCAGGGTTAAAGATGTTAGAGTTGATTTCCACTCTCAAAGTGTCATTTTAACACATTCTGATTCAAATAGTGTTCAGTGTTGGAGTTATTAAACAGTGTTATTCAAGTCCAAGCAAATGAACTCTGAAGAGAGTTATTTAACTTGGTAGGCCCCTGGGCTTCTGCCCAGGTAAACCCGTGGATCAATTAATAGTTTGCTCTGCTGGGCCGATTTTCCATGTGCTTCTGCTGGTTACACCGTGGTGGATGCCTGCCGTGCTGCTTGGAGTATTTTACACAAACGGTAAGTTATTCAAACTTATATAAAATTCACGGTATTCTATCGGCGCAGTGAGGTTTTCTTGATGTTTCTTGGTGTTCGGTTGCTGAAAACGAGCTTTAATAGAGGAGGAGATGTGTCGAAAATTCTATTTAGCCTCCAATGCTAATGTTAATGTTGCAGTCTTTTTACTCGTGAGTGAATGTAGACACTGCACGTGGAAGCGCCGCGCCATGTTCAGCTTTTCCCCTGTTCACACAGACACGTCTTTCTCCACGCCAGTTCATGAGCGTTTTTGCTTCTCTGTTTATTCAGAGCAATTTTTTCACAATTGATAAGTAAATAACATCCCAAAATAATTGAAGAGAGCTTGTTTTAGTCACTCCTGCTTTTACTTTGACATCGTTCATCGCTGACTTGTCTCTAATCTGTCTCTCTCTCTGTCTCACTCTCTTCTCCCTTTGAGACACCCGCCCCAAACATAGTCAGTTAGGCTGTCCCCTCCTTTGCTATGTGTTCATTTTCATCTCTATTGTCTCTTTTCATACACGAATCTGATCGCATTTGTCAATCGCAGTATTTTATTTTGGAGAATAGCTTTTATCTTCAAAATTGCCTGGATTGTCTTGTGTGTCTTGGTGTAACTTCCTGCGGAACATGTGTGGCCCACGCAAAAAATAGACCAGATACCGAAACAATCCGTAGCACTCCGTGTCTGGTGTAAACTACACCATAGATTAACGTGTATTTTGTATTGTGTTATGTATCAATTGGACTCCTGCATGGACAGACACTGGTTTATTTGATAACATTAAATGTTATTGCAGTGAAATTCAAACGCATGGTCAGTATTAATCACCATGTACGGTATATGTCAGTGTTTTAATCATTTGTGCTTGAATTGCTCTAAATGTCAAATACTATGCCATCTTTGTTATTATTTTATCCCAGTAAAATGCTGGTCCAGGTTCGATACTGCCAACAGCAGAAGTATGTGAAGTTGGAAGAGGTTGATGGGCGTTTTGAGTTTATGCAGTTTCATGAAAAAGGTTTGTTTATATCTTACCTAATTTTAGTTGGGGGGACAGAATTTTTTGTAGGGCGTTTCGCCAAGTCTCTTGAATCATACAGTGGTGTATCACTTTAGTGAATGTGAGGCAAGAACAGTTTACTTAAAAGGTGCACTCAGATATATCTTATCTTTTCCAGTCATCGAGAGATTTTGCCTGCCACCTGATGCAAAAGTAGTGTACAAAGATGCAACAGGGACAGAAGTTGATGAAGTGATTTTCAGTGATCTTATCAGCCAAGGCACTGTGGTCCTAACAGTTTTCTCAAGTGATGGTGAGAAATTTAAAGGGGCAAGCTCAACACCAGACATGGGGAAGGGCTGTGTGGCTGCTGGTTGTTCCAAATAATCAGGAGCACACAATTTGACCAATCAGCTGTTTGAACATTGAGATCAGTTAATTTATATGAGTCAGGTCTGCAGTGTGATGTTGCCTTGTTAGTTAAAAATCTGCAGCCAGATTTGTTTTTCTACACCTTACAGAATAATGTTGTTTTTTCCTTTTAGAATTTTCTGATTACTCCTTGTCTTCTGCATCTGATTGTTCTGACTCAAGCTTCAGCTCAAATGCAAGTACATCAACTATACTTCTAGATGAGGGTCCCAGGAAGAAAACAAGAGTTGAGGGTACTGTTGATGCAGCATCTGCTAAAAAGGTTGTGACAAAACTCAGTTCTCATAGTATTTTTTCTACTTCATTATTCTTAATATGTAGAAAAGCTATTCCTCACTTTTTGCATCTTTTTTTTTTCTCAAGTTAATTGAAGGTGTACTTGGAACCAATTCAGGTGGTGAAGAGGTTCTCCAGGAATATCACACAACACAAACTCTAACAGATGCTACCAGAAGAAAAATGGTCAATATAATAGTGGCTCACATGATTGATTGCCATGGGTATGTGTGTTCTATTTGTGCATTTTTTTTTTTTTTTAAATACAAGTTACTATTTTGCCATTACTTAAGCATGTTAATTTAAAATCGTTTTTCAGGCACCTCCCCACCAAAGCTGTTAGAGAACAGTACGCGCTAGGGGTAGTGACATTGTTCCCATCCCTGAAAGACCCATACTCCAAGAAAGGCTATGTATAGTCACTACTATTGCACTTTGTTTACATAATTTTCATGCTGTGCATCATTGGGATTTGTGTGCGTTGACATTTAAGTTCTAAAAATTTTCAGATTGACAACACATTATTTTTGAATGTATTTACATTTTAGGAACACTTCTATGATGCTGCAAGCAGCACTGGATACATTTCTTGGCGTTTGAAAACGATACAGAGAAAGACTAGAAGAGGATCTGCACCACCAAGTAGCTCCACTGGCTTTACTCAAGGAGGTAAGAAATTAAGTGTCCACAAACTAGATAATGTTCTCATTTACATTATATACTATTTTGTTTTCATTTACCTATCTGATCAGCACCTATGCTTTTATGTTTGTGTGTTTTTCTTCAGGGGGCCCAAATTACCAAAGGCCCATTAATGTCGACATGCAGCTTGATGGAGATGCTTGCCAGGAGGCCATCTCTTTGCTGAAACATACATCCGACACTTCCTTGATTTTCCAGAAGATGAGAGAGACCTTTCAGCATCGTCAGAAGGTCATCAATGATCCTGACAAAAGTCTTGATATCCTGTCTATCTTCCCAAGATTCTTGGATACAAAAGGATTGGTGAGAATATTCAGTGGAATTTTTAATATCACTTTAAATTTCAAGATGAATGTGGCAGTAGTAGATTTTCTTTCTTAAAGGTGAATCAAGACTTCACTCTCCTGTTTGATGATGAGATATCTACCAGGCTGCTTCAGAAATGGGATCCAATCTTTAGGTATCAAATCATCAAAGAGGCCAAGCAGCTCACCTCAACACTAGAGTTGCGTCAATTGGTGCAGTCAGCAGAGAGTCCACCAGGAAGTGATCTTGATGAGGCAGCAAGTGAGTTTGTTAAATATGATTTGCTATAAGCAGTTAAAGTTCAATAGCATCAGGATTCTATTAATAAATACCAATTCATTCACCTGTTAGCTTTGCTTCATCAGTTTTCTTTAGCTGTTAGTTTAATGTTTATGACAGCACATTTCAACTTTCTTAGGAAGTGTTTCTAGTTCTCCTTAAAAATTGCATTTGAAAGATTTGCTGTCAATTGATTCTTGTGACTCTTTGGCCGCAGCCTTTGACCAAGACATGGCCTCCCTGTTGTTACTGTTACATCTACTTCTGCCACCCCCAGGAGGACCAAAGTATCAAAAAATCAGCGCCTCTGATGCTGTTGAGAGACTTGTAGTCTTTCATAAGGTAATTTAATATTTATAGTTTTTGTCATAAGTTGTCATGTCACTGGTTAAGAGGTGAATGAAACAAATTACAGTTGAGCTTACAAAGGAGGTTTACATACTCATTTCTGTGATGCTATTATCTCTGACTTGCTCCTGTGTCTAATGCTCAGTATCTTTGTCTCAACTCCAGTCTTGCTGCAGTTTGGAAGAGCATCTCCAGAATCAGCAGAGTCAGCAGCCATACCTCCTGGCTGTTGGGCGCCAGAAGAGGAAGGTCGACAGCTTCTAAAAATAGTGAGATATCTTGCAGAGGGATGCAGCAGTCTCAAAATTGCAAAGCTTCTGAAGCGTGATCATCGAACAATCAAGCGTTTCATTCAAAATAGTCAACAGGGTCGCAAGAAGCGTGTGGAAAAACCAAGGCGCAAAATAACTGCCCATGAACTGAGAAAAGTCAAGCGTGCAGCTGCCAAGATGCCACTTGCCACAGTTTGGCCATATTTCAGAGCTGCAACATCACTGGAGTGCCCAAAAGCACAAGGTGTGCAATACTCAGAGACATGGCCAAGGTAAGAAAGGCTGAAAGACGACCACCACTGAACAAGACACACAAGCTGAAACGTCAAGACTGGGCCAAGAAATATCTCAAGACTGGTTTTCTAAGGTTTTATGGACTGATGAAATGAGAGTGAGTCTTGATGGGCCAGATGGATGGGCCCGTGGCTGGATTGGTAAAGGGCAGAGAGCTCCAGTCCGACTCAGACGCCAGCAAGGTGGAGGTGGAGTACTGGTTTGGGCTGGTATCATCAAAGATGAGCTTGTGGGGCCTTTTCGGGTTGAGGATGGAGTCAAGCTCAACTCCCAGTCCTACTGCCAGTTCCTGGAAGACACCTTCTTCAAGCAGTGGTACAGGAAGAAGTCTGCATCCTTCAAGAAAAACATGATTTCATGCAGGACAATGCTCCATCACACGCGTCCAAGTACTCCACAGCGTGGCTGGCAAGAAAGGGTATAAAAGAAGAAAAACTAATGACATGGCCTCCTTGTTCACCTGATCTGAACCCCATTGAGAACCTGTGGTCCATCATCAAATGTGAGATTTACAAGGAGGGAAAACAGTACCCTCTCTGAACAGTGTCTGGGAGGCTGTGGTTGCTGCTGCACGCAATGTTGATGGTGAACAGATCAAAACACTGACAGAATCCATGGATGGCAGGCTTTTGAGTGTCCTTGCAAAGAAAGGTGGCTATATTGGTCGCTGATTTGTTTTTGTTTTGTTTTTGAATGATGTTGCTCATAGACAAGCGTCTCATCCCCTGCCAGGCCAGCCGCTCCCTTGGGGCATTTGATGAGCTTTTTAAAGCTCATTTTGTGTTCAATGTGTCTTATGATGCTGCACTTGTGAATTTCTACACATTTCTGCAGACAACAGTATACAATATTGATATGGGGAAAATGAAGGAGTCCCCAAGAGTTCGTGACTTGAGAGCCAAAATCCTTAACCAGGAAATTCTTCTCACAACCTAAGTAAAAATCATTAAAATGCTGACATGTTTTTTTGTGTAAGAGAGCTTATCCCAGCAGTCAGCAGCTGATTTCACATTTAAGAGGTGAACATGGTTATTATCCTGGACCTAAGTTTAAGTTATGTTGTTGGCAGCCAGGCTGCAGGCTTCAGTTCCAAACTTATGCAGGCTTTAGGAAGCACCTCAGTTTTCACAGCAATGTTGACCACAATGATCGAACTTCAGCCATTGCTTCTTTTTCTAATGACACAGTTTCACCTGCTTTGGAGGACCAGTTTAATTCCTCTTATCTTCCTCACAGTTCTCCCAGTGTTCTTCCAGAGTCTAGTTCTTCCAGTGTTCCAGTGAGCATTGATTCAGTACTTACAAGGGATTCATCCAAAGAAATCTGTGCATCCATTGTGGCCAAACTGCAGGGTAGTGGCCTTTCTAACAGTTTAGTATCCTCACTTGTAGGCGATTTGGAGGAATTAACAAGTGAGCTTCGCTCAGAAGCAAAGCAGGCCATTCTTTCTGCGTTACCCACAAAGGACTCCAGCATATCTTTAATAAATGAATGTTTTGAAAATTTTGAAAACCCTTTCACCAATCTGAACACAGAATGGAAACGAAATAAATACTTCAATCTAAAATGGGGAGTTGTAGAACCTAGAGAAATAACACTTGGAGTGAGGTATGACATCAGGCGAAATCAGAAGTTTGGTACTTATGATCAAGTACCTGTGAAGGATACTTTTATATATGTACCTATTTTGGAGTCTTTGAAGTTCATGTTTAGAAATCCAGAGATTTGTGTTTTCCTGCAGAGAGAGTGTAGCTCAGAGCCTGATGCTTATCATGACTTTTGTGATGGAAGTTACTTTAAAACTCACCCTTTGTTTTCAGCCAAAAGGCATGCATTACAAATTCAGCTATACTATGATGACTTTGAAACAGCCAATCCTCTTGGCTCTAAACGCGGAATTCACAAAATTGGCTGTATTTATTTTGTTATAAGAAACTTGCCCCCAAAATTTAATTCCATTTTGATGAACATTCATTTAGTGTCACTTTTCCACACACCAGACCTGCAAAAGTATGGTTTTGATGTTATACTGGAACCACTGATAAATGATGTCAAAAAACTGGAAAGCCAAGGGCTAAGTCTTCCATTTTCTGATGAGCAGGTATACGGCACAATATCACAGATCACTGGAGATAACCTAGGGATGCACTCAATTCTTGGTTTTAATGAGTCGTTCAGTAGCCGTCATTTCTGTCGCCTTTGTTTGATTGAGAAGAATGATTGTCAAATGGTGTACAGTGAGGATGATCCTAAAATTATTCTTCGTGGGAAAGATTTGTTTGACATACATTGCCAGTCTCTTCGGGAAGATCCTAAATTGAAGTCACTGTATGGGTTGAAAAGAAATTCTGCACTCAATTCATTGAAGTACTACCATATTTGCAATAACTACTCATTTGATATAATGCATGACCTTCTTGAAGGTGTGGCTCAGTATGAGGTCAAATTGCTTTTTGAGTATCTTACGCAACACTTCATATCAGAACAGAACTTGCTTTCTAGGATTTATGGTTTTGACTATGGATTTTTAGAAAGAAAAAACCGGCCCACTAAAATCATATTGGACAGTGCTGGCAATAGCATTGGTTTGAACTCTATCCAGACATTCTGTCTTGTAAAAAAACATCCCACTTTTGTTTGGTGACATTATTCCTGCAGGGAACAGACACTGGAATTTGTTATTGTTGTTACTTCAAATAATGAACATTGTTTTTTCACCTTGTCTCACTCTGGGAATGACTATATATTTGAAGAATTTGATTATTGACCACCACAAACTATTTAAGCACACGTATCCACTAGGGGTGCAACGATACACAAAATTCACGGTTCGGTTCGGTTCGATACTTTGGTGTCACGGTTCGATATTTTGTCGATACAAAAAAAATGTTCATGCCTTTTTAATTTGTCATTTATTAAAATTATAAATATATATTTTAACTCAAAAGTACAGTTTTTAAATTTAACCCTAACCCTTGTGCATGTTTTTTATTTTGACAGCGAATGCGCACCTGTGGACCACTTATGTGCAGCCCTGGTTATTTAGCTCGTCATATTACAGCCACAGAAATTATTTTGTCCATGAAACCATAAAGCTGCACTTTCTTTTTGCCTTATAGTCTGATTTGTCATAACTTCTCCGTTTTGTGGTAAGCTTTTCTTTGGCTGTCACTTCTTCACCCTGACCTGTCTTATTTGGCTCAGCAGAACTGAAATATATATCCTGCTGCTTTTACACACGCACTCACATAAGCTCAGCGATTCTCTGCGCGATCAACCTCTCACATGTTTAAGCTTGCTGCGGGAGATTTCACTTGTCATGTTTGCATAGTAAGCTAACGATTAATAAGACGATGTCAGAGGAATTGGTGCACAAATTATCATCACTCACAGATCAGTGCTGTCGCTCTCTATACACAGTTCGCACGATTGCAAAGTGAAAGCAAAAAAACAAGCGCAAATTCAAACGCGATTTCAATATGTCACATATTGACAGTGGCTCACTGATGCCAATGACATAATTACCCAGCTACATTTCTGAAAGAATGCAAAAGCATTGACATATATTTTCCTTCCTACAATAGCCCGACGGGCAGGGCAGAGATAGATTTTGGTAAACCGACTGAAAAAATCGCTAGCCCCGGGATGTCGGGCTAGCGATATTGCGAGCCCTGTATCTGATTGAGGAATCACTCATCTTTGGAAAAGAGAGTTTATTACAGAGAAATGTCTCTTTCCAAAATAAAAGCTATACTATCCGCTTCTTCTGGGCTATATTCTCAGCAGCATATTAAACATATAAGGAGAATCATGTGCTAACAGCTGTCTAAATGACTCGGCTAAAGTTAGTAGCATGCTTGTTGTTTTTGTCTTTGCACTAGGATGATGTCGGCGTAAATGTGCAGTCATATTCGTTGTGTTCCCACTAGTGCTTTCAGGTTAATCTCGTTGAAATGACCTTAACGCCACAACACGGCAAATCTCCGTTAACGAGCTACCGCCGATCGCCCCGTGCATGGGGCTAGACGGCAAACACGTTAACGAGCTAACTGCTCTAACACACTAGTTCCCACCCATGTAATTGAGCATTGCGTGGCACATCCAACATACTGTTTTACTTTAGTCCATGACTCGCTTACCTTCAGAGTCATACGTCACATGAAAACCAAAATAATTCCAAACGCCAGATCTGAATGAGAGTGGGGGAGGTCCATGTTAAAAGGTGAGCTTAACTTCTGTCTCGCTAGCTTGCCCTGCGCTCTTCCTTCTGACGATGCTGTCTGTGTTGAGCGCTCAGTGAATCTGTGTTCGACTACTCCGCCTAGGCTGCACTGTCGAGCCTAGGCGGAGTAGTCGAACGCAGATTCACTGAGCGCTCAACACAGACAACATCGTCAGAAGGAAAGTTGATAAAATAAATTACAAATTTTGTATTGTTCGATACATATGCATACCGAACCGAAAGCACTGTATCGAACGGTTCAATATCGATACGAATATCGTTGCACCCCTAGTATCCACACAGAAACTTGATTCCTAAGCATCATTTTATGATTCATTACCCATCCTGTATTCGAAAAATTGGCCCTTTACTGTATATGTGGAGTATGAGGTTTGAAGCTAAGCACAAGTTGTTCAAAGATTATTTCAAAAATTTCAAAAACCTCACCAAATCGCTTGCTAAACGGCATCAGATGGCCATTGCTTATCACTGGGAAACCTTTTCTCTTAAACAGAAGGAGTTTGGGCCAATTAAATCATTTTCTTTAAGAGGTGAAAGTGTGGTCAATAGTGAAATGCTATTATCAAAAGATGTTTTCTCAACAAGTTGGGTTAAAATTGATGGTGTAGAGTACAAAGCTGGACTCGTTGTTTGCAGTACAATGGAGGAAGACATGCCAGTCTTTTGTCAAATAATTGATACACTTATGGTTGAAAATGACATTTTTTTGTTGACACACAAACTCTTTACTGAAAACTTTGATGAACATCACCATGCATTCAAAGTAGTACAAACTGAAGAATGGTGTGTCATAAAAATAACTGAACTCAAATGTCACAGACCATTTGATATTCAAAACTCATACAGTGCTGCAGATGAAAGTTTGTACATTATATCTTCATTTATTATGTTTTGATTCACTTTCTGGGAAAAAGAAGCATGATAATAAATGTTTTTGGACAATTTACAGTTTTCTTGAAATTATTCTCATGATTGTACTTGTTGTCGTTAAAAAGTTATGTTAATCTATTACATAAATAGTTCTTTTAGGGATTAAAACTACCTTAATAAAAGATTAAAGAGTTAAAGTGTTATTTTTCAATCTGTGTAGTGTTAATTTAACCCAGTTTGGTGAGTTAAAAATGAACTCAGACATGGTGTTAATAATAATTTGCTCAGTGTTAGTTTAACCCGGTTTTAAGAGTTAAAGAAGGAACTCTGACAAAGTGTTAAATAATTAACTATTTTGAAAATGTTAATTCAACTCTGTAGAGTGTGGAGCTATATAAACCCTGAAAAAATGTTAAAATCAACTCTGTGGGAGTTGATTCAACACTACAGTTTTTGCTGTGTACCGGTAAACTCTTTTTAAAAAAAAAAAAAAAAAAAAAAAAACAGCCACCTGTGCCTCCTCTCTCCTCCAAATGCATTTTAGGAATTGTGACATCCTGTACGATGTCAAACTGACATATTGTCTGAGTCTCAAACTAGAGAAGAGAGCAGGCACAAAATTGAGAAATGAGAAAATACCACTACATTTGGTAAAAGCTTATACATAAACATATTGACTGGCAATCAACATCCCTTTAGTTTATTTGGTTTTTCCTGTTGCCATTGTGCTCATCAGTGACATCCCTGCATGTTCGTCAGTTTGTAGCAAAATCTTTACACTAAACCTTAAACATTCATATCAACACATGTATAATAAATTCCTGAACTCAGCCAATAAAGGCTTTAATAACATATCTGACAGATGTTAAGTGGTCATTAGAAGTTTACATATTTTGTTGTTATTGTTGTTCTTGTCGTTGTTGTCATGTTATTGTTTTCATTCAATTTTCTATTCATTATGTTGTAATGTTTGTCTTAATATTTCATTTCTTAAAGGTTACCTAGTCTTGTTTCCTTCATCTTATATAGCTGGGTTCTGTAATTACGGAGGTGTTATGATTATTCTTTAGTGATACCACTTCTATTTTCTATAAGCAATTGTGCATGTGTATAAATTAAGACAAATAAATATTTGAATGATTACATTGCCAAAAATATTCACTTGTCTGCCTTCACACCCCTTTCAACTTGAGAAACACTGCCTACTCACATTAACTGAATTTTATTTTAATGTATTGCACACCGACCTAAACATTTCAGCACTCCTGATGGCAATGGCACCTCACACAGAGGACACACTCAAAAGTCCTGTTTCCATTTGCAGCTTTAAGATTTGCAGTTTTTGGTACAAAATCTCTGCTATTCCACAATGGAATTTAATATTTTATTAATAAAAAGTTGGTACAAAGCAAAAAAAAGAAAAGAAAGAAAGAAATGTATTAGTAATAATTCATAACTCACATTTCACCATGCATTCCTACAGTATTTTGTTATATAAACTTTAGACACCATTTCTTGTTCATGGCTAATTCACCAATTTACCTAAGATGTCTGGGGCAGATTCATGAATTTGTGGAGTTTGCATGTTTTCTCAATACTGCAGCCCATAAAGCGTGCCTGTCATATAAACCATTGTTTGTTACTTGCCATACCTTCCCTTTTTGAAACCATATCTCATGTCAAGATTGATGTTTAGATTTTATTATTTCCATTTTTCACATCAATAAACATGGTTTCACATTGTCTAAAGGTGTTTGGTGTTGTTCAGTAATATCAGGAGTTCACTCAGAAAACAACACTGGATACAAAAGCATCAAGAGACTGCTTTGATTAATGGCAACCTAATAATTAATAGAGTTGTTTTTTATAACTTGGTCATATCAGATGTCTTTTCTCTTTTAAAAATATGGATGTTTGAAGATAATTTCTGGCTTAATTAGAGAATGATTATTCGGGCAATGTCTAATCTTCTAACCTTTTCTTTCTGCAAAATAATCAATTATCTTTTGACATAACAAATGTCCTCTTTGTTTTTACTACCACTGTCTGGTATCATAATAGTGATTCATAGCCAGGGTCACTGTATTTATAGAACAGGTGCCATGCAATCTTTTTTGAAGCACTATGTTACCACAGAGAATTAAACTTGCTCATGGATGACATTGGCTTTGGTTGTCTAGACAACAAATGAATGCAAAATGAAGTTGTTGGAACTAAATATAGTACATGTTCGCAACAAACTGCAATCTAAGATCATCGTGAGTCTGCAACACCATTTACTGTATATTTATTGTTAGGATTAGATGTGCCAAATGTACAAGAAATGGATCATGCTGGTGCTCTCGACAGAAAGCCAAATGGTCACCTCTGCTGCTCTGCACTGTGATCTATCTTGATGACTTCCAGATGGCTAGCTTTATTATTTACTCATGTTACAGCTAGTGCTGTCAGCGTTAATCTCGATAAAATTATGTTAATGCCATAACCGCATTAACGCAGCAAATCTCTGTTAGCGAGTTAACACGGATCGCCCCATGCATGGAACTGCACAGCGTCTAGCGTTAGCACGGTTAGCTCCTTAACGCTTTAGGGCCGTGCAGCCCCACACACGGAGCTATCCGCATTAACTCGCTAACATAGATTTGCCCCGTTAATGCGGTTATGGCATTAACATAATTTTAACGAGATTAACGCTGACAGCACTAGCTACAGCCTTATTCTAATATGGATTCAATTCATTTTTCACTTGAAAACTCTATATACAATACCTCATAATGACAAATGACAAAAGTTATTTAAAATTATTGCACATTTATTAAAAATAAAAAACAATAATATAACATGTACATAAGTATTCATAACCTTGGACATGACACTCAAAAATGGAGCTCGGGTGCATTCTTTGTTCACATCTTGTAGAGGCTTCTACAACTTTATTGGAATCCACCTGTGGTAAATTCAACTGACTGGAAATGATTTGGCTTGGCGAGCTGGAGGAACGCGGCGAGCCGGAGGGGCCCGCACCACCATCAGAGGGAGACCTCGGTGAGCCAGAGGGACTGCCACATCCGCGATCAGCAGCCCAGCCGCCAAGCACAGTGGTAACACATTTGTTTTAGTTGGTCAAAGGGCTTGCACAAACCTCAGGACAGGCCTGCTCCTCTTTACATCAACGCTAAAACTGTTATGTATCTTATCTTCTGCTGTTCGATTTAAAGCTTCAACTTCCTCCACAGATTTTCTATAGGACTGAGGACTTGGGATTGGTCATGGTTATGCAGTAAGATCAAGTCATGACTCAACTTTGGTGTTCTGGCTTAAAAAAGTGGTACTCTTTCAAGATTGTACAGTACCTACACTGGCCCTTGTGCCTTCATGCTGCGGTCTATCTCATCCCAAACCATCTCGATAGGGTTTATGTCAGGTGACTGTGGAGGCCAGGCCATCTGGTGCAGCATTCCATCACTCCAGGGGTGGCTGTAGCTCAGGAGGTACTGATCGTAAGGTTGGTGGTTCGATCCCTGCCTCCTCCAGTCTGCATGTCAAGTATCCTTGGGCAAGATACTAACCCCAAGTTGCTCTCCGATGCATCCATCAGAGTATGAATGTGTGTGAATGTAGTTCTCTATATAGAGAGAAAGTGCTTGTGAGATTGGGTGAATGTGGCATGTTGTATGTAGTGCTTTGAGTAGAACTATATAAGAATCAGTCCATTTATCTTGGTCAAATAGCCCTTCCACAACCTGGAGGTGTGTTTGGGGTCATTATCCTGTTGAAAAATAAATAATGGTCCAACTAAATGCAAACCGGATGTGGTGTCGCTGCGGGATACTGTGGTAGCCACGCTGGTTCAGTATGCCTTCAATTTTGAATAAATCCCCAACAGTGTCACTAGCAAAGCACCCCCACACCCTGACACCTCCTCCAAGCCTATAGGCATATATTTCATGAGTGAGAGAGATAAATATGAAGTCATACCGTTGCCCGGATCAACAAGGTCCAATCAAGGACATTGACACTGAAACAACTAGTAGTTCGGTGTTTCAACATTCGGAAGAAGGGACTGCTCTCGTGGATAGAGATTAACGAGGTACAACACATATGCTACGGCAAGGGGAGCCAGGATGACAGGTCAGGGGAGAGATATCATCATCCCCACACGAGATTGGGTACCAAGCCCCGATGGAAGTACGATGGAAGAAGGATGGTTGAGTGCAAGAGGAACTGACCTGAAAGATAGGATCATTGCAAAGCTTGAAACCTGGGTCTTCTCAGAAGATCTACTAGAGGATGTGAATGCAGCACTATGGACGATACCTACCGCAACCATTACCAAGACTAAACAGCTGACCTACACCACGGCAGCAGTGATCAGTGAGATGCTTGGCTACAAGTTGAACAGCCACATGGAGCAATACCTCGATGGAGAAGGAGATGAGAAGCCAAGATCAAGGTACACAGAGGGAGGTTAGCCAACTGTCAGAGCTGCAGAACGGTGCAATGAAGAAGGTGCCTAAGAAGTATAGCAAGCTGTCCATACCAGAGGCCTAGGAAACTGCCAATCAAAGACTCACAGCCTTGGCCAGCCGCTTAAAGAGGTATACCAGAGAGACAGAAGGCAGGAGAATAAACCAGCTGTTCTCCATGCAAGGTGCACTCTCAGTGGTAGGGGAACAACATGAGAACAGCACCGCCAAGGCTGGAGACGGCGCAATAATGGAAGAGCATCTGAGAGAAGGACGCAACCTATAACAGCAATTTTCAGTGGATAGTGGAACTAAGAACAGATCACAGCAACCTCCCTGAACAGGGTTCAGTAACCATCACAGTGGCAAACATCCAAGAAATGGTCTCCAGTATGAAGAATTGGACAGCAACAGGCCCCGATATGGTTCACGCCTACTGGCTGAAGAACCTGACTACACTCCATGAGCATCTGGTAGCACAAATGAACCAGCTGCTAGTCGATGAGAGACATCCGGAATGGCTAACCGAAGGCCGGACAGTCCTGATCCCCAAGAATCACCAGAAGGGACCGGTCCCTTCCAACTACTGGCCAGTAACCTGCCTCAGTACCACATGGAAGCTTCTGTCAGACATCATAGTAGCTAAGATAAAGAGGCACATGACTGAATACATGAGTAGGGCACAAAAAGAAATTGGCAAGAATACCAGAGGCACAAAACAACAGCTACTGGTAGAGTGAGCAGGCAGGTGAGGTACCGCAAGACTAGGCTGACCAACTTGTGCACTGCCTCGATTGATTACAAGAAGGCCTATGACTCAATGCCCCACACCCAGATCCTGAAATACCTAGAACTGTACAAGATCAACAGGACCCTAAGAGCCTTCATCAGGAACTTGAATGGGATGTGGCGCACAACACTAGAGGCCAACTTCAAGCCAATAGCACAAGTCACCATTAAGTGTCTACCAAGGATATGCTCTGTCCCCACTGCTGTTCTGCATAGGTCTGAACCCCCTCAGTGAGATCATTAACAGGAAGGGCTACGGATACCGACTTCGGAATGGAATAGTTGTCAGCCACCCCCTCTACATGGATGACATCAATCTGTATGCCAAGAGTGAACAGGACAACAATTTACTGATCCACACCACCAGGATATACAGCAATGATATCGGAATGTCATTCGGACTGAAAAAGTGTAGTTGGATAATAATGAACAGAGGGAAGGCAGTAGAACTGAGGGGATCGAACTACCAGAAGGCGAGACTGCAGACATAGAGGATAATTACAAGTACCTGGGGATCCCACAGGCAAATGGGAATCATGAAGAGGCTGTAGTGACAGCTGCTACCACCAATTACCTGCAGAGGGTCAGGCAAGTCCTGAGGAGTCAGCTGAACGGTAAGAACAAGATCTGGGCTATCAACACCTACGCCCTGCCTGTGATCAGGCACCCTGCTGGGATATTAAGCTGGCCAAAGGAGGAGACAGAAGAGACTGACATCAAGACCGGCATGGAGGGATTCACCCCAAGTCCAGCACCCTGAGGCTGTATGCTAAGTGGAAGGAAGGAGGCCGGAGACTGGTGAGTGTCAGTACCACAGTTCGAAATGAGACAACAAACATCCATGAAGACATCAGGAGAATGGCTCCATCCAACTGTGTGCTCAGTGAATATCACAGGCAGCAGAAACGCAAGAAAGAGGAGGAAGAGGAGAACCCATCATGGAAGGACAAGCCCCTGCAGGGTATGTACCACCAGCAGATAGAGGAAGTGGCTGACATCCAGAAGTTCTACAAGTTCCTGGACAAAGCTGGACTGAAAGACAGCACAGAGGCACTAATCATGGCAGCACAGGAACAAGCTCTGAGCACAAGATCCATAGAGACTGGGGTCTTTCAAACCAGGCAAGACCCCTGGTGCAGGCTGTGTAAAGATTTCCCTGAGACAATCCAGGACATAACAGCAGGCTGCAAGATACTAGCAGACAGGGCATACATGGAATGTCATAAACAGCCGGTATAGTATACAGAAACATCTGTGCTGAGTATGTTCAAACACCATGGCAAGTAAGACAGACATCTAGAGGACCAAGAGGCTGTCTTAAATGAAAAGATGTACAGCATCTGTTTTACATGTGGAGAAAGAAGACACTGGGTAAGAGAATGTCCAAAAGTGTGGAGTGTGGAGTAAGTGCATATGAGAGCATGAGGGTGGGAATGGATGTTTGTGTCTGTGTGTGCCTGTATGTCTGTGTCTATATGTCAGGTTGGGTATCAGACGCCACCTCTCTGGGGACATCTCAGGCCCTCCAAGGTTTGGAGGCCTATCTCCACCCACCACCACTTCCCCTGCCAGTGGCGGACTCCCTCAGGTGTCGGTGCGTTGGTGGTTCTTTGTGTCTGAGGGTGGGCGTCCGGGTACACACCGGCTCACTCCTTGGCGGCCGCTTATCGGGGCCTGGAACCTGGGGCTCGCTCGGGCCACTTCGGAGGTGGGGTGCCCTCGGCCTCTCGGCCTGGGGCTCGGTCACTCAGGCACAGCTGGCTGCCGGCGGAGCTCACGGGCGCATCACTGCAACTCCCCCTGGCTTCTGCTCCGCGGCTGCTGAGTGAGCCCTCATCTGGGACTCTCCTCAGCTCTTACTGGGACAGTGGCGCGGCTGCCCCTCTGTTGGTCTTCCTTGGTCTCTTGTGTTCTGGGGGCCTCTGGATGTCTGGAGTTTTGATCTCCTCCATACCTGCTTCATACCCTGGAGGACGGGGCTGTGGCTCCCCACACTCCCTAGCAGATCGTTACATGGAGAAACCTTTGGAATGCAAGCATACTGATCCACACAGGTATGCACACAGGTGTACGCATGGGTATTCACAGACGCGGACTACAGCTTTCTTGGCTGCTGCCTCAAAGCACATTGTGCGCTGTCTATCTTGCGTGCTGCACAATATCGTTTATTATTTAGTATCTACTGATATCTACTGCTAGCTAGTTTATTGTGATGGTGCCGTTTTTTTTTTTTTTTATTATGTTGCTCTTTGTTGTTTGCTTTCTCTTCCGTTTTGTTTTCTCCATACAGGTGATCCAGGTGTTTTGTTTTTGTTTGTTTTGTTTTTTTCTTTCTTCCCCCCCTTCTCACCGTCTCTTCTCCCCTTTGGTTTTCTTTCTCTCCCTCTCTTTCTTTCATTCTTTCTCCCTGTCCTATCCCCCAGTCATGTCTGTCCCGTTTGTTGCAACTGAAAATAAAATAAATTCATAATTATAATAAAGGTCAATCAAATGGACCAATATGGCAAGGCCATGATGATCCACTTGGTAAAATAAATCCACTTGGCATCTTTCTTGGCCTTAAGACAACAATTCTGATGGCTAAAGATCCAAACGGGACACAAAAAAAAAAAAAAAAAAAAAAAAGAGAATGTCCAAAAAGAAAAAGAGATACCCAGTGCTAGATGGGACGACCTTGAGCGGGATCAAAGCAGATGAAAGAAGGTGTCTTCACAGCCACCAAACAAGCTCCAGTGGCCTCCCCTGACTATGCTGAATCATTTGGTAAATGGACTGGTTCTTATATAGCGCTTTTCCACTCTTCTGAGCACTCAAAGCGCTTTACACTTGTGTATTCACACCCATTCGCACAAGCACATTGTTCTAAGTGCTTTCTAAGTAACATTCACACACATTCATACTCCGATGGATGCATCGGAGAGCAATTTGGGGTTAATATCTTGCCCAAGGATATTTGGCATGCAGACTAGGGGAAGCCAGGAATTGAACCACCAACCTTCCGACCAGTAGATGACCTGCTCTACCGCCTGAGCTACAGCCACCCATTTTAACTGATATCTCCAAAAGTTGATTCTGTTCATCTGGAAGTAGTGTTATCAGTGGGAGAAACGTTTCATCACTCATCCAAGTGACAAAGATTTACTTACCTGGAGATTTTTTGGGAGATTTACTTACCTGGATGATTGAGAATGCATCAAGACATTTTAACTGATTCAGCATAAAACATCTCTTCTCCCCAACCTGGATCCATTTCAGTTTATATATATCAAATCGCTCAACTGATGATGCAATTTCAACTGCCCTTAACCCAGCCCTCACACATCTGGACACTAGAGACTCGTATGTTAGAAAGCTGTTCATAGACTTCGGTTCAGCATTCAACACGATCATTTCCCAGCAGCTCATTCACAAACTGGATCTGCTTGGGATCAGCACCTCGCTGTGTAACTGCATGGCTGCTGGATTTCCTGACAGGAAGACAGCAGACAGTACGGGTTGGCAGCAACACCTCCAGCATACGAACACTGAATACAGGGGCTCCCCAAAGATGTGTGTTGAGCCCCCTTCTTTCACTGTGCCGACCCACGACTGCACATCATCACAGAGCTCCAACCAATTCATCAAATTTGCAGATGACAAAACTGTGGTAGGTCACATCAGCAACAATGATGAGACCTACTACAGGAGTGAAGTTAACCATCTGGCTGAATGGTGCAGTAACAGCAACCTGTCCTGGGTATGCACATCTCTGAAGATCTCTCCTGGTCACAAAACACAGCATCACTGGTTAGTAAAGCCCAACAGTGACTCACTTCCTCCCCAAACTGAGGAGAGCAAGAGCGTCAACCCCCATTATGACTACCTTCTACAAAGGCACTGTTGAGAGTATCCTCACCAGCTGCATCACTGTGTGGTGTGGCTCCTGCACTGGGTCCTACCGGAAAAAGTTACAATGAGTAGTTAGGGCAGCGGCGAAGTACTTGTCTTCCCTCCCTCCAGGACATCGAATCATCTAATGCCTTCTAATGATACTAGCCGTTTTACAACTACTCTTTCAAGATTTTTTAAAATAAAAGCAAGGGTGGAGATTTGTATATAATTAGCTAAGACTGAGTAAGCCACAGGTGGATGATAGTTAAAATATAAAACTGTCTAAGCATTTCAAATGAATTAAAATTCTGTCTAGGTCTTCAGTTGATTGATAATGTGCTATAATCATATAGCACATCATTTGACACACATATAATATACAAATATAATAGAAAAACTCAACAACAGTAAGGAAGATGTGCATCTCTATCAGTCATCTGCCTGCTTTCCAGGTTGTGCAGTAGCTTGTCTAAACACCTATAACTTCCACTTTCCCTCACTTTCAAACTCAGCTCAATACAGGCTGGGCTGGGTTTAAAAAAATTCAAAATACAAATCTATTTTAATTTGAATAGTCCGATATAGATTCATTAAATCCAAAGTGCGGGTCCTTCATATGATAGCACATACATGGACATGTTGTCAGGTGCTGAAAGCAGACATCTCACAGATTCCGAAACTGAATGTTTCGTCACTCTAATCAAAATTCAAAAGAAGATGAAAACTACACTCTACATTTGAAAAACATTGTTATGAATTTTACTTTGCGTCTATCATGATAAAACCACACTTCCTGCACAGCTCTCTCTGCCAGTGTACTTCCAGACCAGTTTCCCATCAAAAATCTCTATTTTTGGCCTTATTCACTTGGTTATTAAGCACCAGTCTACCATTGTGTACAGTGTTGTTGGCCGGACAAGAAAGCCTAATTCAACGTTTCAACGTTTATGAATTATGCCAAATTGCAAAACGCTTTGCTGTTTCTTTAATACAACCTCTAACTTTGCTCTACTCCACTTCAGCAGCATCAGTCTTTGTACAGGTAACATTCATATGTAGATTTCTTCAGTTTTTGATGTACTGCAGCATTTTAAAGAGGGTTGTGATCTATAAAAGCCCAGGCCAGGAAAATCTCCATGTATTTCTGTGTTTTATCCTCAGTTACTTTGACACAAAGGGATATGCTGCGATGCTTGCACCTCTGATGAAGTATCAGCTTTGTTTTTATACCTAAATAGTTTACACTGAGTTTGTAATTGTAGAGAAATAGTCAATTCAATATGGGCATGTCATTTTCCAGCAAGAACCTCAGTTGAACCTAGTGCTCATATTGTTTTAGCCCAGTCAACTTCTTGCTTGTCTTCAAGCCAGTTGGCCTCAACTTTGTGTACTTTCTTGCTGCTTACGTCTGTAATTCTCATGATCAAATCAATAAGGATAAAGATCCCAACTAGACCTAAATCTCCAAAAAGTTGATTCTGTTCATCTGGACGTAGCGTTTTGTTGGAGAAACGTTTCGACACTCATCCAAGTGACTTCTTCAGTCTCAGCTGACTGCAGGTTTCCCCAATCTTATAAACAGTACATTTGCATAATGACTGAAACCAGCCCACTGAAGGAACAATGGGCTGGGAGGTCACTTCCATAATCTTAATTATGCAAATAATTCTCATGACCATTGATCAACAACCACTGACCATCATTGTTGATCAATGTTTCTCCCACAAAACGCTACGTCCAGATGAATAGAATCAACTTTTTGGAGATTTACTTCCCTGGATGTTTGAGAATGCATCAAGACGTTTTAACTAGACCTAAAGTTAGTTCTATAAGAAGAAATCAATTAAAAATTACCAAATAATTTATTGAAGTACAGAGTTTGAGTCATGAATTATTTGGTGATTAGGCTGAAGCTACAAATCATAACAGAGTCAGACTATGGTAGGAAGTAGGGGATGAGTTCCCACAGTCTAAATACTGGAGACTTGCATGACGATGCATAATTAACCAGGATAAGGTGGAAATGGAGAGAAGGTGTGCCACACGAGTGAGAGTCAAGAATAGCAAAAGAGAACTGATATTCAAACCACACACAACAGAGACTGACTGGCTTGGAAATGGCAAGAAAGCAAATGAAGACATATATTATGCCCCCCTGTTGTTAATTTATTGGGTTTCTTTGGCTGGGGCATTTCTCAGTTTTCCCACTAGTGGGCAGAATTACCCCTTGAGTTTGTGGCTTCTTCTTTAGTTATTTTGTGTGCACTACACTGCCACCTTTGGTGATGTGTTGCAAGCAGCAGGCAAAGTTCACGCAGGCAGTGTGAGAAAATGCCTGGAGGAGAAAACAAGCTGCACAGCTTTAAGCCCAGTTTACATTGTTGGGGAGTTTGTTGAGCCATAATCTGTAAGTAATCAATGTGTAGCTTTATTTTCTGTAAGATTTGTTACTTTCCTGTTACTTAAGAGGTTATTCGAACTTATAAGGAAAGATGTTTATGGTGAATGTAAAGCATAAGAAAAGCTATGTTGCTAACTTCTGTTTTTGGTTACAAAATAAGTCGATACCACTGGCGTGCACAGATAGAGACGAGGTGGTGCTGAAGCACTTGCCCTTTTGCCCTCAGTCCAAAAAAGTGCCCTTTTGAAAGACGTGATTTTTTTTTTTTTTTTAAAGCTGCGCGATTTAAAAAGGTGTGAAAATAATGGCTTGATTTGTGCCCCTTCTTCAAAGACACCCGAACCCTGTCGCTTTTTCACTGTCACCGTGTCACGTGAACACGCTTGCAGTTCATTTGTTGTGAGGCGTGTAGCAGCGGCATGACATAGGACTACTTGGAGTAGGCATAGTAGGCTAACTATAGCGACTGGGAGCCACGGCGGACAACACGGCAGCTCTTTCCCTTCCCAACCAGTCAGGTAACCCATGAATCGAGTGAAATTATTCTGTTTGCCCTCTAAGACCAACCTGCAATTGTTTTGTTGTGAAGTAGCCTGTCAGAAACTGCACATGACAAACTTTGCCAGCTTGCCCCCTCCATCCATCCATATGGATAAACAAAAAAACGACACATTTAAAATGTAACCTAAACCATTTAGGCAACCCCACTCTCCATCAATTCCGACCTTTTTGCATACACTATTGAAAATATCACGTTATGCTATAGGCTACATGCCGTTAGGCAGAGGGCTCTTTTGAGCCCATTTTTCCTTACAAATTTTAGGATGATCTCACGGAAATCTGTGAATAAATACAAAGTTTTCAAACTGAAGTCAGTGACGGGAAGACATCACACTTTTTAGAGATGGAACTGCAGAAAAACCTAAAACCTTGACATGATTATGAATAATAGAATTATGGACGTTTCTCCGTTTTTGTGGATTAGCCTTTCCATAACTAACGTCAACTACTGTCCTACTTTGGTAAGATTGAAATTAATGTCTTTGACTGTCTTTAGTAGGTGTCTCCTGTGAGAAAGTTAGAACACCGTCCAACTGTCTAAAGATGCAGTCTTTCGCCTAACTGGTTGTTACTGACTCAGCGATGCTCGCAGACATTTACGCACTGTGTTGTGACCTGATTGTGACAGAACAGTGACGTTGTTATTGGTAGTTTGAAGGGTACGGTGTTGGGGGTGGTGCATGTTAAAAGTTTTGAGAAGCACTGGTTAGACATGTTAATTTTTTTTGGTGTAACATATTGGCAACATTAACACATTAATTGGTAAAGGAAAAGAGGCAGTTCCAATTGCCTGTGTGAAACGACCACTTCTGCCCTGTTCTTGTAATGACCACATCAGTCTTATTCGTTCTCATAACATTTTGGTCTATTATTTTTACTAATTCAGCAAGCATAAGCCTAGGAAAGAGATGCCTGAAGAAGGAGAACACTAACAGTCAAATTTGCATTTAACCTGTGCGATTTTTTTTCTTATACAAAGAACAGGTTTCCACATATGCCAAAAACGTGCCCTTTTTCCCCCTGGAGACTGCCCCCCAAATGTCTGTGCACTCCACTGGTCGATTTACTAATGCTTGGTATTATTTACTGTATGTCACGTCTTACAAATTAAAAGAGGACAAAAACAGTTTTCCGTTAAAGACACAAAGAACCAAAGCGATGTGTCCTGTCCATTCCTGGAACATCTCCTCCTTAGTTAAGCTCGCTGCATAGGGTGAATAGCCATACATTCACCTGAGGGCAGCAGAGTAAGAAGATTATCTACCTATCAAGCACCCAAGATGTCTCAGCCTCAGTTATTCACGTTCGTCACACTCTTCACGCCGTTCATCCACCAGTCAAGCTGGTCAAGCCGAGCCAGAGCAGAAGCAGAAGCCGCCCGCACCAGAGCACAGTACGCCAAACACCAGATTGACATGGAGGTTGAGAAGGCACACATCGAGGCAATACTAAACGCTCTGAAGAAGGAGGGTGAGGCTGAAGCAGCGCTCTCCGCAGCTCATGTCCTGGAATTGGCAGCCGATGAGGAGCATGACGCTGTTGACCTCACAGAACAAGGAGTCTCCTCTAAGACGCCTCCTTCCATCAGATGTGCTCAGGATTAAGTGAACGCTCACTTCGCTAACTGCAGCTTGGTAGTTAATGAAGACGGAAAGCCTGATACAGGACAACTGGTCAGTAATAACGACGCTCAGCATCTACGACAGAGTCAACCACTAGTTGCCTCCTCTCTAGGTGAACATCTCACGGATTTTGTAGATCAGGAGCAACCAAAGTCCCCTCCTATACACAGAAAAACTGACATTTCAACCCAGCCTAAACCTTCAATGCCTCCACAGACTGAACTCTCAGATTTTACAGCCTATCTAGCATGCCGTGATCTGCTGACAGTGGGAGTCAAGGTTTTCGACAACCGTCCTGAGTCCTACTTGTCCTGGAAGTCCATCTTCCACAACGCCATAGAAGGCCTCAACCTCAAGTCCAGCGAAGAGCTCGACCTCCTCACCAAGTGGCTCAGTGGGGAGTCACTCCAACATGCTCTGAGGATCAGGGCGGTCCATGTGAACAACCCACAAGCAGGTCTTTTGTCTAGACGTTTCCACAAACGTTAACGTTTTGGTTCTCCACAGGTAGTCGAAGCATCACTTTTCCAACGCTTACAGTCTTTTCCAAAAATATCTAATAAGGACACTCACTTATTGCAGGAGCTTGCAGATCTCCTGTTGGAGTTAGAGTATGCACAAAGTGAAAATTATCTACCCAGCCTTAGCTTTCTGGACACCCCAAGGGGGATAAACCTGATAGTGGAAAAGCTACCCTACGCACTCCAGGAGTCCTGCGTGAAACAGGGGACAAAATACAAAAAGGACAATGGTGCAGTTTGCCCACCTTTCTCATATTTCGTTCAGTTTATAAATGATTATGCAGAAATTAAAACAGATCCTAGCTTTATGTTACAAAGTTCAAACATAGTAGCTCCAAAACCTGATAAGCCATTGGTGAAACCAACTAAATACAGAGTTCCGGTCTCAGTGAACAGAACAGATATTAGTCAAACAAACGTCACAGCACAAACATCGGTTCTCAACCCAGACAGACAATGTCCTATTCACCACAAGCCCCATTCACTTGCCAAATGCAGGGGTTTTAGGTAAAAAACAATAGATGAAAGGAAAAGCATCCTCAAAGAACATGCTATTTGTTATAAGTGTTGTTCTTCCACAGGTCACTGAGCTAAGGATTGCAAAGCCATTATCCAATGCTCGAAATGTAATAGTGATGCTCACGTGTCTGCCATGCATGCTGGTCCACCTCCATGGGCAACCAAGGACTCTAACCTCCTGCCTCAAAGCCACGGCGGGGAGTCTGATCCTTCAAGCCCTGTAAACACAACTGCTTGCACAGAGGTGTGTGGCCCAGGTCTAAAAGGCAAATCCTGCTCTAAGATTTGTTTAGTCGACGTGTATCCCCACACAAACCCTGAAGAGAAAACAAGGATGTACGCCATGTCGGATGATCAAAGCAACTCATCCTTAGTCAGGTCTGCTTTCTTCGACATGTTTAATGTGAAAGGCACTATGTTCCCATACACCATGAAAACGTGCAGGTTTATCAGAGGTTGGAGGACGCAGAGCAACTAATTTCGTTATTTAGGATGTAAATGGGAAAGTGTCCATGTTGCTGCCCACACTGACAGAATGTGATCACATTCCAGATAAGAGACGAGATACCCACCAAGGAGGCTGTGTCGGCTCACCCTCATCTACAGGCACTCGCTTCACAGATCCCTCCTCTGGACCCAGCCGCGGACATTCTCCTCCTCTTGGGCAGGGACATCGTCCATGCTCACAAGGTTCGCAGTCAGGTAAATGGTCCAAACAGGGCACCTTATGCCCAACGCCTCGATCTGGGATGGGTGGTTGTAGGCGATGTCTGCCTCTCAGGTGCCCACAAGCTCACAGTAAACTCTTTTAAGACAGACATTCTGAATAGTGGGCGCCCTACCTTCCTTAGCCCCTGTGAAAACAAAATCTATATCAAAGACAAATACACAGAAAGCTCTCCTACATTCGAGAAGACACAAGTGGAATTAGGCAGACACATTTTCCAGCAAACAGTAGATGATGACAAAGTGGCTCTTTCAGTAGAAGATGCTTTGTTCCTGGAAATTATGCACAGAGACTTTACTAAAGATGAGGCAAACAATTGGGTAGCTCCACTCCCATTCCCCCAGACAGCGTTTACCCAACAATAGGGACCAAGCCCTCAGTTGCTTAATGTCGCTCCGCAAAACGCTGAAAAAGAAACCTGAAATGAAGGAACATTACATTGAGTTTTTAGACAAAACTTTCAGTAAGGGCCACGCTGAACCAGCTCCAGCTCCAGAACAAGAATGCTGGTATCTCCCTAGTTTTGGCATTTATCACCCTCAGAAGCCAGGTAAAATTAGGGTGGTTTTTGATTCAAGTGCACAGAACAACAATGTTTCTCTCAATGATGCCCTACTCAAAGGGCCAGATCTCAATAGTACTCTTGTGGGAGTTCTGATAAGTTTCAGGTCCGACCCATATGCAGTCATGGCCGACGTGGAGCAAATGTTTTACAATTTTGTTGTCAGAGAAGACCACCGCAACTACCTTCGCTTCTTGTGGTTTAAAAACTATGATCTGGATGGAGAAGTACAGGAATTCAGGATGAGAGTCCACGTATTCGGGAACTGACCTTCCCCATCAGTGGCTATTTATGGACTGAAACGAACAGCGATGGAGGGAGAAAAAGGACACGGCAATGATGTAAGAGAGTTCATTGAACGCCACTTTTATGTGGATGATGGACTAAAATCATATCCTTCCACTGATGAGGCCATCAACATTCTCTGTAGGGCTCAGAAGATGCTGGCTCAGTGTAACATATGCCTGCATAAAATCTCATCCAACTGTCCTACCATCACAAACACTTTTCCAAGCGAGGACCTGGCAGCTGACATGCAGGGCCTTGACCTTGGGCAGACATCCATGCAGCGAAGCTTGGGCTTGGGCTGGGACCTGTCTACAGACTTGTTCAAGTTCCAGATAACCATCAATGAGAAGCCCTTCACTAAGCGTGGAGTATTGTCAGTTGTTAATAGTGTGTATGACCCACTCGGCTTTGCTGTCCCTTTCATTGTAGAGGGCAGGGTCATACTCAGAGACAGTTCCACTGACATTTGTGAATGGGACACTGAACTCCCTAAAGACAAATTACAACAGTGGCAACAGTGGAAACACTCCCTTATAACATCTACAACAACTGGAGATCCCCAGAATGTTCACCTCTATACCACTGTCTGCAGCAGTAACTAAGGAAATCCATGTTTTCTGGGATGCCTTTACCAAGGCAGTGGGCGCCGTTGCCTACCTTAAACTCACAGACAGAGATGGTCGTAATGAAGTGGGCTTCCTTCTCGGCAAGGCACGGCTTGCCCCAAGAACAGACATCACCATACCCAGACTTGAGCTCTGTGCAGCGGTCCTGGCTGTCGAAGTGGCGGAGTTAGTTGTGGACGTGCTGGACATCGCAGTTGATCAGGTGAGCTTCTATTAAGACTCCAAAGTAGTCCTCGGTTACATCTTCAACACAAAGAGGCGTTTTTACGTCTATGTGCACAACAGAGTGGAACGCATCAGGCGATCCACACAAGCCCACCAGTGACATTATGTGCCCACTCACTTAAATTCTACTGATCATGCCAGCATTACCTGCTGAGCAGCTTTCTACCTCCACATGGCTCAGTGGACCCGCTTTCCTTACCAAGTCAGAAATAGGTCAATCTCAGGCAGAGTCGTTTGATCTTGTAGACCCAGAGACTGACAAAGAACTGCGTCATGAGGTAACTACTTGTGTTACCACTCTTGCAAAGGATGTTCTCAGTAGTGCCAGGTTTTCAAGTTGGAATGTACTACTGAAAGCTATATCTAAACTCCGACACATTGTTCAGTCCTTTAAGCAGAACATAGAAGGCTCCTGTCAGGGCTGGCACAGCTGTAGTGAGCATTTAACCGAAAAGCAGCTTGCTCAAGCTAAGATCATTATCATTCGCACCGTCCAAAGAGAAGTCTATGCAGAAGACATAAGACAGCTTGAAAAGAGTATGCCCCTCAAAGGTTCAAGCCCACTTAGCAAACTGAGCCCATTTCTCGACACAAATGGAATCCTCAGAGTGGATAGGAGACTAAGACGAGCACAGGTGACTTCGGATGAAACAAATCCTATCCTCATCCCTGCAAAACACCACCTTGCCCAGCTCATTATAAGACACTTCCATGTGAAAGTATGCCATCAGGGCAGACATTTTACTGAAGGGGCAGTCAGAGCTGCAGGCTTTTGGATTGTGGGAGGAAAAAGAGCAATAAGCAAAATTATATTCAACTACGTGACATGTCGAAAACTAAGAGGCCGACAGCAGGAACAGATTATGGCAGAGCTACCAGAGGACAGGCTGTCCACTGACCCTCCTTTCACACATGTAGGGCTTGATGTGTTCAGGCCCTGGCCTGTCACTGTCAGAAAAAGGCGTGGTGGGCAAGCGGATGCAAAGCAATGGGCAGTCATATTTACGTGCATGAGCACGGGCCATTCACATTGAAGTTATAGAATCAATGTACACGTCATCATTTATCAATGCCCTGCGTCGTTTTTTTGCCATCAGAGGTGCAGTCAAACTTCTTAGGTCCGATTGTGGGACAAATTTTGTGAGTGCCTGCAAAGAGCTGCAAATAGACAAACAGGGCTGCTACAACAGCAAACTAAACAGTTTTCTTGAAGACTCCGGCTGCAAATGGCTTTTCAACCCCCCACATGCGTTGCATATGGCTGGCTCCTGGGAGCCCATGATTGGGGTCAAGCGCAAAATCCCTGATGCAATGCTCCTAGAACACAGGAATGCAAAGCTTACCCATGAAATACTGGTGACCTTAATGGCTGAAGTCACTGCAATAGTAAATGCTCGTCTGTTAACAGCAGTTTCTGCAGACCCAGATAACCCAGTCATCCTTACCCCTGCCATGCTGCTCACGCAAAAGGTTACGACCCCACCAATCCCACCAGGTCAGTTTGGAAACAGTGATGTGTTCAAAGCTCAATGGAGGCGCGTACAATACCTCGCTGATGTCTTCTGGAGATGATGGAAAAAAATATACATCTCAGGACTTCAGGACTGCCGCAAATGGAAAACAGTAAAGCCTAACCTACAAACAGGAGATGTTGTTCTTTTAAGAGAGACACTCGAACATAGGAACAACTGGCCACTTGGACTCATCACCAAAACCTTTCCCAGTGAGGATGGGCTTGTAAGGAAAATAGAGGTGAAGATTTTCCGCAAGGGTGAACACAGGTGCTACATAAGGCCTATAAGTGAGGTTGTGCTATTGGTGTCTAAGGATTGTACTTAAAAGCAGAAACTTTGTTTCATTGTATTTTACTTGCTTTTTACATGTTAGTTGAGAATGACATTCCATGGATGTCAGGCGGGGAGTATTCTGCCCCCCTGTTGTTGCTTTATTGGGTTTCTTTGGCTGGGGCATTTCTCAGTTTTCCCACTAGTGGGAAGAATTATCCCTTGAGTTTGTGGCTTCTTCTTTAGTTATTTTGTGTGCACTACACTGCCACCTTTGGTGATGTGTTATAAGCAGCAGGCAAAGTTCACGCAGGCAGTGTGAGAAAATGCCTGAAGGAGAAAACAAGCTGCACAGCTTTAAGCCCAGTTTACATTGTTGGGGATTTTCTTGAGCCATAATCTGTAAGTAATCAATGTGTAGCTTTATTTTCTGTAAGATTTGTTACTTTCCTGTTACTTAAAAGGTTATTCGAGCTTATAAGGAAAGATGTTTATGGTGAATGTAAAGCATAAGAAAAGCTATGTTGCTAACTTCTGTTTTTGGTTACAAAATAAGTTGATACTGATGCTTACGTATTATTTTACTGTATGTTCACAGTCTTACAAATTAAAATTCAGTTAAAGACACAAAGACAAAGTGATGTTTCCTGTCGTTCCTGGAACCATCTCCTCTTATGTTAAGCTCGCTGCATAGGGTGAATAGCCATACATTCACCTGAGGGCAGCAGAACATAAGTGCAAAAAAGTTATGTAAAGAATAGACTAGCAGTCCGAACACCTTAGAAATCAGGCAGATGAGTGAATAGAGATTGTCCTTATTAAACTTACACATAAGCATCATTACCTTAAAACACAGACATTAGCCTGAGAACATCCTTACAAAACACTATGTCTAAAAAAGGACATGCATATGATAAACTGCAAGAACGTTTTTCACAACATCGTGTAATTAAATTCTTCTAGTTAAAAAAGAAAGATAAAGATTCCACTAGCCCCCTAGAACATCCTGGGATAATGGAGTTTTTGTGGTTGATGGAGCGCTTCATGTGGGACCGGTGAGATTTACTCCCCAGCTTGACTCACAAACAGACAGACACGGCACCCAACCACAGCACCTAGTGCAGAGATTTGATGCAACACTGGCACCAAAGGCAAATGAGATTAACGTAGGGGGAAAGGAATTGACTCTTTTCTTGACAGATTTGTAGATCCTGCTGGATCGAATACCAGCAAAAAGGCTGTAAAAGCCATCATCTGTGGGTTGAATTACACACAACGTGGAACAACTGGCTTGAGTTGGGAAAATACAACCACCCTTTTTTGATTTACTTGCACCCGCACCCATCACACACCCACCCACCACCATTATCATCCATAGGGGTATGTCGATGGGCATTGTTTTGTAATTTAGGATTGTAATTCAGTAGGCAAAATGTCTTTATGAAGCAGTCTTTGGCTCTTGATCTATGTTTGTCTATTGGCTTACAATAGAAACAATATTAATAACCATTCATCACAAGGCTCATCAACCCATCACATTCCTCTTCTTGGCCAACACATGAAATCTAAATATGAGCATCTAAGACTGCTGGCAGCCCTTGTTCCCTGAGCAATAATGTGTGGAGGTCAAATATTGCTGCACAGTCAATTCAACAATAAAAGTGTCTTTGCTTCTCTTGGGGGTTCTGTACCATCTAATATATTTGTAGAGTGAAGAATGCACTGCATTTAAAATCCAGTCTGCATCCAGGTGTGGCAGGATTGAAAATTTCCAGTGCCACTTCTGTTTAAGCAATTAGTTCTACAGCCATGAATATCCACAAACCAGCAAGTACAGGTCATAAAAAATAAAGCTGTTTTATTGCAACAAATTTGTGTTACTTAGTTACTTAGGATATAAGGAGAAGATATATTCTGAATCTACTTCACACAGAGGAATTACACCTACTGGTCAGTACTAAACCCCAGGTAAAATGAATAACTTTGATTATTAATCCAAAGATTTATGTTTCGTGCAAACCTTTAAAGACTTGGACTAAGACTAAACTTAAAGTCATTTATGGAACACAGCAGGAACAGATTAGGCTTGATGAGACAATGGAAGCAAAACTGAACATAATGCAGACAAAATGGAGACAAACAAAATAAAACATGGACAAAAAAGGAAAGACACGACACGAAGACTAGCATGGCAGTATACAGGGGACACACATATGCACAGATGAGACAGGGAAAGAATGGACACGAAAGGGAACAACTAATTAAGTCTAAATTATGTAGAAAAAACAATAAATCCAGAAGTACTTAATGCAGTAGCTCCCAAAGTGGGGGTGCACCCCCTAGGGGGGATGCAGAGCCATTGCAGGGGGGCACAGTATGAACAAAAAAGAATGGTTGGACACTGGTAGCATAATGGACAGGTTTTTGATGGGGCTCCCACACAAATGCAAAGCAGAGGATGAAGCAATGTCAGATAGGCTTCCAAACCAAATTACCCCATATGGAAAAGATATATATAAATCTTATAAAGTTTGTATCTGTCTTGTGTGAAACTTGCATGAAAAGCATACAAGAGTGAAAACAGATATAAGATCCCTTGAAAAATTATATAATGAAACTTGTATGTTTTGGATACTTACTAAAACAATATATGAAAGTAATGAGAAAGTGGCCACTTTTATGAGTAAATCATGTAAGCCATATATGATTTACTCATGAAAGTGGCCACTTTCATGAGTAATCACATATAAGTTTTTACTATTTCTTTTCCATATGGGACTTCCAAGCCAAATACCAGAAAATATGATGAAGCATATCTTGTCTTTGGCTTCACCTACACAATGGTGGTGCCAAGGTAGGTATCCCTGACAGAATTTGTTTCCCCTGCATCGGGAGCACGTGCTGGGCTCTCCAAATTATGGACAAACAGTATCCCACGTTCTTGATTTTTAGTTGAAATCCCTGACAAACAGTGTCCCACAGTTGTTTATGTTTTTAAACCCATTTTGCACAGAGAGACATTTTTTGAAAAATGTATCGATAGCAGTGTTGAATATTCTTACACAGTAAAACAAAACAAAAAAACAACTATATCTAAAATAATTACACCATAAAGATGGTTTGTTTTTCTGTTATTTAAAAGAGGTATTTTATTGCAGCCTGTAATTAATTGCAGTTTACTTTTATTTATTTAATTCTTTACTAAAGGTTTGAGATGTGAAATAAACTGCAATAGAGTTTTAAAACAAAATATGTGTGTGTGTGGTTAAAGGATGTGTTTGTACAGTAGGGGGTTCTTGTAATTATGTTTAAACATGGTGGGGCCAAGCAAAAAAAAATTTGGGAACCACTGACTTAATGAATCCATAAAAAGTCAAAACACTGGGTCAATAACCCAGCAACCATGCAACCTAAACGTTTTTGCAGTTATAATCTTTTTTGACCCAGGTCAAAATTTTCCCTCCTCCACACCCGAGGGTGGCATTTTTCATTTTCTCTGCTGTTTTTGCTTTTGTAAGTTTCAGGTGGAGGCTGACCATTGATTGATGACTGAATAGGGCAGGATATATATTGGGACCCATCAAGACTGGTGTGGCCCTGTCTACTTCCTGCTTCTAACCTGGCTGTGTGTTCAGTTTGTTGTAAATCTAATTAACACATGAGTTTATTATTTATGCCATTGATTTAAATAAACATTTTGCCTCATTTTATTCAAGCAAACTAAATGCTTAAATAAGTGCTAGTTTTTTTTAACATACTGTGGGGGAAAGGCAGAGCAGATAAGGAGCAGCAGCAGCAATAATCACCAAAACAATGATAGATTCCAGCAATTGTCAGTGACTATGAGATTCATTATAATTCACAGAATTAAAAATTCATTGACAAAAATTAATAAGTAATGATTCATACAAATGCATCACCCATTAGAATTATCAAATATCAAATACGCTGGAATGAATATACACTACTGGGCACCCCAATTTTTACAGTTATTTATTTATTTATTTTGCAATTCAAGTCGTTTAAGTCCGATGAATTGCTTGAAATGGTGCAAAGGTTTAAAAAAAAGATAAGGTTACCCAAAACCGAAAATTAATGTAAATTTTAGAATTATAAAAAAGGCCTTTTTTTTAAGGGAACACAAAATGGGTTAAAATATTTAAAGCTGTTCTGCAGCACTGGAGGTTGATTAAGCCTTGAAAGCTGGTGCTACTACTACAGGTGTTCCAACTTTTCTGGATTACTTACAGTGTTCCTGTGTTGGAACACACTATGTTACCATACCCTCGTAAGCATCAGTTGAACAGTATTGTACTGCAGAAAGTAGTGTGTTGCTACAAAAATAGTGAGAAAAGGGGAATTTACAATGGAAGAGAGACTGACCATCATAACATTTAAAAATGTAGGTCTTTCCTACAGAGAAATTGCAAGGAAAGTCAGGATGTCAGTGAATACAGTTTCCTTCATCATCAAACAGCTCTCAGAAACTGGGGTAAACTGACAGGAAGAGGTCTGGCAGACCCAAAGCCACAACTGAATCAGTTGTGAATGAGCTGCTAACTTGTTCAGCCACAACTGAACGAGTTATAGTAAGCAAGTCTCAGTGTTAACTTTGAAGAGAAGACTTTGAGCTGCAATTTTGACAGAATGAGTTGCAGCAAGCAAGAATAAGTTCAAAGAGGCTTGTCTGGGCAATGAAACACTGCCACTGGACTACTGAAAACTGGAAGATTAATCAAAGTTTGAAGTTCATCATGCAGGATCTTCGTACGCCATCAAATAGGTGAAAGGATGGTTCTACAGTATGTGGCATCAACTGTCAAACATGGATGAGGAAGTGTGATGGTCTGGGGTTGTTTTCCTGGATTCAGGGTCGGTGACTTGTACAGAGTGAGAGGCATCCTGAACCAAAACGGCTACCACAGCTTTCTGCAGCACCATGCACTACCATGCACTACCCTCTGGTGTGCACCTATTCTTCGGTCAGGGGTTCATCCTAAAGCAAGACAATGACCCAAAACATAAGTCCAAGTTATGCCAGAACTACCTTAAGAAAAAATATGGGAAGAACTTAATGTAGAATATTTGATTTCTATTGTACAAAGAATGCCATGGGTGTGTTCAGCTGTTATATGTGCCAAAGGAGGCTACTTTGATGAATCAAAAGTTTAGAATACATTTCGGTCTATTAATTGGGCTGCCATCAAGTCATCAAAGAGGGACAGAAAAGAAGTTCAGACACCAACTAGGGAGGATCAGAATCGCAACAGTATTGTCATGCCCTATGTAGCCAGTTAATCAGAAAAACTCAGGAGATTCTTCTCCAAGCACGACATCGCAGTGTACTTGAGACCCAGCCACACACTCAGACAAAAACTGTTTCATCTCAAAGACAAAACTAAACACAAACCTTACAATGTAGTGTATGCAGTACAGTGTAGTGAGGAATGCTCAGACCTCTACATTGGAGAGACCAAACAGCCACTTCATAAACGCATACCACAACATAAAAGAGCCACTTTGATGGGACAAGACTCCGCTGTCCATCTGCATCTAAAGGACAAAGATCACTCTTACGAGGTGACCAATGTTTACATTTTGGACAGAGAAGACAGATGGTTTGAAAGAGGAGTGAAAGAAGCCACTCTATGTCCACTGTGAATGACCATCTTTGAACAGAGGCAGTGGCTTAGGACACCAACTATTTGCCATCGATAATCCAGTTCTGAGATCCGTTCCCAGACACCTTAACGCCCACTCACATCCAGGGGCCATTTGACACGTGATAGAAATCACATGATAGAGTGGGACTAGGTTTCACAGTGGGTTCACCCAAAACCTTGGCTGATTGTGACCCACACCCGTTTTCACACTTTGGCTCATATTATTAGATAGAGGATCAATAGGGGGTCCATGTCCCCCTTGGGGGACACTCCCATAGGGTTTAAAATTACAGACTCTCCACTTTTGCTCTTAGAACTGCAGCTTCTAGGGGAGTTAACCCCAATGTGATCTCTGGCTAGCTAACTTAATATGTAATTTTAAATAAAATCTATTATTTCCGACTCTCTGGTATCAATCTTAAAAGTTTTGTTGCAACTTTTGAGCGTGGTCATTACGGTGGCCCCTAGAGACAAAGCATGTACAAACACTTACAAATTCCAAATAGCACGTACAAACTCCAAAACACTTACAAATTCCAAAGCACTTACAAAATCCAAAACACTTACAAAATACACAAGGGTACACTCCATGAGGTTTCTGGGCGTGCACATCTCTGATGATCTCTCCTGGACTGCAAATACCATGGCGGTGGTAAAAAAAGGCCCAGCAGCGTCTCCATTTTTTGAGAGTGCTCAGGAGGAACAACCTGGAGGAGAGGCTGCTGGTGACATTCTATAGAGCCACCATAGAGAGCATCCTAACGTACGGCATAACAACATGGTATGCAGGGTGCTCAGTTGCAGACAGGAAAGTACTGCAGAGGGTCATCAACACAGCCCAGAAGATCACTGGCTGCTCTCTGCCCAGCCTGGAGGCCATTGCAAACTCTCGGTACCTCAGCAGAGCTGGCAATATCATTAGGGACTATTCTCACCCCAGTAATCAACTGTTTGAACTATTACCGTCAGGCCGACGGTACAGGTCACATAAAACCAGGACAAACAGATTCAGGGATAGCTTCTTTCCCAGAGCTATCACCGTAGTAAATAAGCACAAAACAATTGAATCTGCTTAACTATACCATACTTGCCACTGTCACTATATTATGCTGCTACTCATACTATCATTATATGAATGTTGCTATTCTGTATATATTGTACTTATTATTGTTTGAGTACTTCGGTTGTTTTATTGTACTTTTTATATTTTATATTTATATTTATTATTGCATTTTGCACCAAGGGACTGGCACTCCAATTTCGTTGTACCTTGTACAATGACAATAAAGACTATTCTATTCTAAAACACAGGCAAACTCCAAAACACTTACAAAATGCAAAACACATGCAAACTCCAAAACACAACAGAAGTGCTCCAGGACGCTAGGGGTAGTGTTGAGCTCGATTTGCAAAATAAACGGCAAGTTTGTTGCAAACACATGGGCTGTATCCCAATTCAGGGTCTTCAGCCTTAAAGTACGCAGCCTTAACGGTCCACAAGGGCCGCGTACTCAAAGACCGCTAAGGCCGGAAGTGTGAGGCTTGTAGGCTTCTGAAATGGGACGGTCTAGTCTCCGTCACGCTGCCCAGGTTGCCTAGCAACCATGATACTAACTGCTGGAAACATGTCATACAGCTTTGTTTGACAGAAATGAAGGAGAACATATTTTGTTCATTTGTTTGTTTGTTTCTACATGAGCTTTGTGTGATTTGATAAGTATCTGAGGCTGAGACCACAGGACTGTAAAACATGATTGTTGGGCTTCATTTCTGTACTGAACAGTCATTTTAAGATTAGCCAGTAAATAACAATTAGCTAATGTTGTTCATGAGACTAAAGTTATATCACTTTGGTAATGTAAATATAATATGGCCAATATTATAGTCATTATATTAATCATTATTAGTTATTACAGCAGTGAACATGAACTCTGTGTCAAATACTGAGCTTCAGTACAGATTCAAGTTGCAGTTATTTATATGTCTTATCACCTTAAATCTTCACTCAAAGACAAGTATCTTTGACAGTGCATATATAGGTGTATTATATATAAGAGACAAATGTTGTTCCTTCAGTATGTTGGCATTACTAAATTTGGCTCAATGCTTACATATATGTATAAAAAGAAAATGTACGAGCTGTGATAACTGTTTCTGATAAAATGAAGAGTAGACTGATATATTAAATATTTCTTTATTGGGTGAGAAAATCATACCATGTAATAACTGCTTTAAGTCATACAGAATAGATATCAGAGCCTTAAACAGGCTGACTTTTGCTAAATGGGTCAAACTGTGCAGAAAGTATACAAACACATAACATCCTCATAGAATATGATGTAACACTATAGATCAACTTACCTCAAAATATATAAAGCACATAAACAATTACAGCAATATGATGCAACAAACACAGCAGAACTACTAATCCAAAATACTCAAAGCTTCATAGAACTGAAACAAACATGGACATTTATTTTTAGGTCCATTCTGCTGCTGATACACACTTTAGGTTTCTGAATATTAAACTTGTTTCTGCCTTTCATAGTGTGTAACCTGAAGGCCCTGAGTACTTTCTCCCACACTGAAAACACTGGAATGATATAATTATTTGAACATTACCTAATAAGACTGATTCAGGACAGACAATTAGTTATGTTAAACATTTCTAGCAGTCCTTCACAAACAGGGAACAGTCTGTCTATTTTCTCCATCTGTCAGCTGTTGCTGGCTCTTCCTCCTCCTCTTCCTCACACACTGCTGAGTTTGACCTGGTGGATCATCAGGGGATAAGCTGCAGGATTCAAACACAAGTGTAACTTATAAATACATGTTCATACTTTTATTACACAATCACAGAGAAAGAAAAAGAGAGAGAGTGCAGGACAGACAGACAGGAGACAGTCTCAGGTGTATACACTGCTACAAAACAGCACAAGAGAAGGAGGATTTAGTGTTTGTGTTATTACGAGTGCTAAACAAGAAGAGTTCCCAGATGGTACAGTGGACACATGTGTGACTCCTGTGATTAAAGCATCTTTCTTTCAGCTTAACGAGTGAACCGTCAGCTCGTTCAAACAAACGTTAAAGTCCGTTTGGCTCGACACCACTGAACACAGGCAGTAGTATAACATAGCTAACATTAACAGTGCAGTGAATTGTGCTTGTGCATTGATATTCAGGACTGCAAACCGAACAGCATTCACTGACTTTCAGCTTGTTGTGTTTGTGGATATATGACTGACTTTAATTATCCATAAAATCATCACATTCTCTGTAAGATTAAGGTCGACTATTGAACAGCGTATATTTTGAATTAAAGGCTTTAAAACCAAGTTAGTACAAACATCGCTAATGTCCAGTGTTGGGAAGGTTACTTTTAAAATGTATTCCATTACAGAATACAGAATACATGCCCCAAAATGTATTCTGTAACGTATTCCGTTACGTTACTCAATGACAGTAACGTATTCTGAATACTTTGGATTACTTAATATATTATCATGCTTTTTACAACAACGTGAATGTACTATTGCTGTGATTTATTACTATTACTGAAGGTCCGCGACTCCGAACTGTAGTAAAGGGACCTCTGACTAATACGGCAGGGTCCCTGTCGGCTCGTAGCCGAAAAATAGCTTTACTTTGTTGTGTTGGTCAACTTTTCTTGCGAGAGACAGAGAGAGGCATTGAAAGGCTGCTCCAACGGAACTTATTGTTTTCGGAGGAAAACACGAACACGGTGTACAGTCGAGTCTTATAGCTTACTTACAACTGGGCTCCTCAGGCACTCTTCTTGGCTGAAGTGGTTATTATTATATTTACATGCTTCCAGCTCCCGTTTTTCCTCGATGACAACTCGTACCTTTCCACTCCCCTTTTTCTCCCTCCTCGCGCTCACAGACCCATAACGTGTATGGCAGTCCATTCTCCCTGCAACACGGACTACACTGCCCATGATGCTACATTCTTTAGAGCTATGCTTGTAGCATTCTGCCTGTTAGCTTAGCACAACAACAACAACGAAAAGGCGCTCTCTCACCCAGGAAACACACAGTCGCAGAGAGAGAGAGAGAGCGTCGCCCTGTAACCATGGCAACCGTAACGCTGCCGCCTGGAACAACAGAACGTAGCTGTCAAACAAAACCCAAACAGTCCTGACCCGCGACAAAATGAAACAGGAAAGTACCGCAGTGTAATCCATTTATTTCAACAAAGTAACTGTATTCTGAATACCACCTTTTTAAACGGTAACTGTAACGGAATACAGTTACTCATATTTTGTATTTTAAATACGTAACGGCGGTACATGTATTCCGTTACTCCCCAACACTGTTAATGTCACATAACTTTCCCGGCATGTGGTCAACAGTAATGTTTTAATGTTCTTTATTATTAAACATTTGCACATAAATAAATGACATAATATTCAGTACTTACTTTTGAAAGTTTACTCTTCGGCTGCCCCGCTTCCATTTTTTTCGGCAAAATTATCCACACCCACCGCCGCGCTATGAAGTCTGGGATATGTACTTCCTGTCTTGTGTAGTTACTAGGTAACAAACGCTCAACACTGCCCCTAGCGTCCTGGAGCACTTCGTTGTGTTTTGCAGTTTGCATGTGTTTTGGGGTTTGTACGTGTTTTGGAGTTTGTAAGTGTTTTGGAGTTTGCATGTGTTTTGGATTTTGTAAGTATTTTGGAGTTTGCAAGTGTTTTGGATTTTGTACGTGCTTTGTCTCTAGGGGCCACCGTAGGTCATAACATTCTTATTAATAAATTAATTAAAACATCATCATGTTTAACTATATTGAATTCAGTTTAGTTATATCTATATAGCAACGAATTTCAAAAGTCACCTCAAGGCTCTTAAAAAAAACACATTTTCTGTAGTATTTAGTTAGGTAGGGAAGCCTGAAGATCACAAGTCCTGATAATAAGTCTTTGTTAAGTTTACAGGTTTACAATATATACCCATTTCAATTATTTATTTTTACCAGTGAAACCAATATCACATCTCCACATTCACAAATATACATTTCTGACATTCAAAAACAAAAGAAAAACAAATCAGTGACCAATATAGCCACCTTTCTTTGCAAGGACACTCAAAAGCCTGCCATCCATGGATTCTGTCAGTGTTTTGATCTGTTCACCATCAACATTGCGTGCAGCAGCAACCACAGCCTCCCAGACACTGTTCAGAGAGGTGTACTGTTTTCCCTCCTTGTAAATCTCACATTTGATGATAGACCACAGGTTCTCAATGGGGTTTAGATCAGGTGAACAAGGTGGCCATGTCATTAGTTTTTCTTCTTTTATACCCTTTCTTGCCAGCCACGCTGTGGAGTACTTGGACGCGTGTGATGGAGCATTGTCCTGCATGAAAATCATGTTTTTCTTGAAGGATGCAGACTTCTTCCTGTACCACTGCTTGAAGAAGGTGTCTTCCAGAAACTGGCAGTAGGACTGGGAGTTGAGCTTGACTCCATCCTCAACCCGAAAAGGCCCCACAAGCTCATCTTTAATGATACCAGCCCAAACCAGTACTCCACCTTGCTGGCGTCTGAGTCGGACTGGAGCTCTCTGCCCTTTACCAATCCAGCCACGGGCCCATCCATCTAGCCCATGAAGACTCACTCTCATTTCATCAGTCCATAAAACCTTAGAAAAATCAGTCTTGAGATATTTCTTGGCCCAGTCTTGACGTTTCAGCTTGTGTGTCTTGTTCAGTGGTGGTCGTCTTTCAGCCTTTCTTACCTTGGCCATGTCTCTGAGTATTGCACACCTTGTGCTTTTGGGCACTCCAGTGATGTTGCAGCTCTGAAATATGGCCAAACTGGTGGCAAGTGGCATGTTTGCAGCTGCACGCTTGACTTTTCTCAGTTCATGGGCAGTTATTTTGCGCCTTGGTTTTTCCACACGCTTCTTGCGACCCTGTTGACTATTTTGAATGAAACGCTTGATTGTTCGATGATCACGCTTCAGAAGCTTTGCAATTTTGAGACTGCTGCATCCCTCTGCAAGATCTCTCACTATTTTTGACTTTTCTGAGCCTGTCAAGTCCTTCTTTTGACCCATTTTGCCAAAGGAAAGGACGTTGCCTAATAATTATGCACACCTGATATAGGGTGTTGATGTCATTAGACCACACCCCTTCTCATTACAGAGATACACATCACCTAATATGCTTAATTGGTAGTAGGCTTTCGAGCCTATACAGCTTGGAGTAAGACAACATTCATGAAGAGGATGATGTGGACAAAATACTCATTTGCCTAATAATTCTGCACTCCCTGTATTGCACTCAGGGAGTGCCATATATTTGTGCATGTGCTATATATTCATTCAGTATTACCAAATGCCTTCAGATTAATTAACTTGGCAAACAGGAGATGACTAGACAAACAGACATCTTAATTAATTGACAGATAACTGGGACAAGTAACTTGCAGAGATTGAGCTTTACAAAGTGAAGCAAAAGTGATAGATAATCACTCTTCAAACTCAGTCTTCATTTAAAATATTTTTTTAAAGGCAACTTCAAAGAGAACACATGCAGCTTACAAAATAGCTCTCCTTTTACTGTTGAAATAATACATACATCTATGAAATACATAGATCCCACTGGATGATCTGATAAATAATGTGGGTTCCCAATGAGATTCCTAACCTTGGCTTTATTTAAGAGAATGAAAATGTTGATGTACCAAATTTTACTGATGCTTACAACATCCCTGGACTGAGCTGGGCATTTTCCCTTAAAAACAAAATGGCTTCAAGCTAAATACAAAGAACATTCAGGACCTCAAAACTCAGACCAGCAGCCACTATAAACACTATGACTTACCAAGAACATTGGAAATGAGTACATGTTTCTTTACATCAAATGAATACTACTGATTAAAATTTGAAGGATTTAATGTTTTTTCTCAATGAACTACTTCCAAATCCACAACAAAATGATTTGTAACAGTATTAGTTACAGAACAAATGCTCTATTTTCTTTAAGAGTGCTGTGCATTAAAAGAAACAAGACAGGTGAAATCCAAACCAACCCAGCAGGATACACAAAAGCAGAAGCAGAACCATCAATTACCCATTCCCACCCAACCCTCGACCTCCACAGTCCCACCGTACAGACCCGGCATTTAAAGGAGTCTCTGGCCCACCGCAGCCTGGAGGAGAAAGAGGCAGGCCCAGAGAATCTACACAGGGAATATCCACAGGCGCAGAAAGCAGCCGGTGAGTTGTGACCAGTGGTGTGTCCAGCACGTAAATCCCCACCAAATAGCTCCAGTTCCGGAGGCAAGGCAGAAGAAAGTAACTGGGAACAGTTGGAGCAATGGAGAAACTGGGGAGGGGTGAAACCAAGTCCGCCAGACCCATGGCTGGGCCCCATACATGCAAACTAAGCACAATTTCCTAAATCAGCCAGCAACAGCATTCTATTCTGCTTGAGCAATAAAAGTGCTTTACAAAGGCCATCTCCACACTAATACATTTTCATTTGAAAACTCATCTTTTTCTCTCTGTTTTGGCCTTCCGTCCACACTGAGACAGCGTTTTCGGTCAAGGAAAGCGGATACATTTGAAAACGCTGTTTTCGAAAACGATGACACATTTTTGTGATGCGATGCAGTCATGTGACAAATTAAACTAAGACAGCAGTTGTTTTATTTGCTCTCAATTTTGACAGCCCTATTAAAGATTAATATCAGTTTGTACATGCCCCAGATAGCTTTCCTCAAACTCTGTAATTCTCACTCGCTTTTGAAACTTTGTACTTTTGTGTTACTCGCAGCAACAACTCCACCTCATTGTTAGTCCATTTAAAAAACTTGGTGCTTTTCCTCAACATTTTTCTGCAACGTTTTAAAGAGCCAGAAAGTAAATAAACAGCAGACAGGAATTACGCTGGTCGAATTGTGTTGCATTTCACGCATGCGCAGTACTGCAAGCGTTTTCGGCCGTTTCAATGTGGATGCACAACTCTCTAAAAACGACTGAAAACGATAGTGTGGACGCAGAGGGTTTTCAGACGAAAACGCTGTTTGCAAATTTATCCGGGCTAGTGTAGACGTAGCCAAACACAAGCCTCACCCACATGCATTCATACAACAAGTTTATCTCTAACATTCACACTGCATCAGGAATGCATCAGGAGCAATTTGAGGTTCAGTATCTTGCCCAAGGATATTTTTGCATTCAGACTGGAACAGCCAGGGATCAAGCTACCAATCTCCCAAAGCCACCCCACCCTGGCATATATTCATGTCTCAACAGTATGTCCTGGTTCCTTAACACATACATGGATGTTGTCTGTGTCTAAGATGGTATGGTTATAGTAATGTTTCTCTTGCTTAGATCTAGCCTGGGAATCCTTACTGTAAGCATGCCCTGGCTGGGATTCAAACCAATGACTGTAGAAAACATGGACGATGCGACAGCGCCTCCTCCCATTGTGCAAAAATGAAGCCAAAATACTCCGCTTGTGGAGGCTGCTATCTTGCATTTTTGGAGCCAGAGTCTGCGCAGTAGTGACTTGACGTGGAGCGACTGTTTAACGCTCCTGCCCACACACCCGCTGGACGTGACCGCAAACACGCCCCCCTACACTTTTTATATAGCCTGGCTGCTCAAGTTTTTTGCTGGCTTACCGCGATTGACGACTCGTTTCATTAAGGTAAATACAACCATGTCACTATTATAAAAAAAAAAAGACACACAGCTTATCATCTTATAGTTCTAATATCACCTGTTACTCTAATAGTCTGTATTATTGAAGGATTCAGCACTTCTTAGGTTGTTTTTTTTTTTATCCATTTTTAGAGAGCGATGAGATCATCTGCACACTCCACAGAGGCCCAGAGTTACTGTTAATATCAAAAATGTAATGCTGTCCTTTGAGATTTTAACATAAGACTGTGAGTGTAATGGATCTAAAGCTGTTTAAATCTTCACAGCCCACTACAGCCTGGTAACATGGCAACTTTAAAAACAGCAGCATGAGGTTTAAGTAGTGTAGTGTAATTTGTTAGTTTCATTTAATAATAGAGTCCATATTATATCAGCAGCTACATTCACCATGGGGAGAAACTACTGAGGGAGACCATGAGGACTAAGCTGGGTTTTCTGGGTCCAGAGGTTTGGAGAAACTTCTTCCCTTTCTTTCAACACAGCTGTCCTGTGCCAGAAGTTCTGTTGACCCACTGAGAGAGGCTTCATTTAAGAAACACCAGGTATGCCGAAGCTCATCGCATTGATCAAGCAGGACTCATGATCTTCACCAGCAGCTCCCTCACAGGGAAATCATCAGCACTCCTCTGTAGGCCCGCGCCAGAAGATGGATAAACCCAGCATTTCATTAACACTGTGATGGAGACCTTTGCTTTGTGTAATGTTACAAATACTCGGATACTCCCCAGAAGCTCTGGACTTTTACATAAAGATATTATATTCAGTCCTGTAGAAAGTTATATAATTAAATATATATGATACTCTCTGGTTACTCTGGTATGAATAACTCTGAATTACTTTATGGTAAATAACACACTATCTGCAAAAAACTATTTGTAGTTCAACATACAAGTGATGACCTTTGACCTTCGTAGGTTTTATTTAATTGTGTCAGAGAAAATCTCATGTGCTCTTCATACAGCTGAGTACATCAAGTGTTTAAAACGGAAGCTGTGCAGGTCTGAGATCAGCAGCTCTCTGAAACACCAAACTGAGGTCCTGTTAATGCTGATGTATAGTGACACAGTTACATGGGTGATTAATCCTTTTGACTTTTTGTCTTTAACTTCATCAATAAAACAGCTGCAGCTTTCACTGACAGCACATGTGGTACTTTAACCTTTGTACTATTTTCATCAGTTCATTTTGCATCTGTCTGCTGTCATTGGGTGGTGCTGAGGTCCGAATCTGAGGGCAGCTCCTGTAATCACAAAGAGAACAGAATCATCACAAACTCAAATATAAATTTTATCCCTCAAAATTGAAATAAAGCTGATCCTTCTCTGTTCTCACACATTCAGGATCTGAAGTTCTTCTCTTACATTTTTTTCAGTATTACAGTACAGTACAGTACTTTAATCCATCGTTACTGCTTAATGAGGAGTTATAGAAGTACAAGCTTTTTTAAAAAAAAAAAAATGGTGTTACTGTCTTTACAGATGTGGCAAGAGACTGAAAACGTGCTGTTGTTTGCACATATTTAATAATCAGCTCTGCACAGGAGCTGAAGCAGAGTGCAGCCTGTTGCATTTACAGTACAATACAACACAATATAAGTACAGTAACAGTAATTAGTGACTGAGCAGCCCGGGGCGTTTCTCTTGATTTCTTGATTTCTTTAGTCAGGGTAAATCCATTCACCTGCACGGGTTAGCTAAACGAACTTTACAAAACAAGTTTCCCTGACAGCTGAGTGCTCATTTTAGCTAGCTAGGTCTCAGGACCTAGCTAAGGACGGTAGTTATGGATTAGCTTACAAACGCATTTAACTTACCGAAAAAGTGCAGCGGAGCCTCGGGTCCTTCTGTCGGGTAGTCCAGTTTACTGAAGAACACCTCAGGCTGTCAGGTTAAAACAGTCGGTCCTGTTTTCGCAACGTAAATGCTGGCCCTCCTCACAGAGCCTACGCTCGATCTGCTATTCAGATCAGAGATAAGCAGTTTCTCCGTGACTGCAGCTGCCAGTCAAAGCTGCTATGATGATGGAGAGGAGACCCCTTGGACATCAATCAGCGTGATGAGAACTATTGAAAACAAAAGAAAGAATCTTTGGAAAAAAATTATCTGAGGAGAATTAATTTATTTTAGTCTGACCCCAGTCCCATCCGCTAACATGGATTTATGACCTATACTGCAGCCAGACACCAGGGGGCGATAAAGACGTTTTGGCTTCATTTTTGGGGAGCTGTTGCGTTGTCCATGTTTTCTACAGTCAATGATTCAAACCAACCGAATCAACAAGTTCATCACTAAGAGCTAATAAGAAAAGAAATTCAGGAGTGAAGTGACCTTTAGTCAGCTCTATATGAATGAGATGAAGCTGTACGCCAGTAGTGAGTGAGACTAAGGCTACGTTCACACTGCAGGCGAAAGCGCATCAAATCCGATTTTTTTGACCCTATGCGACCCATATCCGATCATGGTATGACAGTGTGAACGGCACAAATCCGATATTTTTAAATCCAATCTGGGTCACTTTCGTATGTGATACTGAATCCGATACATATCCGATGTTTTAGAAAGCGACTGCTGTTTGAATGGTCATGTCGCATTAAATCCGTCTTTTACGTCACTGACACAAGACAGACGCCAATTATCAGCGCCGGAGAAGACCCCGATAAGACATCACAAACACTTCCTGGCCATCCAGTGTACATGTCAGTGAAACTGTTGGGAAGACAACGTTGGAGAAACATGAACATTTTATTTGTACTGTATAATCTGCAGATTCTGACAGGAATCTGCAACTATCCTTTGAAGCACCGCTCCTCTCTAAAACAGCAATAAGGATAATTAGTAGGTTATTTACATTATTATGTAAATAACAAAATAACTTAAAGCAAAACTTGGGAAACGTAAAGTCCGAAGTCTTTATATTAAGGGCCATCAGTCAAACAATACTGTTTGCTCTGGGTCTAAACAGAGCCGTTGTGGGTGACGTCTTCTTTTGCGCATGCGGGCCGCTTTGAGCGTTCACACTAGAGCGCGTTTGCTGTCGCATTTTATTTGTAGTGTGAACAAGCAGACAAAAAAATTGGATTTGATTAAATAATCGGAATTGAGCATTAAGACCTGCAGTGTGAACGTAGCCATAGACTCGCTGATCCACCTCACCATGATTTACAGCAAAGACATCAGATTGTCAGTTATGTTTGGCAACTGTCAAACATGCACAATATGTTTGACAATTGAAACTGTCAAACATATTGTGCATGTTTGACAGTCGCAGGTGCAGTTGAAGAATTTGGAGATAGTCATCGATCTTTATTTTCCCAGTACACCAGTCGCAGTACACGTGAGTCAAACTTAAAGCAGACCTTTGAACAGGGGCTTCTTTCTGGTTCAGCATCCTCTTAGTCCACTGTAATGTAAAATTAGTGTTCAAACAGTTTCCAGTTCAGTGTTTTATAAGCCTTGGTGTTTCCTAAACATCCTAATGAACTTCTTCTCATCTGAGAGTCACAATTTGGATCCTCTTGGGGGTGGCTGTAGCTCAGGTGGTAGAGGCCGGGGAATGGTGAATGTCAGTGCCACAGTCACCTACTAACCGGAAGGTCGGTGGTTCAATCCCCGTCTGCACCAGTCTGCAGGCCAAATATCCTGGTGCAAGTTACTAACCCCAGGTTGCTCTCCTATGCATCCATCGGAGTGTGAATGTGTATGTATGTTAGTCAGATAGCACTAAAAACTTGGAAAAGTGCTTGTGTGATTGGGTGAATGAACGAGTTATATAAAATTATATATATCTATCTTATATATCTACGCTATCTGAGCACTTTGAGTGCTCAGATAGCGTAGAAAGGTGCTATATAAGAACAAGTCCATTTACCATCTTCCATACCTTGACAAAGTGGTGAAACATCAGAATAAAGAATAATTTATGGTTCCATACATACAAATATGGGTGTAATAGGGCAATCGTCAGTCTGCATGGATGACATCAAGCATGAATGAGAGCCACTCTCTCAAGCACCGTTGAAATTTTTCTACAGAAATTATCTATTTGTGCGTGTAATATTAAAAGGGAGCTTCTGCCTCATTACAATAGGCTTAATAGCAATCATGCACATGGGACCAGGAGGAAGAACTAATTCAATATTTAATTCTAAACCTATCATCATGATGATTAACATAATATGGAAAATACTATTCCATGTTTCTTTACTAGACTAGTAATATATATTTTACTGGCTGGGATAGTGGCTTCATCTCAGTAGATAAAAAGTTATCATCTAGAGTTCAGAGTACTGCAAAGTGGATGTAACCATGCTGAAATCATTTGCCTAATAAGCACTAATTATAGTTCAAGGGCAGTGAAATTAAAAGGACATTGCAATAAGTTAATGGTATTGCTGCCATGTTTGAAGGAGTATAAATAACATGCAAATATAGTTGTGCTAATACATGTGGTAACCAAAGCAATAATCAAAGCCTCATTACAACAAATTGTTATTTAAAATGAAAATGGATTTTATTATTCTTTACTTTGGAGTAAAACTTTCAATAAAACAAATGAACAAAACACATTTTAAATTAAATTCTGAGAGTGCAATATATGTTTAAATTATATATTTAAACATATATTGCATATACATATATATTATGTAGTAAACTGTTAAGCATACATTTCAACACCCTGAATGTACACATCATCAGTAGTCATTAAAGAGGGAATTCCATGAGGGGGGTCACACATGTTGCAGAGATAACAAGCTCTCCTCAGTGTCCCCAGCAGTAGTAATGCATAACCACAAAGCATCTATATCTGAGTACTGCAACTGATAACTGGCACTGGGCTTCCTATTTTTAGCTTTAGTGGAAAAAAATACAGTACACTTTTTGTTTGACAAGAAACCAGCTTGGGCTGTCAAAGCTCAATGACAACACTCACATAACATCTATCTTTTATTACTCGCAGACAAAGAGAAAAAGACTGTTTTTTTCCTCACTTTCAACATCTCAATATTGCTAAATACATATTGCTTTTCCAGTAACCTTGGCCCAATTTCTTTCTTTCTCCCTACTTTGATACCTTCTGGCATTTCCATTTGGGTGAGAGATCATGCTGGTGCTCAATTAAAAATATGAAGTTACATGCAATCTCTCTGCAATCGATCCAAAAAGTCAGCTCAAGGTGACGTCTAACACCCTGCAGTTGTGTTTTATAATCATGCTGGTCTTTTCTGAGCCAATCATAGCTCCTTCCAAGTCAGTGAGCTGGCATGAGTCATGACAGCTACTCCCTTTCAATAAAAGGGACTGTTAAAAAAACCCAATATCTTACACTTTTTCATGAGGAGCCACTTAATTTTCTTGTTGATACCGTTTATCAATCTCTTGTTATAATTTCTACTTTTTTGAAACTGTTTTGCAATACTGCACTTGCACTTTTTACTTTTTACTAAAGCAATACGTCTCAGAAGAGATTAAAGACAACCATGTCATCACAATGAGTGATACCAGTTTTCTATGCATACACCATGCACGTAGTTCATTCAGATACATGCAGGGGTCTAGAGTGCGACCAAATTTTTCAGTGGCGCGACTAAAAAAAATCATTGGTCGCATAAAAAAGAAAAAAAAAAGTTTCCGCAACTCTGAAAGTCTCCGTGTGGTCAACAACTGACACACATCATGCCCCTATCGTGTGTCCCAATCAGAGAGGTCCCGCCCCTGACTATCTCTGCCGTGGTCCTGTGTGTTGTTTGAAAGTGCAGGTGGAAGAGGGAGGTGATGAGCTTGAATAAACCGATATCGATTCAGTAAATCCTGAATGGACTTTTAAATATAAATGTATTTTGCCAGAAACACCAGAATCTCAGGTTAAAGCTCTCAAAAAATATTTCAACAACCACCAAACAGCTAAAACAGCAAATGAGAGCACAAAGACGTAAACACAGAGCACGGACCCGACGCATCAGAATCAGCTTTCTCTTTCTCGCTTTTTCACCCAACTGGGCTGAAAGCCGACAACTCACTGATTCTGATGCGTTGGCGGGCCCGCGCTTTGGGTTTACGTCTTTTTTGTGCTAGATTCTGAGCTGCAGGTTTTGTCTCTCTCCAACCAAAATTCACTGAACCAGCAGCAAAACAAGATCCAAACTACGATTCACATTTGATAAATATCGTCAATAATTCCCTCTTACTTTTGCTGTTTTGCTTCCACCACGATAAAATTACACTTCATGCACAGCTTTCACTCTCTCTCTCTTTGTGCTTCAAGAACAGTTTCCCATCTCAAATCTCTGTTTTCTGTTTAAATTAAATGTCCTTGGACAAGAAAGCCTAATTTCTGCTCTTCACTGCTGAAGAAATTTATACTTTTTAAAATTATGCAATATTGCAGAATATTTTTAAGGTTATCTGCTATAAAAAGCCAGGCCAGAAAAATCTCCTTCATAGTGAGTAGCCTAGGCCCGACAGAAGTGGATGTAGCTGTGGGTAATACGAAAAGATGAAAAGAACGATTGATAACTTTTTTGATAAGTTAAGGCCTGAGCCGTCTGAAATTCATAGCCAGTGCTCTGACACAGAGCTATCAATCTCTAAACGCTGAAAAAGCACAGAAAATACATTATATGCTGCAATAAATGCACTGCTCAAGTGTCCCCTCTCCCCACTGCCTTTCAGCAGCAGGCAGCAGCAAACAGGTCGTCAGAGGAGGCCAATGTGATGATTAAGTTTAACATTGTCTACAATATTGCCAAAGAGTGCCAACGCACTTTAAGCACAAGCACTTTTTCAGTAGCTTATCTTTCTTGTAGAAATGCGCTCCAAATAAAGAACTTTGTGTTAGTTAATCATTTACAAATCAATATTGTCTGCAGGGGCGGAGCGTGGGGGTGGCTTACTGGGCTTAAGCCCGGGTTGTTTTGTCAGAAGCCTGGGGTCTTTTGGAGTGTAATTTTTTCATAGTTAGATGCCTGGCTGACAACTGTATAAAACAAAAAGTACACACAATATTCGAAGCACATAGTGCACACTGTGGGAATTTACGACTGTGCGTGAATCCCCCCTGATATTGGTATGATCCAAGCTCAGGCACTAAGCGACTGAGCGAGAGGGCGGGGCAGCTGCTGCCTGTGAGTGCGCTGTTGTAGAGACGGAGCCAGCCATACTAAGGAGAGTTTAAGTTTGACCAGGTACCAAAGCAAACCATTCGTACCGTACAAATAATGTAAATATGACGGTGCATCACGAAAGATTGATATCAAACTGATCACTTGACTAATATTACGTTACTTGCTCTTCAAGTGAATCAACAAATGGCGAAATGAAAAGCTGAACAAATGCTATTTTTTTAGAGAGTCTTAGCTTACGTGTGTTTATTTCATATTTTCAATTCTTACCCTCCCCGACTAAATCGGTTTCAGTTATGTACTAAAATATAAGGATGGACATTAGAGGCTTCTTTCAAAGAAAAAACTCAGGTAAATGTTATTTTATATATTATGCTTTGTATGTTGTTCAGTATATTTCTATGCAAAACAAGAGGGATTTCAGTACACAGCAGGATATTCACATTTGTAACCAGATATTTACATACACTTTAGGGAGAAAACATAAAACATTTTTACTGTACAACATCAATTTAGAGTAAACTTTTGTTTTAGATAAATATTGAAATATATTTTGAATTAGTTAAATGTCAGAATAAAGAGAGAGAGATCTGTCTATTTTTATCACTTTCATCAAATTTAGGAGCACATGTACACTAAGTTTATTGTTAATTAATAAGAAAACTGCAGACGATTCCATTCTGAGCTGAAGAAGCTTCTGATAGGTTAGTAGAGTCCATGTGAGTAAATTGGTGGCACACCTGTGGATGCATATAAGGCAAAACACAGAGCCTGTTTCTGTGACATGGGAAAATCAAGAGATGTCAACCAAAACACCTGGAAAAGAATTGTGGAGCTCCATAAGTGTGGCTCAATTTTGAATACAATTTGGTGCCATTTACAATTAAGAAATACAGATAGTTTCTCTCTTTATTCTTAAAGTTAACAAATATGTTTTTTGTATTTATAAATCTAAAAAAATAAACATTTAGTCTGATTTGATGTTACAATTAAAAAAGTGTTTGTGTTTTGATCTGAAGAGTTTGTAAATATCTGGTTTCAACTGTATATTTGATGATTGTCAGCACAAAGAGGGAGAGAGAGGAGAATGAGGACAGAACAGAGATGGAACAAGAGCAGGTGAGACGCACATGTTAGTCAAATGGTCGTTTACCAAAAGTATCACCGTATCATAGGTACTCATGTACAGTATCTCATATTTATTAAGTCTCTATATTTATTAAGTTATGCAGGCTTGTTTGCACAACAAGGCTAAATAATTATATAAACTTTTCTGAATCTAAATAGTGGACTTTGGTAGAATTAAAAAATAAGTGTAGTGCAGGTCTATGATGATTTTTAGTGCTACTATCATCTAGTTCTGATTCTGGTTCTGTCTTGGTTAAGTCCTCAGTAGTCCTGATTTTGAACTCTTGTAGTCCTGTTTTAATTCTGGATCAGTTCTGGGTCTGGTTGAATTGGGGTTTAGTCCCTGTGTCTTGATACAGCCCTGACCTTGTTCTGCCTTGCTGCTTAATTAAAAAACTAGTTTAAGGTGTCCTGCACATGTGATAAATTTTTTTCCCTATATGAAGTCATTCTTTTTTGAACAAAACTCAAAACAGAGCCTATTAATCTTTCAGTCATTTCTACCCCCCCCAAAAAAAAAAAAAAATCCCACATGCATACTACCCTTTTGGGCTAAGCCCCGGGTGTTTCAAATGTCTGGCTCCGCCTCTGATTGTCTGTATGGACAGCAAATTTCCCCCCAGAAAAGTGCGCCTAAAATTGGGGTGCGCCTAAAAGTTAGTCTAGAGCCCTGACGTGTATTTATATTATATATTGCTTCCCCCCCTCATTGTTGTTTTCTTTTCTTTACTTTTGCACCTTTGTGGTCCAGCTACCCAATTTCGCTGTGCAAGAAACGACACAATGACAATAAAAAGCTCTAAGTCTCTAAGTCTAAATCAATTGGTGCAATGTGTTAGGTGGGAAAAGTGCAAGCTAGTAGTGGCAGCAGTAGCTGTCTTAAAACTGAATTAAAAAAAAAAAAGAATTTACTGTCCCTTGATTAGGTTTCCTGCCATAGAAAGAGAAGCCAGTCCAGTTTCTTCCTCATCTAGGCAAAGAGAAAGAACATTTACATGAAAGAGTTCTCCTTGTATGTTGTTTTTAGACAGCAGAATATAGATCGGTGAGTCAAAGTGGTAGAGTGAGAATTGCAGATTCAAGGAGCATAGCAACACAGCAGCCATTCATAGATGAAGAACTTATATATGTATATAAGTATACATATATATATATGTATTATATGTCAGAAAGTCATTAGGAGCAGTTGCTGGTGCTTATGCTACAATGCTACAATGAATTCCTAACTGAAGATATTAAGACCTCACTTTTGCCTTAGGAACCAAACCTATTAATATCCCATGGCATTTGCTCTTTTATCTATTTTGCCAATAGTAAACCAAAATGAAAAAGCCCAGAGGTAAAATGCCTTTGTTCAACATTTACAAGACAGCACCTCATTACAACTCCAACTGTATAGGTGAAACTCGAAAAATTAGAATATAGTGCTAAAGTTCTTTTATTTCAGTAATTGAACTTACAAGGTGAAACTAAACTATAGACTCATTACATGTGAAGTGAGATATTTCAAGCCTTTATTTGTTATAAATTTGTTGATCGTGGCTTACCGGTTGTGAAAACCCCAAATTCAAAAGAAAATTTGAAAATTACACTAAATCAATAAAACAAGGATTTTAAATAGAGAAATGTCAGACTTCTGAAAAGTATAATCATGCATATGTACTCAGTACTTGGTTTGGGCCCTCTTTGCATGAATACTGCCTCAGTGTGACATGACATGGATGCAATCAGCCTGTGGCACTGCTGAGGTGTTATGTGAGCAGCCTTCAGCTCTTCTATATTGGCCGGTCTTGGGTCTCTTATCTTTCTCTTGGCAATGCCCCAAAGATTCTCTAGTCCAGGTGAGTCAGGTTAGGTGAGTTTGCTGGCCAATCAAGCACAGTAATTCCATGGTCATTGAACCAGGTTTTGGTACTTTTGGCAGTGTGGGCAGGTGCCAAGTCCTACTGGAAAATGAAGTCAGCATCTCCATAAAGCTCGTCTGTGTTCCAAAATGTCCTGGTAGAAGGCTGTGTTCACTCTGGACTTAATAAAGCACAGTGGACCAACACCTGCAGATGACAAATCAACACAGACTGTGGAAACTTCACACTGGACTTCAAGCACCTTGGATTGTGTGTCTTCTTCCTCTAGACTCTGGGACCTTGGTTTCCAAATGAGATGCAAAATTTGCTCTCATCAGAAAAAAGTACTTTGGACCAGCAACAGACCAGTTCTTTTTTTTCTTTAGCCCAGGTAAGACACTTCTGACGTTGTTTGTTGTTCAGGAGAGGCTTGAGGAATACGACATTTGAAGCCCGTGTCCAGGATCTGTCTGTGTGTGGTGACTCTTGATGCACTCCAGCCTGAGTCCACTCCTTGTGAAGGTCCCCCATACTTTTGAATGGCCTTTTCCTGACAATCCTCTCCAGGATGCGGTCATCCCTGCTGCTTTTGCACCTTTTTCTTCCAAGCTTTTCCCTTGTAACTATTAATGTGCTTTGGGAACATCCAACTTCTTTTGCAATTAACGTTTAAGGCATTTCCTCTTTATTGAGAGTGTCGGTGATGGTTTTCTGCAGAACTGTCAGGTCAGCAGTCTTCCCCATGATTGTGATTCCTACTGAACCAGACTGAGAGATCATTTAAAGGCTCAGGAACCCTTTGTAGGTGTTTTGGATTAATTAGCTGATTATAGTGTGATACTTTGAGCCTACAATTTACAATATTCTAATTTTCTGAGCTTTTGAATTTGGGGTTTTCATAAGCTGTAAGCCATGATCAACAAAATTATAATAAATAAAGACTTGACATATCTCGCTTTGCATGTAAAGAGTCTATATGATATATTTGTTTCACCTTTTAAGTTGAATTACTGAAATAAATGAACTTTTGCACGATATAATTTTTCGAGTTTCACCTGTATATTAGCTATTCCTTGCACCTACACAGACTATAGCCATTGCAGAGCCATTCAGTAACCTGACTGTTGTGACACAGTAGTTTATTTGTGTTTTGATTTTAAAGAAATATTCAGCTATGATCTGAGACACACCATATGTCATAGTGAAGTATCTTCCCTGTGTTACTACTGCTTTAAAACAATGGAGATTTGCTGTTTAATTCAGGTTCAGCCTTGCTTAATATAACAGTGACTGATGGCTTAACTGCTTTGCTTTCAAGTGGTTCTTGACAAGCAAATACAGCTTAGAAGTGATAATTGGATTTACTGATAAACACTCAAGTTTGAGATTCATAAACATTTTTAACCTACAAACTTTTTTTCTATTTGATGGCTTTAGGTTGTGAACATCTAACGTCCAATTTGGCAGACACATCTCTAGCTATGTGACTGTGTCAGACCAGTTGTGACTTTTCTGTGTGGATGTGCATGTTCTGTGTGTGATCTTTCACTCTCCAAACACATGGTTATTAGGTCAATTCATGATTTTGTCTCAATCTTTCTTCCTCACCTTTAGCAACTGGATGTTTCTTTGTTTGAAAAGATAAAGCTCTCTGACTCTGCATGAAATGCAGAGGGCTAAACCAAATAACTGTCTAGAACGAATGCACATTGTCTTTGTTGCCCTTCATGTCAAGCTATTGCAGGAAGCCTCCATCTTTTCCAAGCTTGACCTCAGGAACACCAACCATATCATTTGGATCGAGGCGAGCAATGACTGTAAGTTGTGTTTTAAACTGGAAATGAAACGCTAAATGTATAAAAGCTAATTTACACCATTGAGCCCTGTTTTTTAAAAGCTGACATAACATAGGGAGACACTAAAACTAATAATCACTTTAATGGGGGTCACTTTTGTACTGCCCTGGGCTGCAACAATGAGTTTTATGTGAAAACCGAGGATATACTGTCTACTACCACTCTCTATTGCTTAAGCTGTCAGTGGTTCTTTGTTGTTTGGCTGGCTACACTGACACTGTTAGCCAGAATGTTCTGGCTTGTAAAGCACTTTATAAACTCTAGGACTATGTGAAGGAGAGCCTGTTTGAATCACCAGACCAACAACTTTTCCTTGAAAGGCAGGTGTTCAAGAATAACTGGTGTTGCAAATGAACCAGTGGCAGTCAACCAGATGTGTGGTAGACTTGCTTTTCAGGAGCTGCTACCGACAAACAGGAAATGAACACTGAATATTTCATCTGTGACATTTGTGAGGTTAATTTAAACACAGTCCTTCATTGTTATTGCTCAATAAAAAATTAAAAACTTTCTCAGGTTATCTGGTGATATTCCCATGCACGACGTGACTGCAAAAATGGCAGTTAAATATAGGTCACCACACCGATGGTGTTCACAAGACTGCCTTCATTATTATTCACCCTGCACTTATTACTCCGATGTGATGTCACCGTTGTCGCTTCAGAACTAAAGTGTAGTTTACTTTGTATGAACTCAAATGGAGTCCATTCAGCTGTTCTCTGTGGCCAAGTGCATTAGGATATAACCTGATTAACTTGTGACACATATGCGCCTCGCTCTATCAACTTCACACCGAATCCAAAAAGCTGTCTCTCTGTTTCATTGGTATTTTGAGATCCTGTCCATCATCAGTCCTGTTACTGTCTGCTTCAGATTAACAATTCTTTCCTTGAGTCCAAGTTTTCCAGTATAGTTATTTGTTACGAAAGACTGATAATAAGACAAAATACACCTATATTTTTATTGTGTCGGTCATCTAGAGTACAAAATTGTTCGTTTTGAGCCTCACATATTTTTTCTGTTTTTTTTTCTGTTTATATTCCCTGTTCACTGGACTCTTAGTAACAAGGTGTGAGGTAACACTGGTGGTGGTGTGACAGACAGGCTTACAAGATTGTATTCGGAGACAGGAACCAGCATCCTATTATTGAAAATGGGATCAGTTGTCCCTGGTGCTATTTCGAATAACCAGTCAATGAAAAGAGTTGTGCCACTGTGTATAATGCAGGGTTTTGAATAATTATCCAGTAATCGTGCAATTGTGCAGCTGTGTTAAAAAAAACTGATTGTGTCAGGGTCCTGGGTCTCTGGACCCACTGTTTTCAGTTTCTTGTGCCTCAGTGTGTTTGTATTATAAATTTATGTTCTAAGTTTTCTTTGTTGCCCTAGTTTATTCAGAGCCTAGTGTCCTAGTTTGAGTTTCTTGTATATTTAATAGCGTTCCCTCATGTAGTTGCCCCCTGTGTCTCCCTTTGTGTAATCGTGTTTATATTGTGATGTTAGTTCTGGTGCCTTGTGTTCTGTGTTTTCCTCACCCCGTCATGTGCTGCTCCTTGTTCTCTCTCCCTCCCTCCAGGTTGCCTCTGTGTACGTCCTGTGTTGCGTTGAAGGTTCGTGTCTGGTGTCAGCATTTTCAGTTTCCGTGTCTTTCCCGTCCTGTCACGTGTAATTATCCTCAGCTGTGTTCCCCATTTGCTTCCACTTTCCTCGTTACCTTCTGTGTATTTATGTCAGAGTCCCCCTCTGTTCCGTGTCACGTCGTCCCTCATAGCTGTGTGTGATTCTCCCTGTGTCTCCTTGTGCACATTATAATTAGTTTTTCCCAGTTTAGTTTTGTATTGTTTATATGATCTGTTTCCCAGCAATAAAGCTGTGTTTTTGAGTTTAAGTTCTGTTCCCGTGAGTTTGCGTTTGGGTCCATTCCTGCCTGCCACACAGCCGAAACATGACAGATTGTTTTTGAAGTTGTTTTAAATATGACAGGCTGGTATCATAAATTACATATCTGTCATGATCCTGGGCCATGTTGGCCCAGCATTCTTAGTTTTCATGTATTTTTGTATTTTGTTCTTTATTTAGGCCATGGTTCCTGGGTTGCTCTGTTAAGTTGTTTCTTATTTGATTTCCCCTTGTGACTTTTACCCCCTGTGTGCCCCTCTGTGTCTCTGTGAGGCTCGTCTCCCCTTCTTGTGTTTTATTCCATGTTTCCCCAGCCCGCTATGCCTGTGCTCTCCTGTCTCTCTCTCTCCTCCTGTCTGCACCTCTGTGTACTTCCTGTTTTACTTTGACAGTCTCCCGTCAGTGTTGTGTTACTCCTGCCGTGTCTTGTTATGATTATCTGTGTCAGCTGTGTTTCCCGTGTGCTCCCACTTCCCTCGTTAACCCTCTGTGTATTTATGTGCATGTCTGGTGTCGCGTCGTCAATGTCTCTTCCCCGAACCTGTGTGCTTTTCTGTGTTCCCTCGGTCCTCAGTTAGCATTCCCAGTTTAGTTCTGTTTCTTTGTGAAGCCTGCAATAAAGCAGTGATTTTGAGTTCAGCTTTTTGTCTCCGTGAGTTTTGCATTTGGGTCTTCATCTGCCTCCACACAGCCAGTTCATGACAATATCAATAAAGGACCTAATCATTTTGATGTTGTTGATAAATGTTCTCCATTTTTAACGGTGCCCTAGCCTTAACTCTAATCTTTGCATGAAAAGTACATACTGGATTTGCCTAAAGTACTGTTCTAATTATATGCAAACCCATTGTATCACATTCAAAATTAATAAGTGTCCTTAAAAAGATATGCTTGGTGAAGATGTATGCCAGATATATACTAGGAGACATCAGTGTTGGTATTTATTATGTAGGAAATTTTTGACCAAAAAGTGACTTTATATGAAAACATATACTGGCAGCTAAAGACAGAAGTACATCTTTTCTTTACCCTAGTCACAACACACAAAACACATTTTTGTAGCTCACAAGCCTGCACTGGTGTGGGACGTCTTGGTTCCATACAGTGTTTTTGACAGTGACATGACAGCAGTCTTTTATGACTCCCTTATATTCCCCTACAGTGACAGCAAGGGAATGGAGAGAGCTGCCAAGAATCATGGAAAGGAATCCCTGTCAAGTGTTACCCTGAGGCTTTCCCTCCTTCATGTCAAGATAGATAACCATGAGAACCTCATGGAGGGCAGAGAGAGAGAAAGGAAGACAGAGACAGGGAGAGAGAGAGAGAGAGCGAACAGACCTGGACAAAAAAGGGCGCACAACTGTGTTTCTAAGAAGCTGGGGTTATTTTTTTCTGGATGAGATAGCAAGCGTCAGTTTTTCTTAGCAAAATAAAAAAAAATTTTTTTGCTTTTACTAATTTTCAGTTTGCTTACATTTACATATTTGCATGTTCTGCCACAGTCAGCTTTTACATTTGATTTGACTGAAAAACTCTCCAATAATGGTAAGTAAAGTAAGTAAAAGTAAGTTTTTTTTTTAATGGCACTGGAATATATTAATAATTTTTCATACTTGTCAGATTTACTTGTTTTATTTTGTCAAAAGTGTCATTTTAACTTTTACATTACATTTTAATTCAGTTCAATTTTATTTATACAAAACCAAATCACAACAACAGTCGCCTCAAGGCGCTTTACATTGTGTGATAGACCCTACAATAAGTAGTAGAAGTTAAAAAAACTTATCCTAGAATGTCAGGTTGTGTGTTTGTGATTCATTGGTTAATGCAACCCAATACTACAGGTTGGTATGCAGAGAGAGCCTGAACATACAAAGTTCTTTGTGTCCAATACCAAAATGTGATACCACCATAAATGTCTCTGTGTCATTGACATATACGTTTTTAATCCATACCTTCTGGTGTATTGTGCTAAATTTAGCGATCTAAAAATAGTAAACAAAGAGCCCCCCACAACACACACAAACACACACGAAAATAGATGAAACGGATTACATTGAACTGCACTCAAACAGTTGCTAATATTTGCATAGCCATTAGACATAAGAAATATCAGTTTCCGTCATATTACACTCAGTGCCAGAGAGCTACCTAAATATCACAGGAAACAGAACCTATCCTTTTTGTCTCTCTCCTCATTGCCAAACAGCAAACGGGTCAATAACCCATCATTATAGGGCTTCACACTTCGCTGCCTTCAAATTGACTGCCTGAAGGATTAAGGAGAAAGGCAACAATGGCAAGATGAGACAACATTGCTCATCTTCTCTACCTACCTAAAAACCCAGGGTACTAATACTGGAGCTTAGCTGAACAAAGTGGAGGCAGCATGACATCTCCTACAATTTCCAATGGAAAGTAGAGCAGTGCATGAAGTAGGTCAAAAGTCACATACTAGAGTCACAAAAATATTGATATTTAATTGTCTTAAATGAAATGGTCTCCAATAAAATGTTGGCTAATAGTAATTCTTTGTACTTCTGTCTGGAATGGACACCTCTACAATCTTTATCTTATCCCTTGCTCATTTGGCACTTGCTGGTTGACACTTACACATTTTTTGTTGTCTTTCATATATAAGCAGTCTCTATAGGGAATAGAGTGTAATCTTCATAATACATGTTACATGGAGCAAGAGGTCATTCAGCACTTTAGAAAATACACGTTTATGTAGATCAGTACTATCTTATTTACTGTCTTTGTCTTTGTTAACAGCAGAAAGAATTCTCAGATTTAAGAGAATCTATTATCTAAGCAAACCCCAAATGACTGACTTCCTGTTTACCTCTGAATAGAAATAAAACATTTGTAATTAGCTTTATGAAACAGAAATTTTGCCTATGTTCTGCATATATATATATTGATGAAGAAATGATTTTATTAATGTGATTAGGGGTTGTCATGGTGATTCTGATAATTAAAAATTAAATTTCATTATGCTTTTAATTATGATAAGATTGCTGTGAAAGCTATCATGACATTTTCCTAGATATTTTTGTGTGTGTGTTTTAATTAAGGTGAAACTTGTCCCATTTGCAAATTCTATTTATTCAAAAACTAATATTTACACACCTGCTGTAACATCTGCTTGTGGTAGCTTTGGTACAGAATCATACATATCTCCCTATAGAGAATAATATCAACTTGTCCTTTTCTTGAATGTGACTCAAAAAAACTCATGTGTGTTTATAATTTGAGAAATCGTGTTTGTCACTTTCTGGAGCTCTAAGTATATATCTCACCATTAAAACCAGAGATGCCAGTCAAACCCATGATTTAAATTTAAAGCTTGAGTCCTTTTTGCAAGGAGGAGGGAAAGAAGCAAAAGCAAAACTCTATTTTTGGAGAAAACATGAAAAGACAAAAAATGAAAAGTAACATCAACCATGTTGTGTATCAATGTAGTGTTGATACTTCAGCATATCCCAAGGGAAGTCAGCAGTGGAGTCTGTTTTTGATTCGTCATTTTATTATCTCTTTGGGTCCTAGACAAGGTGCTGGCTGGCTGGGCTGCCTGGCGTTATAACTGGGGCTAATGGAATTCGAATGTTGGGGCCTCATCTCTCTGTTGTGATGGCTGGGTGACAGGCCCTGATGGATTGCTGGAGCTGAAGGCTCGCCTGACAGTCACGCTCGGTTGATGGATTGTGAAATGAGACAGACATACAAAAGCTGTGGGCAGCCCAGACCAAGAGTGACCCCCCCACTCCTCAGCATGCACCCTGCACCATCTTCCTCAGTTAACCAGTATACTGTCTATGACAGAGAAACCAAAACACTTCCTCCCTGATTTGTTGCCTGGGTAACATGGGTGGTTTAGCAGGATGCCATGGACTCAGTGGGCCCAGCCTTGGGACCTGGCCAAGTTTTTTTGATGAGGGTCTGTGGGTATCTATCATGCTGACATTTCATGTGAATTCCCCTCTGAGGGGATCAAATTATCTACTCCACATCAGCACTCACATCAGGCAAATTTAAATGGTTAGGTATCACAGAACAAATTTGTACTAAGTCATAAATAAGTAGTTTTTATGGTACCGTTACAACAAGTTTTAATATTAACAAAATAATCAACAAATTGCAAAGTAATTATCAACTGGCTTCTGAAAAACAAAATAAACTTAACATATTTTGTCACTGAGTATGGTATAGGCCTAGAAAAAATTATATATTATAGTTAATGTGTAATTATACAGTAAAACCCCTAATTTCTGTACAATTAGGCTAAACCTCTGTACTTCAAGCAGTAGCATGCTGACAGTTAGGTAGCACCACATAGATAAAAACATGATTGGCTTTTTTTTTAATTGACAACACAGCACTTCTATTATCATTGCTTATTAACAATTAATTAAATGCTACCAATAATTGATTTTCATGAGTCTTGATCCCCATTCAAATGATATTTATTTCTCATTTTTGGAGGGTAATGGTATTATTACCAGATCTACTAAGTGATATAAATAAGTATATAAATTATTTCCCTCACTGGTACCTGAAGTGACCTCCTGTTTTTTCAAAGAGTGTCTAGTGCTCCTGCAATTTAAATTCTGCCTCCAGCTGCAGCTTTTTTTTTTTTTTCGGTTCATAGGAAGTGCTTCTTTTTAACGTATGATATTAAAAGAAAATTTTAGAAGAAATTTCAAATAGGACAAGTTAAACATATTAGTATCAACTTACTTTAAGTCAGTTGAAATCTATTTTCATCCTGGGGCCCTCTATATTGTATGGTAAAGTCAAAAACGATATCAGAGAGAACAAAAACAATCTGATTACAGGAAGAGACTGGAAGGACCCAACTTGTTGGGTTGAGGGAAAAATAGATGCCAGTGGCAAGAAATTCAAGTACAAAGTATTTAAGCTACACTTACAGTTTGTTAATGTGCTATTGTAAATTCAGCTATAGGTATAGTTACAGGTACTCTCAGAGGGCTCTGTGTTAGTTTGTGTTATATCCCTGTTTTAATTTTCCTGTGGTTGTATGGACAAGCACTACTGAATAACTGTGATTGTAAGAAGAAACCAGAGAATGTCATGATTCTCACAGAAGTTCTAAAATGAATATTTTAACCCCCACATCTCTCTTTAAAGTTTTTCATGTTTGAACAGATTGTATATGACCAATATTTTTGGCTTGCTCACCATTATATTTTAAATGGTGGCCAAAGAGATGACAAGAGCCATAAAATAATATTTAATAAAATAAAAAGGTTTGAGAGAGAGTGATGGAAATAAGTTTACATGAGGGCTATCTACAGCAATAATTACAGTCAAAATCAAGACCTTGATGGTGTTATTAACCAATCTGAGCAGATGGCAGCTTAACCTCCTGGAATGGAATGAAGCAGAAAGATGGAAGATGTCAAAAAGTAACACACATTTTTTTTTCTTTTCCCCTTATCTCTTTTTTTCATTGTTAAACTACTCATTGTCATGTTTCAACCCAGTATCACGGCAAAGCTTTGGAGAGGCAAAGTGTGAAATGGACACATATACAGAAGTTGCAGTAAGAGCAGAGGGATGTTTTTATGTCAACCCAACACTACATTTAAACATCATGGGAGAATGTTTAAACAGACATTACTAACACAATTAGGTGTAAATACATGTTAGCCCTGAAATGTACTTCATACCTTCCTTGGCCATTAACGACGTCTCTGCTTTAAATATATTAACTCTCCCTGCTGGAAGATTTTACTGGAAGAGACTTCTGTGTCCACTTCACACTTTGGACAGGCAAAGCGTGAAATGGACATGGTGGACCCCGCTTTGCTGTAATATTGCGTTGCATGTTTGGTCATTTATGCTATTCTAATGACTGTTCACAAGTTTTTCACATCTAGCATTTAATTTTGGCCTATTCTCACCTTACAGACATAATATTCTTAGAGCATTGCTAATTTCTCTCATTTGCAAGCGGCTGAATGTGATAATGAACACATCCTCCAAGAAAAGCTGAGAAAAGAGTAATAACTAAAACATTAATAGAATGAATAAGAGAACTCAAACAGCCTACCTCTGACACATTTGAATTTGTTTATTCTCATCATACAGGGAGTGCAGAATAGTTGGGTTGCGGTCACGTGGTTCTGATGACGTGCGGAGGCAGCGCGATTTTTGAGTGGAGGGCGGAAGTAAACATGGAGGACACTGTGGAGAGTCAGGAGAGCAGCTATTGTGCAACTTTAGACCCCGTTTCTCGGGAGAGATATAAACAGATAGTTAAAAAATATATCGGACGTGATCCGTATTCTTTGAAAATGTCCGAATACACCACAGAAGTAAAGGATTTGCCTACTATCGAGGCTGTGGATATCACCAACTACTTGGTCCTCCAGACTTCTTACTACACTAGGCAGCAAATGAAAGCTTTCAAGAGTCTGGAGGCGTACAATTTTTTTGTCAGCGGGTGGGTCCACAACCTTGGAACAAAACGTCTCCGTGATGGATACAGTTTGGTGTTTGCAAGGGTGAGTGTTTGTTCTTATATTGCTTTACCTTAAACACGCTAACAGTTAGCGGTAGCGGCTTTAACGTCAACAAACATGCCACATCCTTAGGACTTCGTTAGAGTGACAGTTGTTTGTTTCAAGGTAAACCATTCTCAGAGGTCTAACGAGGTCTAACTTCACACTGAAGTCTTCTGGTTGTGGATTCTCAGCTGGAAGCTGCAGTTCGGGGTTCTCCACTGTCACTAGGCTCAAATCCGGGCTCTCAGCCGTCTGTTGCATATCCAAAATCGCCTCTGCACATCGATGCTGTTCTGCCTTAAGCTTAATTCTTTTCTCTCGTTTGAGAACTGATTCCGATCTGGGTTTTCGTTCGTAGCCGAGATTGACCGTCGGAGCCCAGTCCTCCGACTCTTCGTCATCCAAAGCACTTGGGCAGCCTATAGTCCCAATCAAGTCAATATTAGACTACTAACTTAAAAGCACTAAGTAAACGAGAATTTAACGACAACCTAATGCTAATAAGTTCGTTTGCAAACATAACATTACCTCTGACGAAGTGGTCGCTGCAGACACGGGCATTGGCAGACTCTGCTCCTCCCGACTGTAAACGTAAATTTAAAATCCATTTTTTCCTACGTTTTTCGGTTAGAATTTTCCACTTTTCTCCTCTTCGTTGGGTTATTTTTGGTACCCTAAAATACCGTTTATCAGTTTCTCGGGTCGACCTACTGGAGCATCCGTAAACACAACAGGACATAGGCATTTTGCGTACTGTCTGTCTGTGATTTTGCGCTTATCTTTTTCACTTCCGACCGCCAGTCAAATTTCGCGCTTTACGTCGACGTCACGTCTACGTCAAATGAAACCTAGCTATTATTAGGCAAATGAGTATTTTGTCCACATCATCCTCTTCATGCATGTTGTCTTACTCCAAGCTGTATAGGCTCGAAAGCCTACTACCAATTAAGCATATTAGGTGATGTGCATCTCTGTAATGAGAAGGGGTGTGGTCTAATGACATCAACACCCTATATCAGGTGTGCATAATTATTAGGCAACGTCCTTTGCTTTGGCAAAATGAGTCAAAAGAAGGACTTGACAGGCTCAGAAAAGTCAAAAATAGTGAGAGATCTTGCAGAGGGATGCAGCAGTCTCAAAATTGCAAAGCTTCTGAAGCGTGATCATCGAACAATCAAGCGTTTCATTCAAAATAGTCAACAGGGTCGCAAGAAGCGTGTGGAAAAACCAAGGCGCAAAATAACTGCCCATGAACTGAGAAAAGTCAAGCGTGCAGCTGCAAACATGCCACTTGCCACCAGTTTGGCCATATTTCAGAGCTGCAACATCACTGGAGTGCCCAAAAGCACAAGGTGTGCAATACTCAGAGACATGGCCAAGGTAAGAAAGGCTGAAAGACGACCACCACTGAACAAGACACACAAGCTGAAACATCAAGACTGGGCCAAGAAATATCTCAAGACTGATTTTTCTAAGGTTTTATGGACTGATGAAATGAGAGTGAGTCTTGATGGGCCAGATGGATGGGCCCGTGGCTGGATTGGTAAAGGGCAGAGAGCTCCAGTCCGACTCAGACGCCAGCAAGGTGGAGGTGGAGTACTGGTTTGGGCTGGTATCATCAAAGATGAGCTTGTGGGGCCTTTTCGGGTCGAGGATGGAGTCAAGCTCAACTCCCAGTCCTACTGCCAGTTTCTGGAAGACACCTTCTTCAAGCAGTGGTACAGGAAGAAGTCTGCATCCTTCAAGAAAAACATGATTTTCATGCAGGACAATGCTCCATCACACGCGTCCAAGTACTCCACAGCGTGGCTGGCAAGAAAGGGTATAAAAGAAGAAAAACTAATGACATGGCCTCCTTGTTCACCTGATCTGAACCCCATTGAGAACCTGTGGTCCATCATCAAATGTGAGATTTACAAGGAGGGAAAACAGTACACCTCTCTGAACAGTGTCTGGGAGGCTGTGGTTGCTGCTGCACGCAATGTTGATGGTGAACAGATCAAAACACTGACAGAATCCATGGGTGGCAGGCTTTTGAGTGTCCTTGCAAAGAAAGGTGGCTATATTGGTCGCTGATTTGTTTTTGTTTTGTTTTTGAATGTCAGAAATGTATATTTGTGAATGTGGAGATGTTATATTGGTTTCACTGGTAAAAATAAATAATTGAAATGGGTATATATTTGTTTTTTGTTAAGTTGCCTAATAATTATGCACAGTAATAGTCACCTGCACACACAGATATCCCCCTAAAATAGCTAAAACTAAAAACAAACTAAAAACTACTTCCAAAAACATTCAGCTTTGATATTAATGAGTTTTTTGGGTTCATTGAGAAGATGGTTGTTGTTCAATAATAAAATTATTCCTCAAAAATACAACTTGCCTAATAATTCTGCACTCCCTGTAGAACGTCAGGGAAGATGTTTCAAACTTCACCTTGATTTTTGGTTTCTCACACTCTGTTTTGATAGTTATGATTCAATGTCTTCTATGGTCCCTTTAAAACATTAAATTCAGTTCTCCTCATGTTTGTTCTGGAACATTTAGCAGTCATTCTGCATGAAAAGATCTTAACGATGTGAAAATGTTTAAATGAACAAATAAGTAGGGTAGACCAGGGTTGGTTATCATACAGGTTGGTTGTCAACCTTGTTCTACCACAGAGAGCACTGTGGTATTTGGTTACACATTTGAACTGACTTTTTCCAATTTGCAGTGGTCAGTATGTGGGAAATGCACAGACTATTCTCTCAGACTATTTTTTTCAAGTTGTTGTTTTTTATTAAAAGATCCCACAATATTAGTCTTTTTATAAACAACCAAAAAACACACTTACCAAAAAGCTTAAAGCAGTTGTTTGATTTGAATCAGTTTGGGTAACATGGTGTTCAAAAGGTCAGTTGGGGATAGTTGTCTCACTGGTTCTGAGTATGAGAAAGCTTTTTGCACTTGTGAAGGAAGGGCATGTGAAGGGAGCAATATTTTTTCTTTGTTTCTTTGCTGGTAGAATGGTCCGCGTTGAGCCATACACCAATTGCTAGTCGAAGAAAGTATGGCTTTATTGTGTTGTTAGGTGTCTTGAGTGTTCCTTAATAAATATGCAGCTTTCATCTGATATAACACAGCTGTAGATCATGTTCACTGTCAGCCTGTCCTGAACACCATTCAAGTTAGATGAATAAATGAAGACAGGAAATAACTCCCCCTCTGAGGTGATGAAAATTTCATGAAATGTATAAAAAGGGAATACAAGAAGAGACCTGGACAATATGGCAATTTGGATGACAGTTCAATTATTATAGTTGATGAGACGGCAACCTCACTCTTCATCTGCATGCTGGTGAGACGATATTAAGAGTAATCGACATACCTCACATGTCATGTCCCAGCAAAAATACTCAGTGAAAGACAAGTCCTCTACATGGCCTGAACCAGATTCAGTTCTGCTTTCACCTGATCAATGCTGTGTGCAAATAAAGAAGGACAAATGAGGCATTGATGTCTGATGAGAACGGGGTCTGGGATGGGAGGGTGAGAGAATGATATTTTTATAAGAGGATTTGTCAGATTGAGTTTCTTAGTGTGAGAACAGGAGAAGCCACAAAGACACATGCCCTCTATCTGGACACTTTAATGAGGATCATCTTCACTCAAGCCGTCTAGAGACAAGGATGAGAACATGTAATACCCCAGAGGGTTAGCTGGAGTTTAAAAGCTCCAGTGATGAGTCATGGTCAAGCTAGAGGGCACACACATGCAGACACACTCACCTATCACAGCACGCTGTAGACAAGAAAATAATCAGCCTTTGTTTTGTTTTTCTTTCACATAACCTTTTGCCCAAACCGTAATGAATATTAATACAGGGCTTATAAAGTTTGGAAATATGAAAAATGTTTATGTGAACAAGAGTACCTATTCCTGCCCTAAATTTGTTTACATTAGATATATTTCTCATACTATTATGTTTGATTGATTTGATTTGATTGGTAATTTATTTCAACATGTGAAAAATATACAGTTACATTTAGAAAAGAAAATAAGAGAAAAAAAATACTATACAAAATACATACAAAAAAAACCTGATTAATTTACATGTTGAAAGGGAGTGGGAAGAAGTAAACACTTATTTAATCCCACCCCTTTGCCATAAATTATCAGTTAATATCAGCTTCCTTTCTGATATAATTTGTAATAAAAATAGTGAACAGATTTCTGATATACTATATACTATAATATCACATCATGAATTATTGTTATTTTTTATTTATTTATTTTTAATAGTGACATTCACTTAATTTCAATATTTTCCTTTTCTTTATAGTTCGAGAAGATCATATTTTTATAACTCTTTTTGAACAGTTTTATGTTTGGACATTGCTTTAATTCCATATTCAGACTGTTCCATAGTTTCCCTCCATGAGCAGAAACACAAAAGCCTTTTCTTGTAGTACGTACCTTCCCTGTTTTGAAGTTACAAAACCCCCTTAAATTATAACTTTCTTCTTTCAAAAAAGAAGAAGGAAATCGTCATGTTAAATCATCATCAAGTTGTACTTAGATTGGGCATTGTAAGAAAAATAGAGTTACCATAATCTGCAAAACATAGTTTCCACCGATTTTTTTCTTTCTGTCTTCCCGTTATAACCTCAAGTACATGTTACAGTTTCTCTGGGAGCCTACACTAGCTACATCTGCCAGAAGGAAAGTGCTTGTCAGGCGTTGTGTGGAGGCGAGGAAGAAGGAACCCAAACGCAGGACTCGCAGGTACAGAAATGACGGGGATTTATTGGAGCGGGTGAATGAACAAAGCAGGAACGAAGGACTGGCTGACTGAAAGACTGGATGAATGGCTGGCTGACTAACTGAACATACATACGGGGAGACGACAGGAACATCACATGTACATCAATGACACGACAGTGAACGAGTAGAAACAGAGGGCTTAAATACACAGACTGATGATAATGATGATAATGAGAGACCGGTGAGTACACAGCTGAACATAATGAACTAATGATAAATGGGAAGAGGACTGAACATAATGCACACAGACCAAGGCTAACACAATAAAACAGGAAGTGGAACAGGCAGTAGATAAACAGTGAACGTGAACTGAAAATACTGGGTCAACGACCCAGAAACCCTGACAGTGCTAAGTTGCCAAGTTGATTTTGCGTATAGAGACATGGAACACAGTTAGACTTAAGTCTGATTTAACTGAAAACAACAATATGACCAACAATATTTCATTAAGTTACACTAAGACTGTACAATGATTTACTGTTAATTTTTTGTGCCTTTGAGGCATTGAGTGATATATATAACAGATCAGTACAGTGCTGTACATATTGTAGTGCTGTGAAAAAAATATTTGCTCCCTTCAGTCTTAGATATATGACTGTCTCACGATGAAGGTTGCTCATCTGACATCTGACCCACGTTAAACTCATGGACTGAACATACACACAATGGACAACTGTACCCTCAAACACACAATAATAACATGGACTGAACCACCACTCACAACCACCAGCACTTTATATAGCCTCTGTAGAAACTATCTACACCCTCACTTATCTTAACTGCACTACTGTATAGCTCTGTGTAAATAATCATTCTGTACATTCGATAATCATTAATCCTACAACTGTTTACAACTTGCATAGTTCCCATTTCTGTATAGCTGTATATCTCAGATTCTGTAAAGTTACTTATTTCATATTCTGTATAGTTTTTCATATTTATATCCTGTTCATAGCCTGTTCATAGCTTGTACTCACTACAGCCTGTACATACTTATAGTTATAGAATATTCACAACATACTTCATACCGTGTACATTATAACATTCCATAATAGACCCATTTCTGTAATATACTCACATATCTATATTATTGCTAATATATATTGTAATATATCTATATCACTAAAGCACTTCTGGATGGATGCAAACTGCATTTCGTTGCCCTGTACCTGTGCATGTGCAATGACAATAAAGTTGAATTCTATTCTATTCTATTCATGCAGAGATGAAGATCCAGATGGAATTTCATTGATGTAGAGGTAAATTCTGAACAGCGTAGGAATCCAAAGAAAGCATGCAGGAACACATTCGAGCATGTGTCCCAGGAAGTAGTCACTGTACTTGCATGAAGGGTATGATGGAAGGGGAATTGCTTTGGCCTTTGTTAATTATTTCTACTATAGCACGGTTGTGTGAGTGGATGAGGATAGATAGTTTTTACCTTTCATGGCCCCATAGTAAGGCTGCAAAGACCACTGGGTCAATTTCAAAAATAGCTGAAGAAGGCAGGAACCGCTCCTGCATATTTTGGCAAAACTCGGGATGCCATGCTGAAGAGAAGAAACAGTTTTATCCCCTTCAGGTGATGTGGAAGGGGATAAAACCAGGAAATTTCAAGAAGAGAGAGAATCCAACATAGGGCTTTGTGGAGTTGGTCAAACAGTTTGGGGCTGCTGTTGCAACCAAATGTTAGCCTGACTGTTAAATAATAGGCATCTTTTCACTTGACTCCAAACAAGTACCAGAAGTCAGGGTGAATTGCAGGACTTGGAAAGAGAGAAATGGCATGGTCCACTGGGAATGAGGCTATTTATGCTCGGTATATAGCTACCATCAGGCATGGACAAATCTATGATAATGCTTTTTTTCCCCTCAGTGTTTTCTGGTTGTGATGCCCAGTGGGCTGATGCAAAAAAGAGGAATGGTGGGTGAGGAATAGGTCCAATCATGAACCCCTCCCTAACCTCTTTGGCGAGCAGGCTGTCAACATTGTCTGGGTCCTTGAGGGCTGATTGGTGTTTTTTACATGTACAAGAGACTGATGGCTGAGCGACGATCCATGGGTGGAAACCTGATGAAAAACCTTTTACTAAATTGTAGGTGAAATCTGGGTTAGAATGTTTTTTTAAGGGTTCCTTTAACGCTTTAAGACCTACCATAGAACCAAGTCCGCCAGAGCTTATATTATATTTTTACATGCTGTGGAGCCATTTTTGGGAGCATTTCAAGTTGCTATACATCAATACAACCATTATAGCCCAGATTTTAATAATATGTATTCATTAAGTGCATAGTAATTACATAAATTGCAAAAAAGTGCAATAAACTACAAAAAAATTGAAAATCGTTTTTGCTTTTTTAACATATATTTGTAGTTAGAGAAATTTAAGAGGCTTATCCCTCAAAACTGTAAATACAAAAAAGTTGCACAAAATAGTTTCCCACCACAGGAAATTTATTTTGAGTGTCTTCATAGTTTTATTTTTGAAATACACCAATTTTTATACACTGCAGGAAGCTGATGGCATAAGATCTAAGTACAACTCCTCCGGTTTCATATGCAAAAAAATTTTTTGCGCTAGCTTACGTGGTTGCAGTGCTACCGGGATTTAAAAATAGTTACGCATAACAGAGCGTGCCCGCTCCGATCGGCTCTAAAGGGTTAATGTCGGAATATTGATTATTGTTGAAATGGATATACCTAGTTATTGCTTTGTGGGGTTATGGAGGCATGCTGGGCGAGAATGGCCACTGTCCCAAAAAGAGCAGGAGTAGAGATGCCTTCTGCCCTTCCTATCTGTACCTTGTGGCAAATGCAAGGGATGTTGTGGGTTCTGAAATTTTTGGTTTTGTGGCTGGAGCACATCCATGTGCGGCTTATGGGTTGTGAGTTATTTTGTGATGGAATGATACAAACAGAAGTGACGCCACATACCTTGCAGGAAAGCAAAGAATGGGCAGCAAAGACGTGACAGTAGTTCTGTTCCTGGTTGAACTGTTGTAGGCGAGTAGCTGCTTCAGAAGCAAACTGCATGTGGTAATGGTAAAAGCTGGTCCCACCGAATAGTAGAGCAAGATCAAGTATGATAGCCATGCAGGTATCGAGCTCCTGTCTTCAGGAGGGGAAAGCGGTGCAGAAGACATCTCTATACAGTGAAAATGCATAAGCAAACTCGAGAGGTGTGAGCTCTTTAGATGCATGGTTTGTGATGCTGTTGTCCAAGCATTTCACTACATATCGTACTGTGTATGACTGTGTACGTGACAAATAAAATTTGAATTTGAAATGGTTATGCTTTAGATGGAGCTTAACCATGCATGGTAATAAGACTGCCGTGGCTGTCAGTCACTCTAGTTGGTACAGGCTGGTTGAGTTGTGAAAGAATGAACTCTGCCAAGTCTATATATGTACCAATACTGATTTGTTGATGAAGGTTGCAAAGGAGGGATAGAAGACAGCAAAGCTGGCACCCCAAGCACGGAGGAGGACTAAAATTGAGTATTGGCTGAGACTGGAACTGGGATTTCGCTTCCAGGAACACATGAAATGTTTAGCTAGAGGCCACTGTGAGGAGTGATGAACTGGATTTTGACAGGCTGGTGATCTGAAGGAACAAGGGTGTAAGGGCGTCTTCTGATGCTTGAGCTAGTCCCTGCTATTGTAGTGAAAGAAATTTTCCCATACATTTTACATCTCCCCTGGGATGGAAGATTTTTGCCTTGTCTTTGCAAGTCAGTGATGCCAGCCCCAGTGTCTATCTTGAACTCGGCTGGACTGCTGTTCATTGGTAATGTCACATGCCGCTCATCATCAGTTCCAATGTGGTCTGCTGTTGTGTTTTCAGAGTCCGTCACAACTCTTAAGATTGATGTATATTTATTCTCTTTTCTATCTACAACTACAACTTTATTCAGCAGTTTACTTCTACACAGAGTCTCAAAATGTCACATTTTATTGCATTTGTGTCAGAGCAAAGGTAATTTTTCTCATGTTTCTGGTTACATCTTGTGCATGTCTTATTGTAAGCCTCACCACTCTGGCTTGTATGTCCTTGATGTTCCATTCTCTGCTTCTCTCTATCTACCAAATACAGTGGTGCCTTGACTTAAAAGTTTAATTCGTTCTGTGACAGCTACAGGTGACAGGCAGGTACATATAAAAGTACTACACTTGTACTGCTTTGCCAAGACAACTACAAGCATATCTTGGTCATGTTTTTTGATGATTTATTTCTTTAGTTCAATGCAGATGATGCATTACTTCTTTTCAGCATTGTCCTTTGCACTCACTTTCTTTGGACACATGGTTGGAAAAAGAAAGTTTTGCAAAATAACTGCTAGCACAAATACGAGTACAACATTGCGCTTCCACTGTGAGCTAACCACCTAAACTGAATGGTTTTGGTGGGGTATCTGAAGATGGCTTGTATGACTCAATGGTCTTTGATCAGTGGTTGTTGATCAATGGTCATGACAATTGGCATGTTAATGATCAAGAAACTGACCTCACATTCAGTGGGCTAGTTTCAGTCACTGTGCAAAGGTACTTTTTATAAGGTTGGGGAAACGTGCTGAGACTGAAGAAGTCACTTGGATGAGTGACGAAACGTTTCTCCCACTGAAAACGCTACATTTAGATTAACAGAATCAACTTTTTGGGATTTACCTTCCTGGATGAATGAGGATGAATGAAGACATCTCTGTGAAGCATTTGGTCACTGTGACTTGTGTTAAGGGTATTTACTGTTAACTGTGAACAGCTACAACAACTATCTTGTTCTTATCTTGTTCTTACCATTCAGCTGACTCCTCAGGACTTGCCTTACCCTCTTCAGGTACTTGGTGGTTGCAGCTTTCCTGGCAGCTTCATGGTTCCCATTTGCCTGTGGGATCCCCAGGTACTTGGAGCTGTCATCAATGTCTGCAATCTTGCCTTCTAGTGGTTCCTCAGTTCTGACTATCGTCCATCTCTTTGTTATCATCTGACTACACTTCTCCAATCTGAACGACATTCCGATGTCATTGCTGTATATCCTGGTGGTGTGGATCAGTGTATCGATGTCTCGTTCACTATTGGCATACCGCTATATGTCATCGATGTAGAGGTGGCTGACAACTGCTCCATTCCGTAGTTGGTATCCATAGCCAGTCCTGTTAATGATCTCACTGAGGGGGTTTAGGCCTATCCAGAACAGCAGTGGGGAAAGAGCATCTCCTTGGTAGATCCCACACTTGATAGTGACTTGTGCTATTGGCTTGAGTTCCTGATAAAGGCTCTTAGGGTCCTGTTGACCTTGTATAGTTCTAGACATTCCTGGATCCAGGTGTGGGGCATCAAGTCATAGGCCTTCTTGTAATCAATCCAGGCAGGGCACAGGTTGGTCAGCCTAGTCTTGCAGTCTCGGCTGACTGCTCAGTCCACCAGTAGGTGGTATTTTGCGCTTCTGGTATTCTTGCCAATTCCTTTCTGTGCCCCGCTCAAGTATTGAGCCATGTGCCTGTTCATCTTAGCTACTATGATACCTGACAGGAGCTTCCATGTGGTATTGAGGCAGGTTATTGGCTGGTAGCTGGATAGGACCGGTCTTCTTGGGTTCCTTGGGGATCAGGACTGTCGGGCCTTCGTTTAGCCATTCCAGGTGTCTCTCATTGTGGTTTGCGGCGTGGCTGAAGGAGAGGCTGATCATGCCTCTCCTGTATAAAATGTGCTGGGACCTGATGTTGTTGTTGTTGTTGTTTATGTGTGTGGCTGTTGGCTGAAAAGCTGCAGCTGAGTGTTAGAGAAAACAGCAACCGAGTAAAGAAAAGCGTGTAAACGTATGAGCTATGTGGGTAGGGTCCGTCATTCATGTCACACCTATCTTTCAGGATCTTTCGCACTCAACGATCCTTCTACGATTTTACTTGGGGCTTGGCACCCAATCTCGGGTGGGGGTGATGATATCTCCCCTCTGACCTGTTGTCCTGGCTCCCTCTTTCCACAGCATGTGTGTTGTACCTTGTTAATCTCTAACCATGAGACCAGTCCCTTCTTCTGAATGTTGGAACACTAAGCTACTAGTTGTTTCACTATCAATGTGAATGCTGGGTATCGAAGATAGTAACCATGTCCAATCACATCACAAACCTCATTCATGAACTTTCAAAATACAGACAGCACATCAAGTGTCCCATTAAGGAATGCTAACATACTCGACCACTGTTACACTGCTTTAAAAGATGCCTATTGTATTGGACTCTTTGATCACTGCTTCACCTCATACCTACCTAGAGACCGAAATTTAAAAATTCCAAGCCTGAGGTTAAAACTGTAAAAAAGTCGACAAAAGGAATTGAAGGAGGACTTACAAGCCTGCTTAGACTGCACAGATTAGAGTGTTATTGAAGCTGTAACCATTGACCTAAATGAACTCAGAGACACGTTTGTATATAGACCTTTTGTATATAAAATAATAACAAACCATGGTTAACTCAAAATTTGAGGAAGCTGTGCCAAACCAAGGAAAAGGCCTAAAGAAGCTGGAACGAGGCCCTGTACAAGCATTCCAGAAACAAGCTGAGCAAGGAGATCAGGAAAGCTAAGAGGAGCTACAGTGAGAAGCTAAAAAACAGCTTCTTTGGCCACCAGTATTAACGCCTGCATCAGTTCGGAGAGGCTATGGAGTCCATCCCTCACTCTGAGGAGAATCCATGATGGCTGATGACCTTAATAACATCTACTGCAAATTTGAAAGACAACCACAAACATCTCTCATCTGTTCACCCTCATCTCACACCAACAAAAAAAGACTACCTGCAGCCCTCACCCCCATTCACACTGATCCTTTACCCACATGGCAAAATTGGTATGGCCCGGATGTGGCCCACACAATGTGCTTACACATGGTCCACATGCCACAAAGAATGACAGCCCTTTGGTGGCCCAGATCTGGCTTGCCAGAGGTGGCCCACAAATTGGGGCAGCACAAGGCCAGTTGCAGACAAAATGGTGGTCCTGTGCTGGCCCATGAGTGGATTACCTCTGGCAAACCTGATCTGGGCCACCAAAGGGCCACCATTCTTGTGGTATCTGGGACATGTGTAAGTTGTGTACAGCCATGGGTGAGTTGCAGACACACTGCTGGCCCTGTGCTTTTGGCTCTCTCTCTTTGGCATTTTACTACATGCCACATTCACCCAATCCTTCCTAACTACATTCATACACATTCACACTCTTGACATGCAAACTGGAGGAGCCAGGGATTGAACCACTAACCTTCCAATCAGTAGGAGACCTGCTCTACCTCCTTTGCTACAGCCACCCAGTGCTAAATATGAGTAAACCCTCACTAGGTTTTGGATAAAGTGTACACTCACAAACCTGTCAAACTTGCAATTGAAAAATTGGCTACCATAGCAGTATAGTATTGCAACATGGCATTTGGGTCTTCTAACTAAAATAGGAACATAAATAGTGCCATCATTGCCAGACCTGGCCCACATCTGGTTGACATACACTCTGCCATGACACCAGTCAGTCAGAAGTGCCAGCTTGATGCCAGATCCGGGCCAGGCCTGTTTTCTATGAACCTGGGCCACATAAACCAAACCACAATTGGGCCAGATGTGGCATGCCATCACATAAACAGTGCCATCATTGCCAGACCTGCCCCATATCTGGATGACATACCACTTACCATGCCAGAAGTCAGCCAGTGGTGCCGGCTTGAGACCAGATCTAGGCCAGACCTGTCTGCTATGTGGGTACCTGCACTAAAGATCTGTGAGAAGCATATGTCTCTGCTCTTCCAGAGCTAGCCTGGGAAAGCTATGCCACCTGACAGTCTATGGCTGTGTCCCAATTCAGGGTCTGCACGCTTGAAGTACGCGCACTACGCGTACTACGTACGGTGCGTACTACAAGTACGAGAAGTGCGGGAGTGAGAGGCTTGTGAAATGGGACGGTCTAGCCTCCGTCGCGCTGTTCAGGTTGCCTAGCAACCATGATACTAACCGCGAGAAACGTTATATTCAGCTTTATTTGGCAGAAATGAAGGAGAAAAAATGTTTTGTTGGTCATTCATTCTTGTCATGACATCACTTTGATTAGTTGAGTATCTGAGGCTGAGACCACAGGACTGTAAAACATGAATGTTGGGCTTCATTTCTGTGCTGAACAGTCATTTCAAGATTAGTTAGTAAATAACAATTAGCTAATGTTGTTCATGAGACTAAAATCATCTCACTGTGGTAATGTAAATATAATATGGCCAATATTATATGTATTGTCAGATTATTATGATATATATATATATATATATATATATATATATATATATATATATATATATATATATCACTGAACTCTGTCACACACACTCACACACACACACTCTCTGACTCACTCACTGGCCTGCACCAGTTACCAGTCACTTTGTGGAGCATTGGACTGCCATTACCTCATAAGACTTTGTTGTTACACTATCTCTTACCGTACATTACTATATCTCCATTTGCACTATTTGCCTATTTGCACTACTCTGCCTGGTTTGCACTCAATGTCATTTACCCTTATATTGTATATTGTATAGCTTTCTTGTTATATGTAAAATTGTATTATATTATTTAATTTTATTTAATTTTTTTCACTTTAAAATATTTTACTTGCATTTTTAATCACTCTTATATTTAAATGTTCATTTTCTATTTTATCTAGGGATTGAGAGTAACGAAGTTTCTATTCTCTGTATGTCCTGTACATGTGGCAGAATTGACAATAAAGTTGACTTTGACTTTGACTGATATATTTATTTATTTCAGGATATATTACAGCAGTGAGCTTGAACTCTGGGTCAAAGATTCAAGTTGCAGTTATTTATATTTCCTATCACCTTAAATCTTCAGTCAAAGACAAGTATCTTTGACAGTGTGTATACAGATGTATTATATATAAGAGAAATATGTTCATTTAATATGTTGGCATCATTACATTTGGCTCAATGCTTACATATATGTGTAAAAAGAAAATGTACGAGCTGTGAAAACTGTTTCTGATAGAATGAAGAGTAGACTGATATATTAAATATTCCTTTATTGGGTGAGAAAATCAGACCATGTCATAACTGCTTTAAGTAATACAGAACAGATATCAGGGCCTTACACAGGCTGACTTCTGCTGAATGGGTCAAACTGGGCAGAAAGTATACAAACACATAACATCCTCATAGAATATGATGTAACACTATAGATCAACTTACCTCAGAATATATAAAGCATATAAACAATTACAGCAATATGATGCAACAAACACAGCAGTGCTACTGATCCAAAATACTCAAAGCTTCATAGAACTGAAACCAACATTTATTTTTAGGTCCATTCTGCTGCTGATACATACTTTAGGTTTCTGAACATAAAACTTGTTTCTGCCTTTCATAGTGTGTAACTTGAAGGCCCTGAGTACTTTCTCCCACACTGAAAACACTGGAATGATATAATTATTTGAACATTACCTAATAAGACTGATTCAGGACAGACAGGTAGTTATTGTAAACTTTTCTAGCAGTCCTTCACAAACAGGGAACAGTCTGTCTATTATCTCCATCTGTCAGCTGCTGCTGGCTCTTCCTTCTCCTCTTCCTCACACACTGCTGAATTTGTCCTGGTGGATCATCAGGGGTGCAAAGCCTCACAAATGATGTGCAGCAGTGGGTCCCTCAGTCTGTCCTCACTCTGGACACTTGCAGTTGTCACACATGGAAATCAAATGTGTGATAAGCTGCAGGATTCAAACAGAAGTGTAACTTATAAATACATGTTCATACTTTTATTCCACAATCAGAGAGAAAGAAACAGAGAGAGAGTGCAGGACAGACAGACAGGTGACAGTCTCAGGTGTATACACTGCTACAAAACAGCACAAGAGAAGGAGGATTTAGTGTTTGTGTTATTACGAGTGCTAAACAAGAAGAGTTCCCAGATGGTACAGTGGACACATGTGTGACTCCTGTGATTAAAGCGTCTTTCTTTCAGCTTAACGAGTGAACCGTTAGCTTGTTCAAACACACGTTAAAGTCCGTTTGGCTCGACACCACCGAACAGAGGCAGCAATATAACATAGCTAACATTAACAGTGCAGTGAATCCTGCTTGTGCCGTGATATTCAGGACTGCAAACCGAGCAGCATCACTGACTTTCAGCTTGTTGTGTTTGTGGATATATGACTGACTTTAAATATCCATAAAATCATCACATTCTCTGTAAGATTAAGGTCGACTATATATATTTTTTGAAGTAGAGGCTTTAAAACCAAGTTAATGCTGAAAGTACAAACATTACTAATGTCACACAACTTTGCCGACATGTGGCCAACAGTAATGTTTTAATGTTCTTCATTATTAAACATTCGCACATACATAAGTTACATAATATTCAGTACTTACTTTTGACAGTTCACTCTTTGGCCGCTCCCTTCTGCCGTATTTTGCGGCAAAATTATCCACACCCACCGCCGCGCTATGAATTGTGGGATATATGGGACCACGAAGTGTGCACCGGACCACGCTTGATATTTGGGGAAATCGACGGCGCATTTGGAGTATGCATTTGAAGTACACTTCGAGTTGGGACAGCCGTCGTTGCGTGGTGGTGACGTAATCGCACTTGAAATGCGTATTTCAATCGTGCAGACCCTGAATTGGGACACAGCCTATCTCCGTCATGCCTGAAAGTGTGTGCCAGCCAACTAGCCCCTATTTTCACCTGAATCTTTAACAGCTCTCTGGAGCTGTGTGATGTGCCTTCCTGCTTCAAATGCTCGACCATCATCCCAGTCCCAAAAAAGTCCACCAGCACTGGATTAAATGACAGCAGGCCTGTTGCTCTGACATCTGTTGTCATGAAATCTTTTCAAAGACAGGTTTTGAACCAACCGGAAGAACATTGCAGAGACTCTGCTGGACTCCCTGCAGTTTACTTACTAGCCAAACAGGTTGGCCTAGGATACAGTCAGTAAGGGACTGTACACATCACCTCAACCAACCTAGGACATACGCCAGGATACTCTTTGTTGACCTCTGCTCAGCCTTCAATACCGTAATCTCAGACATCTTCCACTGGAAGCTAACCAAGCTTTATGCGCCTCCACCTGTCAGTGGATCACTAGCTTCCTGCTCAGATGACACCACCATTATTGGTCTCATCCAGAACGATGACAAGTCAGACAGGAGGTGGACCAGCTCGTTCATTGGTGCAGTCAGAACCACCTGGAGCTGCTCCCGGTCAAAAAAGTGGAGATGTTGGTGAACTTTCTCAGAAACCCCCCCAATAACCTTCCTACACAAGAGTGTCTCTACTGGGGATCAATTCAGATTCCTAGTATCCACCTTATCACATGATCTGAAGTGGTCCTCACATTTTGACTCTGTCTGGAAGATGGGTGTCGCATAGTAATAATATAATACTTCCTGCATTAACTCAGGAAGTTCAACCAGCCACAGGAGCTGCTGGTTATTTTCTACAATGCCATTATCCAGTCTGTCATGTGCACATATGTCTGCACATCACATCACTGTCTGGTTCTGCTCAGCCACAAAGAAGGACAGGGCAGGATTGCAACAGACAATCAGGTCTGCAGAGCCAATCATCAGCACTGATCTTCCCTCATCCAGGACCTGTACAGGTCCAGGGTTAAGAAGATCCTCAACATAAACTGCTCAAACTGCTGCTTTTAGACAAGCACTAAAGAGCGCTGTTTACTAAAGCCAGCTGCCAGATAGAAAGTTTCTTCCTTATTTCTGAACTATAAAATAACCTACTGTTATATCACTTAGGTCATATGCACATATGCACATTGCACTACTCAATTTGGTACTTGTTTTTATAGTTTCTTGAGACTTTCTCTAACTTGTTTTTCCTTTACTGCACAGGACCATCAAACTCATCAAGTTTGAAAGACAAACTGTCCACAGGTGTGAAGGGGAACTTTTTATTGTATATATTTAACAAAACATTAGTGTGTTTGTTTTTTGCATGCAGAGAGCAAAGAAAACCAAAATGTGCTTGTGTGCACAAATCTGGCCAAATAAAGATCATTCAGATTTTTATCAAAACAGAAAACGATCTGATCTGAAAAACCTTCTCCATGCCAGTGGTAGGAACTAACCATAGTTTGACAGGCCGGCCGGAGAACAACCCCATATTTTCCAGTAAAAATCTGCATTAATTCTTGTGGACTGACAGAGCATGGAACTTGCTCATCCTCCTGGCAGATGTTATGATTATCAGGAATGAAGTTTTGAGGAATAGTATCCTCAAAGAGCTAAAAAAGGGTGATCCTAAGTTACACCAAAGGCCTGTCAAATGGTAAGCCTCTGGGCACCTTTAAGAAACCGGGAAACAGGGATGATTCATCCCCATTGACAAAGTGACCAAAACAAAATGCCTTGATCGCCGCCACCATACCTAGCAGTGTACCACAAATTTCCCCGCCTCCAGTCGAACTACAGGAACTACTGGATGCCCTGATACAGAGTTATTTTAGTTTTCTTTCAGGGTGTCTCCTGGATGAAGCTCCAGTCAGGCAGTTTATTTTTCTCAATGGAGTTTCCTGATACTCTTGTACCCATTGACTTACTGGTGACCATGGAGGATAAAATTTGCCTAAGTTAGGCCAACACATATCATGGAAGACAATAGCATCTGCACATGATCTACTCCCTTCAGTCACCACGCTGACAAATTCTTTGTTTACAGATTTATTCCAAGCTCACCAACAGGATCACTCAGTGTTGTCATTGTGGGAATTTTTTTTTTTTTTAAATCAATTATATTTAGAATGTCACAGTTTCCTCAACATAAAACAGTAATGCTCTTTTAGCTTGTCAAGGTCAAGGTCAGGTTTTTTTAATATAACACCTTTCCAACAGCTCATGCTGCACAAAGTGCTTTACAAACTAAAAGGCAACTTTGTGAAACTAAAAACATTCCATGCCGAACTATTTGTACACGATAGTATGACTAATATGTACTATCATGTACTGTAGATGATGAGGTATTACTTTACCTTATCTAGAGACAATATTTTTAAACCTCTATCCTTTTAAGAACTCCGCCTCTCTAAGATGTCCTTTTTATACCCAAACATGTTACTGCCCTGTTGTCACTTAGCCTAATTGGTTGCAAAATGTTCATCCAGCTATTTCTTTTGAGTACAACTTAGAGTTAATTGCTCCGTTGCTCTGCTATTACGGACACGGTGCTGCAAAAAAATTCAAAATGAGATAATATTTTCACAATATCATAAAATATATCAATATAAGCATTTGATATGTTTTTTTTATTTTCTATTGTGAATAAGAAAACAGTCTAAAAAAGTTGTCAACTACAACAAGAAAAAGATTAAATTACCTATCAGTAATCAGAGATACTGCTTCATGCTAATCTGTTAGTGAGGACATTTTCTTTATGTTGTCTTTATGTTGTTGTTTATGTTTTCTGCTTATGCTTAACCAACAAGCTAACCTCCCATATGCTCAATATATTCCATTAATAGGTTTAGTAAAGGCTGCAGCATTTTACTCTTAATATGTATCTCACTATTTTTGTGAATAAGGTCAACAAAAAGGGTTATATGTTGCCAATGGTAGCTGCCTGAACATCTGTGATTGGGAGCTGCCACAGTTGGCAAGAGCCACTGCCAGCTGTGTAGACCTAAGAATCTGTTGGTCCCATTGGAGTGGCCAGTCACTGTGTTGCACAGCGGAGTTGCAAAGCTAGCTGACTGTCACCTCATCAAAATATCACTTTGCTGCCATGCAATCTGTTCACTGCCAACACCTGGGCTCCTCAGTGTTCAGGGAATAAAAGGAATGGAAACAACAACAGCAGCCAATAGCGGCTTTTAACAAGCCAACTGGACCTGAGAAAAGTTTGGAATATTGCTCTGCATTGTCTAACAGCACGGCTAAAGTTCAACTGTTAAGTGACACAGAATAAAGCAGTGAGTTGTTGTAGGGGGTTATTAAGGCTGAAAGCAGAGACAGATGATGGACTGTGTACTTTCTGACAAGCACTCAGATGTAATTACATATTAGAAAAAAAGCTATAATGTCCCAGATATCCTTTTCTTTTGTTTTTTTAAAAAATGGAAGTGTTCAAATGCATTTTGTATTTTTTGGAGAAAATACAAAACAAAATCCTAATTATGTGGGCTGCTTACATACATAGCCCTTTCAACAGACACAGCAAACTCATAATCATACAACTATCAATTTTCCATACATCACAATCTCACTAAGAGGAAAGTGTGAGAGCTCACATTAAGGTTCATTACACATAGTAAGCGATTGGCAAACGGAAGTCACTAATTTTCAACTTGTTAACAGACAAGGAGGCGCTGCAGTCAGTCAGTCTGATTCCATAGCCATGCTCACTCTTTAAAAAGAAACAGTAGCACTAGAATACATTGTTTTGACTTTTCATTTGTATATGAAAAGTTGAATTTAGCTGTTTTCCTTCTATAAATCACATACTAGCTCCACCACTGAAAAATATGAGGAAATTCACAGAGAAGCATATGTAACACAAACACTAATAAGTCTTTTTTGGGGGGCCTCTTTATGGCTTTTTTTTTACTTTTGACAGGGACAATGAAGACTTACAGGAAAGTGGTGGAAAGAGAGAGGGGAAGACATGTGGCAAAGGACCGCAGTTCGAGCGTTCTCAGCCGTGAGGCATATGGTCACCTGCTCATTCCAGTGAGCTAAACCAGCGCCCGAGTACAGTAATAAGTCTTAAACCTGTACTGATACTTCATGGTATAATCCATGATGCTATGATTTTATAATAGAGAGAGAGAAAAAATAAAAGTGACATCTTTCACTGAAAGTAATGAACAGAAAAGAAAACAGGAAAACTGGAAATAAGGATAGCATCTCATAATGCTATCTTCAGGTTCAGGATGATTTTACGATACCTGTGGTTACTGACTGTTATTTCCAAGTGGAGCGCATCATCACTGCAAACTGCACAATAGCTATGCTAGTCCACCGCTCATAGCAGTAATTTTTATTTATTCTTTTATTTTTTAACAGGGATCAGTTTTAATCTAACAAATATTTATTCTAAAACACTTGCTCTCTGGGTGCAAGTTGTAATAGTCAGCAAAAGGAGCTGACTTTGCTGGTAAATGGACTGGTTCTTTCTTTTCTTCTAAGCACTCAAAGGGCTTTACACAACTTGTGCATTCACCCAAGCACATTTTTCTAGGTGCTTTCTAAGTAACATTCACACACACACACTACGATGGATGCATCGGAGAGCAATTTGGGGTTAGTATCCAAGGATATTTGGTATGCATACTAAGGGAAGCCAGGAATCGAACCACCAACCTTCCGATCAGTAGATGACCTGCTCTACCGCCTGAGCTACAGCCACCCCATTGGATGTATTTAGTTAACTCCACTGCACTGAACTGCAAAACCAAGTCATTTAAATGCATCAACCTTTGTCTTTATTAATGTGATTCTTAGGGATTTAAGTTAAGTTGTATCATTATGTTCTTCTGACAATGTGATCTTCCATATGTGAGGGGTTTATAACAATATCACTTTATGGTTAAAAAGTGTGCTGGCTCATGAAGTGCGCTGGCAACAATATTTTTTTGGAGGCTTCATGGTTTGTGCAAATCTAAACCGCTAAGTGCCCTCCCATGTATTTTCCTAGACATATAGTTAGGAATCGTTCAGTCTCTTCAAAACCTACACAAGCATCTATACTTTAAAAAATGTCATTGTGTTTGCTACATCATGGCGAGACTGCATGTATGTCTTACATACACCCTTATCCATATTCTCCACATTTTCTTTTAAACAAAACAAGCCTTACAATTTATACCTATATGTACATTGTTAAGTCAGTTTTTCTTTTACAGCCGGTCTGTTACTGTAATTTTACGCATGCTGTACATGAATACATCTTCATCAGTCTGAACTGGTTTGTTTGCCTTGCACTGGTTCTAGTACAAGCATTAGTGGAAATCTGTATGTACTGGACATTGCATCAGCCTAATACAAGATGTATTTATTAGTTTACTTGTTTACATTTGAGTCTCCTACGCACCACAACCCATGACACTTCTTTCAGATCCGATGTTTTTATGAAGGGGGTTTGATTTGTTGCATGTGATCCTCTTTGCAGGGGGGCTTTTAAAAAGTGCTCACTAAATAATCATTATTATTCAGTAAGCATCACTAATGATGCAGCTAGCATCAATAAAGCTGATGTTAGCTGAGAGCAGAAAGGTGGTACTGGTACAGATCACAAAATGAAGAAGGAGACTGGGCAAAAATGGCATCCATGGAAGAGTTCTAAGGCAAACCTTTATACCAACAGTCAAACATGGTGGTGATGGTGTGACTATCTGGGGCTTGGTTGCTGCTTTAGCAAAGAAGCATGGTGATACTCATGACATCTACCGCTGATTTCTTGTGTCTGAACAAATTCACAAGCATTTGATTTCCATTGCACTGCACTGGAACTTTATAATGCAGGAAGATTATTTTATACTGAATAAAAAGGGCTAAAACAAACAATATTATGTGAAAATAATCATCGCAGTACAGGGCACAAGAACAGAAGTCATTATATGTAGGACAAGTGTAAAAAGCCCTGAATAGTGATACTCATTATCATAAAAGCCTCTGAAACCTTTTGTAGCACCAAAGCAATGTCATGATTGCTGTGACTGTGAGAAAAAAATATGCTCTTTCAGTTTGATGAGACATCTAATCAAATGAACGATAAGTGGATGTGAACTCATATAGGAGAGGAAGAAACAGATGGGATTTAAAGTAAAATTATCTAGTACTGCATGCTATGATCCTAGATATGACTCTACTGGGTTGTGGGAAGGGAGTGGGTCAATGATTATATACTTCGAGTTTAGAAACTGGTTTGTTCTGTTGGAAAAGGAGGAGTATTCAAGGATGCTAGTTAAAGTGATGGAAATGGCTCTGTGATCCTCCATTATTCGTCTTCCTTTCTTCATAATATACCTTTTCCTTTGCTCCATTGATTGCGGCCACTGTATGTTGTCATTAAATCAATTCTTCACAGAAGAGAAATGGTTTGTGTATGAGCAGTCCTTGCCCTTACCATCGATGACTGAACTAGCATCAGCACTGAAATGAACAGGGATGAAACCAAAGATAACTGAAGTGTTATAGAGCAGGAAATTTATTTTCTGCTTGCTCGAGCCATTCTATTAGGCATGCATGTTTGTTTCTAAGTAGGACGGCACGCCACGTGCACATAGGCTGCCAAGCGCAGTATTTCCTGACTGTCACTTATTCTCCCCCTTTTCAAGGATGAAAGTAATTTCAGAAACGTTGTATCCCCTAGCATAAAATCCACTGATGTAGGGTTTTTTGTTTGTTTGTTTGTTTGTGAAACAACAAAGAGGAAGTTTGAAGTGTCTTAACAAAATGCTGCCAGGAGCAGAAAACGAATTTGGTGGGCTACACAGTTTCTATAAGGCTAATAATTTCCTCCTGTCTTTTCACAGAGGTCTAAATGGGGACTGCTCTGTGATCAAAATGCTTTTAACAGTTGACACAGATTACCTGAGGCTTCTGGTAATGGAGGAATACTTTTAGCTCTGCCAAGCACCACTGTTGCCTGCAATCAGGTCTGTAATGTATTTGCTGTAAAATTCATTTTAAAAGTAGCATTAGCATTATCGACTTATGGTACCTTAAACCTTAATCAAAGACTAATATTTGATATCATTAAAACACCAGCACATACATTAGAGAGATTCTCTCTTAAAAAAAAAAAAAAGGCAAAACTGGATCGCTGCTTCTACAGTTTTCTAACATCTTATCATGAAATCCCAGCAGAAACACTTCATTGTCTTCCTACGCAATCAACTTATTTGACACACACAAAACAGGCAAGAGTATATATCAGTCTGCACACCGCTGTGATACTCATGACATCCACGACTGATTTCCTGTGTCTTCCTACTTCCCTGAGTTCTTCTTCTCCCTGCACACACAGACAGTGGCAAAGACCTATATGTGAAATATAGTAGAACACTTCTGCCATCAAGTGGGCAACTACATTCAAGTTCAGTTTTAAAAATGCATTCCCACAGATACCACACCGTTTTTGATACACACGTATTATCATTTGGCAGCAGTGGTAAGGTATGTCTATAGCACCTTGATGAGGTGCGTCAAGGTACAGAGAAAGACTTTCACCATGAAACTTAAAGTTTCACTGACTGTGTCCAATTTACCCACTCTGCCACCCCCCTTTGCTTTTAATTAGTGCATCTCAAGTGGACCCTTATCAGTAATGGGCTATGCTCTTAATGAGACTGTTATTAAGCCTTTCCTTTCAAGGCTGTTAGACTCACAGCCACCTATGGCATGTAGGCTGATAATGCTGAACCTCAGTTAACTCCACTTCCTTTAACCATAATGGTGAACAATGGGGGGGGTGTACAAATGCCTTGTGTGGGTGATTTCAGGTATGGAAAATGGCAAGCTGCAGTGGAAGAGCTTCTGCCTCCAGGCTGACATGGTAGGGAGGCCATTGGGTGTGTGATAGTCAGAATGTAATATTTAGAAAGCCAACCTTCCTGCTGCTAGGATCTAATTAATGGCATATTTGTCTTGTTTTCTTTTATTTCTGTGAAATTTTATGATGTCTTGCAGCCCAGTATTGCAGCAAAACATGTAGAAGACCGTGTCCATTTCACGCTTTGTCTCACCAAAACATGAAGTGGTACCAGCAGAGGGAGATGTTTTATTTCAAGCCACCACGAAAATAATTACAGGAAAGTGTTTAAAAACACACATTCACACATTGACATATAAATGCATATTAGCTGCTAGCTTAATCGTTTCTGGCAATTACAGACCCTGAAATGTACTCCATAACTTTCTTGCTAACTAGTGACTTCTTGGCTTTAAGTATATTATCTCCTCCCACGGGAGATAATTTCACATGTGGATTACACAGTATTTACACAGTGGACTGGCGTGTCTATTACATGCTTTGCCATGATATCAGGTTGTGTCTTGATATCAGTTATTAAGTTAGGGCCCATTATTTTTGCCTTTAGCACTCACAATAGTATGACAGCAACAAATCATAATGAAGGATTTCAAACAGGATAGGCCATAAACACTGATGATGAAAAGAAGAAGTGATGCTTATTAGATGCTAAATAATTTGAAGGGGATCGGATTAAATAACCTTGTGCTTCTTGCTACTCCTGGACATGTTAGTGTAAGTTATTCCATCCATCCATTCTCTTCCACTTATCCTTATCACAGTCAAAGGAAGGGCTGAAGCCTATCCCAGGTATATTAAATCAAATCAAATCAAATCAAATTCAAATCAAATCACTTTTATTGTCACATCACATGTGCAGGCACACTGGCACAGCACATGCGAGTGAAATTCTTGTGTGCGAGCCCCACAAGCAACAGAGATGTGCAAACACAACAACACAAACGAGCAAAATACAAGAATGGCCGACCTGAAACTAATAAATATATGTACAATATATAATAGTGTATGCATTTCTGGATGTGTATACTAAATATTTTCCTACGTGTGTGTATGTGTGTGTGTGTGTGTGTGTGTGTGTGTGTGTGTGTATACACATTTTTACAAATTAAATAGTAAAAAAATAAAAAATAAAAAATAAATAAATAAATAAAATAATGATAATAATAATAATAATAAAATATATAAAATATACAGAGTTGAATATGTGCAAAACAAGTGGCATTTATATACAGTGTGGAGTGCATAATGTTGAAGTTCCAGTAGTGAAGCTGAGGTGTCTATGACGTGTTCAGCAGTCTGATGGCCTGATGGAAAAAGCTGTCTCTCAGTCTGCTGGTACGGGACCGGATGCTGCAGAACCTCCTTCCTGATGGAAGTAGTCTGAACAGTTTATAGCTGGGGTGACTGGAGTCCTTGATGATCCTCCCCGCTTTCCTCAGGCAGCGCTTCCTGTAGATGTCTTGGAGGGAGGGAAGCTCACCTCCAATTATCCGTTCAGAGCACCGCACTACTCGCTGGAGAGCTTTGCAGTTGTAGGCGGTGCTGTTGCCATACCAGGTGGTGATGCATCCAGTGAGGATGCTCTCAATGGCACAGTGATAGAAGGTCCTGAGGATGCGGGGGCTCATGCGGAATCTTTTCAGTCTCCTGAGAAAGAAGAGGCGCTGCTGCGCCTTCTTCACTGTTTTGTTTGTGTGTACTGACCACGTAAGATCCTCAGCCAGATGTACACCAAGGAACCGGAAGCTGCTCACTCTCTCCACAGCAGCGCCGTTGATGGTGATGGGGGTGTGTACTTCTCTGCACCTCCGGAAGTCCACTATCAACTCCTTTGTCTTTGCGACGTTGAGGGTGAGATGGTTGTCTTGACACTAGTGGGTCAGGGCGCTGACCTCCTCCCTGTAAGCCGTCTCATCACCGTTGGTGATAAGACCTACCACTGTAGTGTCGTCCGCAAACTTCACAATGATGTTGGAGCTGTTAGTGGCTGTGCAGTCGTAGGTGTAGAGTGAGTACAGGAGAGGGCTCAGTACACACCCCTGTGGAGCACCAGTGTTCAGTGTGATGGGGGATGAGGTGATGCTGCCCAGTCTGACCACCTGGCGTCTGTCAGACAGGAAGCTAAGGATCCAGCTGCAGAGGGAGCTGCTCAGTCCTAGATCCTGCAGTTTCCTGTCCAGCTTCGAGGGAACGATGGTATTGAATGCTGAGCTGTAATCTACAAACAGCATTCTCACATACGTGTCTCTCTTCTCCAGGTGTGACAGGGCAGTGTGTAGTGTCAGGGCTATGGCATCATCAGTGGACCTGTTGTGGCGGTATGCAAACTGTAGAGGGTCCAGTGAGTCGGGTAGTGCAGAGCAGATGAAGTCCCTGACCAGCTTCTCGAAGCATTTGCTTACGATGGGGGTCAGGGCTACAGGTCGCCAGTCGTTCAATGAGGAGATGGTGGAGGATTTGGGTACAGGGACGATGGTGGCCATTTTGAAGCAGGCTGGGACTACAGACAGAGAGAGGGAAAGGTTGAAGATGTGCGTGAACACTCCAGCCAGCTGAGCCGCGCATGACCTGAGGACGCGGCCGGGAATCCCGTCCGGATTAGGGAAAGAAGCAGAGTAAGGGTACACACAGAGAGCAAATGATAAGTTATTCACTATGATTATTCTTTTTCTTTTCTTTTCTTTCCTTTTAATTGTTTGCGTTTTTCTTTCTTCTTGCATCTTAACATGTTCAAAAAATGAACAAAATAAGACATTATCTGTCCATTCCTTTTACTGTCAGCACATACTTCTGTGTTAGTTCACATTGTCATCATTGCTATTCTACTGATATAATTTTATCCCCAAAAGTAAGAAGTATAAGAAATATCTTATCTACAGCAATAGAAATGCGTGTTTTTAGTTAAAGTGTGCTTAATTAAAAATATTACTTTCCAGCTTGCCAATGTTAGCTTTTCATATCACCGAATATCTGTGTGCATGCTGCTGCCTCAGCTCATGTTACTTAAAAATTAACCCACAATGTATTGAATAATGGCTTTAAAGATTGTCATAAAATAGTGTGCAAATACTGATAACAGTGCAAATGTTTGCAATATAAAAAATAAATGAAATTGAGCAGTGGTCATTGGCGAGGAAAAACGTTACCGCGTCTGTTATCTCCTTGTGTCTCTGGGAGCTGGTGGGATATTTAGTCGCGTTGGACAGGGTAGCGTGCGTGAATGGAGGTCTGTGAGGAAGAAGCAGGTGTTGTCGAGAGTTTTTCTCTATGCTCCTTCATTGTTTGATCGTATGTCACTTTGTGAGCGGTCTTCAAATGATTGAATAAATTTGTAGTGTTGCTCTGTGGTGCAGCTACGGCACCGTAGCAAAGTTTACACATTATGTCTACTTGATCCACGTCTGACTCCGCGAACCCATAATGTTTCCAGACCACTGAAGCTCTTTTACCTCTCTTTTCAACCAACGGCATTCTTTCTTCAGCAGCCATTATTCTCTCCTCCCCAAATAACTTCTGCTTAGCTTTCCAAGCTTCCCTCGGGTCCTCTTAATTTTTGTGAGGCGTGTTCGAAACGCAGAGAGATGCGCTCGATTTGCCACACGGAGCAGCGCGTGAGTAAAGCACGAGGGAGGTGCTAATAATCGGCTCAGTCATTTTTAATGATCGTTGAAAGCCCAGGTCGTAATTTAGATGAAAATTCGATTAATTGAGCAGCCCTACCCCTGCATTTATTCTTATGTTTTTTGGCAGCTTTTGAAAATCTGTGGCAGCTGTTAATGTCAAATCTAGCCTTTTTTAGTAACATAAGCATCCAAACTGTTTTTACATTTAACCAATATTTCTGTTTAATTACACTTTAATAATAATAGTGCTCTTAGTAAATGGACTGATTCTTATATGTACTCAAAGCACGCTCTACCCAATCACACAAGCACTGTCTTCTAAGGTTCTTAGTGCTTCCTAACTACCATTCATACACATTCATACTCCAATTTAGCAATTTAGGTTAGTATCTTGCCCAAGGATACTTGGCATGCAGACTGGAGGAGTCAGGGACGAACCACTAACCCTCCGATCAGTAGATGACCTGCTCTACCTCCTGAGCTACAGCCACCACCAGTAGTAGTATTTGTTTTATTAAAAATTGTGTTTAGACACAAGTTTTGTTGTGAAAGTCCGAAGCTGTGAACTAGATTAGTGGCCTGTTCAGTGGTTAAAGTCTAGGTTGGCTTTGTAGTTGAAAATAAAGTAATTTAGCTTATCCTTCTAAACAAATAAATTAAATTTTTCTAAAATGAAATAATCTGCAACATTTTGCGGTAGCCTATGTTACATATAAACACTGCCACATGCTTTATCTGGTCATTGCGCTTATTAGAGACTGTTTATATGGGACGTTAGCCTTTAACAAACACATTTAAATTAGGTGGTCTTTTTTTTTTAAACACATATCTCTTCAGGCCTGTTTTGGGTTCATTGAGAACATGGTTGTTGTTCAATAATAAAATTATTCCTCAAAAATACAACTTGCCTAATAATTCTGCACTCCCTGTATGTAGCTGACGGCTGGTAACTGTGCAGGGGTGGATCTAGCAAAGTTCTGCCAGGGGGGCCAGGTGGGGCATTAACAGGGAAAGGGGGGCACAAAGAAATACTTTCTTATTCTTATTTAAAATGTCTGGCTGTTATTAAATAATTATCTGAAGCTTACAACCAAAGTTTTTATCTGACATAAAATGTATAGAAATCATACATATACCAACAAGATTGTACATCACTGTCACAACAGCGTTTGTTTTCATTCAAAGGCTTTATGGCTTTAATACCTGGTGGGAAGGTCTTTAGTCAAAATGCCCGGGCTGTTTTTTTGTCCCAGTCCAGCCCTGGGCACGACATGCAGTGAATTAATCTGAGAAGGTGCATCAAAAAATAAATGGCCGCACCAGCGGTGCACATCGCAAATCAGCTTGCATACACACATTAGTTGTTCCTCTTCTTAATGACGGTATCTTAGCTAACAACCCCAACTACCAGATTCAACTTGTAATTGGCTAAAAATAACTTAGCCTACTGGTGAGAGGGACGTTGTTAGCTTTCCACATTCTGACACTTCAAAAGCTTCAGGAGCTTTCCGCTCAGCACAGCATCAGCACCACGGAAATACACGGATACATCCATAGACTCGAGACACAATGCATTTTTGGGACTTTCAGGTGTATGGACCAATGTTTTATTTTCTGAACAAACCAGAAATCTTTAATGAGCAGCTAGATTTGTCTCGCATTAACTGGCTGAGTTAATGCATGGAGCTTGCATTTTCAACTGCTGGACATCACTACCTGACAAGTTTAACTATCTTCAGAACATTGCAGAGGCCTTATTGACAGTACTTGGCTCTACATATCTGTGTGAGCAGATTTTCTCTCACATGAGTCCTCAGGTAGCCGTCTGAATGCTGGACACTCGGAGACCTGTGTCTCTGAGTGGGAGACCAAAGATCACATTAACATGTGTGTCTCTGTATTAACAGACATGCCATATTGGCTTAGTTTATTTTTCTTATTATTGTTGTGAGGAGACCATAAATAGCATTTGTATTTTCCATTGTACAGTTCATTTGCTGTTATGGAGTTCTTGTTATGGATAAAAAGTGTCTTTTTTGTTTCAAAATAGCTGATAACTATTCGCTGATAGCTGCCAACATCTGCAAACAAATATAATTCTATAAAGTGGTTCTATATATTGTGTAACTGTTCATATAGAGTGTTATTAAATTTATTGCTAATGCAATCATATGGCACACTGACTTCTGAAGAAATTTTAAATGGCACTCGCCATCAGAAAGGTTGCCTACCCCTGCTTTAGATCAACCTGGAACTCTCAGGTGTTTCCTCCTCAGGAACTCTCTGCAGGAGGGGGAGACACAGGAGAGGTGGAGGAAGATCTCAGCCTGGGCGTCTATTGTCTCATGTAGTCTGGAAGATGAATGGATGGTGGGGTGGGTGCAGTTTTCTCTGTGGTGGGGTTGGGTGGACTGTCCCGGGCTCTGTGGGGCCGGGGGGCGCTGCTGCGCTGGGCCCCGGTCTGGATGGGCCTGGGCCCCCTTTCCCTGGCGGGTCGCGGAGTATGGGAGTGCCTACTGGGGTCAGCGGGGGAGCTGGCCCCAGGGAGGGGTCACCTGCCCCTCCCTTCCTTCCCTCCCCATCTCCAGCTGCCTCCCTCTTCCCGCTCCACCACAACCACCCACACATGTAGGGCCTTGGAGTAGGGGTATGTCACCAGGGTGCAGAGGAGGCTACCCCCCCCTGTCCCCTTCTGGCTGCCTCTGCCTCAATTTTATCCCACAACTTAGACATTCACATTACTCACACTCTCATTACGCATACATATAGGATCTTGGGGGTGGGCACGATACAGGGAGTCAGAATTACCATCAGGGTGTACACCCCACCCCTGGCGTCGTTGCCCACCTCTCAATTTTGAATACACGTAGACATTGAGGGCTAGCAGGAGGGACTATGCGCTTACCTGCTGCTCTCTGGCAGGTAGCTCCATGCCCTCCTGGGTTTTAATTGCACCTTAGAACACACATGCATCAACACTACAATGAGCGGGTGGAGGGAGGTTTGGAGTCTTCTCTCACCCCCGTTCTCTGCGGCCTGCTGGAGCGGGGGGGCTAGGAGGAGGAGTTGGCCGTCCGACTGCGGTCTGGAGTGTGGGGCCTCCCTGCTGCTGCGGAGTCGGGGCGGTCTGCCTCTCCCCACCGCAGGGAAAAGGGTAACACCACCTGGGTCTGGGTGCAGTTCCCCCCTCCAGGGGCAAGGGTACCTAGACCCGGTTCGTAGAGTACGCTTGGGGAGTGTGACCGTGTGTACAGCGTCTCTTTATGTCTGTCTCCATGTTGGTTGAGTGTGGAGTAAGTGCATATGAGAGCATGAGGGTGGGAATGGATGTTTGTGTCTGTGTGTGCCTGTATGTCTGTGTCTATATGTCAGGTTGGGTATCAGACGCCACCTCTCTGGGGACATCTCAGGCCCTCCAAGGTTTGGAGGCCTATCTCCACCCACCACCACTTCCCCTGCCAGTGGCAGGACTCCCTCAGGTGTCGGTGCGTTGGTGGTTCTTTGTGTCTGGGGGTGGGCGTCCGGGTACACACCGGCTCACTCCTTGGCGGCCGCTTATCGGGGCCTGGAGCCTGGGGCTCGCTCGGGCCACTTCGGAGGTGGGGTGCCCCCGGCCTCTCGGCCTGGGGCTCGGTCACTCAGGCACAGCTGGCTGCCGGCGGAGCTCACGGGCGCGTCACTGCAACTCCCCCTGGCTTCTGCTCCGCGGCTGCTGAGTGAGCCCTCATCTGGGACTCTCCTCAGCTCTTACTGGGACAGTGGCGCGGCTGCCCCTCTGTTGGTCTTCCTTGGTCTCTTGTGTTCTGGGGGCCTCTGGATGTCTGGAGTTTTGATCCCCTCCATACCTGCTTCATGCCCTGGAGGACGGGGCTGTGGCTCCCCACACTCCCTAGCAGATCGTTACATGGAGAAACCTTTGGAATGCAAGCATGCTGATCCACACAGGTATGCACACAGGTGTACACACGGGTATTCACAGACGCGGACTACAGCTTTCTTGGCTGCTGCCTCAAAGCACATTGTGCGCTGTCTATCTTGCGTGCTGCACAATATCGTTTATTATTTAGTATCTACTGATATCTACTGCTAGCTAGTTTATTGTGATGGTGCCGTTTTTTTTATTTATTATGTTGCTCTTTGTTGTTTGCTTTCTCTTCTGTTTTTTTTCTCCATACAGGTGACCCAGGAGTTTTGTTCTTTTTTTTTTTTTTTTTTTTTTTTTTTTTCTTTCTTCCCCCCCTTCTCACCGTCTCTTCTCCCATTTGGTTTTCTTTCTCTCCCTCTCTTTCTTTCATTCTTTCTCCCTGTCCTATCCTCCAGTCATGTCTGTCCCGTTTGTAGCAACTGAAAATAAAATAAATTCATAATTATAATAAAGGTCAATCAAATGGACCAATATGGCAAGGCCATGACGATCCACTTGGTAAAATAAATCCGCTTGGCATCTTTCTTGGCCTTAAGACAACAATTCTGATGGCTATAGATCCAAACGGGACACAAAAAAAAAAAAAAAAAAAAAAAAAAGATCAACCTGTTTTTACTTATTGTTTCATTTGTGCTTTGGTTTGGGAAAGTTGTTTCTTTACTGATCTTTTCTTGTTTTCTGTTATTAGACTTGAGATATGACTGCTCTATGCTGTTGCTGATGACTCCAGTTAATTCTACAAGACATGCTGTGTAAGTAAATACAAGCAATGATAGTTTGGTCTGCATTTCTTGAAAGATCACATCCCACAAACTTAGTTTAGAGGGTCCACCTGTCTGCACAGTATATAGTGAAGTTTTTGAACAGTGAATTTTGTTTTGTGCCCAAATTATTCTGCAGATTATCAGAATGAAAAGTTATTGGCCATGTTTGCATAGTCCGTTTTAAAAATGTGCTTTCATGACATTAATGTGTGTCGGGTGGTGGTCAGGGCTATCCAGACTGACAAATGGGACATTTAATGTCAACTCTCCAGGGGGGGAGGGAGCCTGTGATTGTCTAAATTAGGGTCTGTTCTATAGCAAATGCAGAAAAAATGTTTCATGAAAGCAAAATAAAAAAAAAATATGATTGTTTCCTTGCAGGTCACCAGGAGAGATGGGTCCTCCGTCACAGATGGTTGGTCAGTCACCTGCAGGTTCAAGGTCATTGCATCTCCAACCCACATCCACTGCCAATGTACTTAAGGAACTTTCTTCTGCACTTACATTTGGATCACCTAAATCCATGACAGTCATTCAGGCAGTAGTGCCACGATTGGAAACAAGCCATCCTTAAATTATTACAACACACCAAGCTTCTGTGTTTGAATGCAAAAAAAATGTAATTTTATTTTGATTATATACGTAATGTAACTTGCAATGCAATGTTAAAGGAAGCCAAAACTTAGTTTCAGAATAATTAAATCTGAGACTTAGTTTCATTGTAACATTATAACAGTGATGGTAATATAATTGTTTGTTGTTAAGCAGAACAGTGTCCAGTATGTTGGCTGATATACTTTTTTGCATTTTAAAATAAAAGTTGGTCTGATTTAATTTTACAAGAAGTGCTGTTAATTATTCTTTTTGAATTATACTTGCATACAGTGTTATATGAATATAGGTGTTGTATTAGAAATGTCAAGGATGACAAAACATAATGTGATTTTTTAAAAAAGTAAGTTACCACAAATAGTTTTTTAATTTACTCAAACTTGAAATGTTTGTCTGTGGGTAAAAAATTTATATTGTGCTCCGAGAATCATCAGATTATTCTTAGTACTGTGTATTTGAAATGAATAAGTTGTTCTTACTTAGTTTTTTTGAGGCAGCGTACACAACCAGTGCTTACAGTAACATAAAAGAAAAGAGTAATTAATAGTGACGCATATCTACGAGTAAATAAAGAAACTCATTACCTGGAAGCTCATTTGTAGGCTATGCATCCATGTTGCAAATTTCCCCTTCAACCATAAACCAAAGATCACTGAGATCAGGCAACTGCGGGGGGCATTTTGAGATTATTTGAGCTATGTGACATTATTCTGCTGGAAACACTCATCAGAAGATGGTTACACTATGGTCATAAAGGGATGGACAATACTTAATTGGTACAAAAGAGCCCAAACAGTGCCAATAAAAACGTCATTATACCACCACCAGCAGCCTGAAGCTTTAGCACAAGATATAATGGATCCATCCTTTAATGTTTTTACAGTAAATTCTGACCCTGTCATTTGAATATTACAGGCAATGTTCATCCAGCCTTCTGTTGTCCAAGATTGGTTATTTTATCTCATAACAGTTTTAATATTTATTACAGTTCTGATTATAGACTTGAGTCTAATGCAGTCACATGCACTGCTATTTTCAGGAATTGCAACCAGTTGTTATCAAGTCCTTATATTATATGCATATCTATCCTAGCTGTTCAGTGATCATTAAAATTGCTTGGAAGTGTGGCACAGTCATCATTGCCACGCAATAAATCAACAAATCAGCTTTCTATCAGTTCAGATAATGTTGCATGTAAACATATCATTCTCAGTCAATTTACAGCCTTCATGAAATGATATGCTATTGTTCAGTCGTATAAATATTCAAACCAACCTGACACCAAACTAACACCCATTTTTTCTACTACATTCCCTGACAGTTTTGTTGGTATTGATGTGATGAACATATATAACATTGCCTTTTCCTGGCAGAGACAGAAGATGGGGCTGGTGTTCTATATAAAATCTCAGGTTTGTCAGGCATGATTCTATTAGCCTGTGAATACACCGCAAAAACTTTTGCAAAGTTTCTGGTAACTGCCAATAACATCCAGTCAAAGTCAGATCCTGACAGCCAATAACTGTCTACATCCTGCAACTAGTGGTAAAATTCAGGTTTGATTTTTATGTTTTTTTTTTTTATTAATGAAGTTCAGCTCTCCCTGCTGTATGTTAAGTAGCCTAAGAAAAACAACATTTATTCAGTACTGTCAAAAAGCTGCAGGGGACTGAAGAGTGCTGTCTAATAAACAGCAAGCATTCCTTCTGTATGTAGACTGTATGAATAAAAGAACAGGTTTGTGCACTCTTGTTCTCACTCTCAGCTTCTTCTTGTCAGAGGTGGCAAGACGAACAGCATGTATTAACATAAAATCCAACTTACAAAATGTTCTAAGTATAATACAATTTTCATTGTCCCCAGAATGATTACACAAATCATTCATAGCACTATTTCTTGCTTTACCTTTGTTCCAAAGGAACGATGGTAAAGCAATGCCTTTACATTTACATGAAATTTAAATGCACTGCTTTGCCCCCTCTAAGATCAAGCCTTCTTTCCTGTATCATTGATGCAGAAAAATATTATGTTTGGTATTGTATGAGATGTTTTAGGTGTTGTAGTTCAAACTACCTGGCATAAAAATACAGTATCTTATGGTATAAGCAAGTAAGCAATTTAGTGATAAACAATAGATAAAGTTTTTTGTTTGGGTGAGTTTTCATATCCTACCTACAAATCTTTCAAACACGATTAGCATCAACATACTATTTGATTGATAAACATAGTTTCAAATGTTGAATATTTAAATAATTTACAGGCTTCCAAAATGAACTCATGCCATGCACAGGATGCAAAGACAACTGTTGTGTAATTTTGAAACTGAAAGCGAATTATCTCATTCAAAGCCACAGCAAATAGTGGCATTTTATCTGGTACCAACTTGCATCAAAAGATGGCGTCGCCTAGAAGTGAAATGTCATCAGTGGTGAAATATTGTAATTAGTACATTTAAAGAGAATGCCAATAAATGTTAAATATTTATCACATTCCAGTGTCAATGTAGCTCACAGCTTTAACAGTGTAAATGTGTCTATTAAACAAACCTCCAACTTGACATTGAATCTGGAAAAAGTAATTCAAGGAGCCACTGCATAACCAACTTTAGTCTCTTTATTTTAGCCACAAGGCTGTATCCTAGCCTTCTTCCTTTTTAATAGTTCAGATTCGTTTGAATGGATATAAATACTTTTGCTGCACCATTGACCTTAGTGAAAACCAGTGATGGAAAAGGCTTTTAAAAGAAAAAAAGTGTTTCCATTGATGCCCCTGGCATGTTATTCCCTGCATGCCAACTAGCCAAACCTATCTTTCAGCCATCAATCTTTATGCATCACACTGTAACATCATGACTGAAAGAGCACTCTGACCACAATGCCATTTCTACTAATGTAGTCTGTGCTAGTTCTGACAATTGTAAATATCTGCAGCAGAAACTGTCTTTCCTCTGTTGAATTTGTGCAGAAAACTTGCAAATCTCCCTTGTTTCACCATCACTTAACACGTGAAGAAGGAGAATGTTTCATTGTGGGTATAAAGATGTTATAGATTGCAACAAAATCCTGCAGGATAACAATAAATTTATTCAGGCTCAAACAAAATCATGATGGCAAAGTTTAGCCCCTTTCTTTAACAGGTCAAACTGATTATTCTCATTGGGGCATATGCTACCAAACATTGCACGCTGTACAACTTCAGCTTTTTTTTTTTACTGTCATCACCATGCACTGCTTTGGAAAAGTGTGAAGGGATGTAAACCTTTTCTGAATAAGTAACGCAGGGTTGCCAATACTAATTTATCTTGATTTTCATGCTTTTAGCCTTTGCCTGATACTCTGCACTGTAAAATGTAATATTGTGTTTAATTAAAAATATTAAATAGGCTGAACTCAATTTTTACTTAGAAAAACTAAATAAGCTGGAAGTTTTGCTTCTCAGTGCGGAAGGATGAAAGATGTGTTTTGAAAATGCCACGTGACTACCGTCCTCCTCCCTCTGGATCAGTCCGCATGTTCATGGTGCCAGCATTTGTTATAGAATATGTTGAGCAAACCTGGAGAAGCGTCAGCTCAAGAGATTATTGTCATTGCTGTGGATCTTTACCTGATACACTGCACTGTTAGCCTTTGCAGTAATTTCCATAGCTTAGTACTGCAAAATCAACAGTAAAAAACTCTAAAGGATGTTAGCAGTTTAGTACTGTAATCTCATGTAATTGTGGGAAAATTCCATGAGATTACATTATTTTTACGGTAACTCACCGTACTCATGGAAACAGCTGTAAAATACAGCAAATGTAACCATTGGTGATGTTACTGAGATTATACTATTACACCATCCGGATTTCTGTTGTTTTCTACTGTAGATCTAAGAGTAATTACTTAAATCCTCATTCAGAGTGTATTACTATAATATGCGATTCACTGTGAAAGTAGTATAACATATAAACTACAATATACAGCATAATTTTTAACTTAAGGAGTAAGTTGCAGCCACACTAAAATTTAATTCCTTGAACTGAATGGAACCTCATATATTAATAAATGTATTTGTTTATTCAAACAATGTGAAACATTATTAATACTGTAAGGTTAGTATTGTGATAGAGTCGAGTATATTTAATTATACTCTTGTAGACATTATGACATTATGCTAGTACATTTTTGGTGAACAAAAAGTACATCTAAAAGTTAATTTCAAGAATACTGTTATGTACTAAAACGGGGGCCAATATAGTCCCAAGAAGCATTATTAGTATACGTACTAGGTAAGGTATACTTGGGAAATATAATTGAAGTCTACGTATAAGTATACTTATTTTTTGTATGGCCAGCAACAAAAACTAATGGCTACATTTAGAGTAATGTTTAAAAATGACTTCATTTAGCAGGGTGTTCCTTTTTTCTCTTCTTATTCTTTCTTATACTGGACCTTCATTTGGTTTGTATAAGGTGGTACTTTTTAAGAAACCTCTGCCTAACTACAGTGAACTGACCTAATAATATGCTCTGGTCGTCATTTTACTCAAGTTAAGGTGTCACATCCATGAAACCTACACCACTAACCAGCATCAGTCCTACAACTTCACTGTCAAAATTAATAAATTCTGGGACAAGCAGAAACTGTATTTTTAGCGGTGCATTTTGTGGCAGGCCAGACTGCTATTAAATGCACTCTCCTAAGCAAATAATTCCTTTGTAGCACGACTTCGTCTTGGTTCAGAAGAGATGTCCTGGATATACGTGATAATGTAACAGGGGTGTTTATGTTTGTTCATGTTTAGCGCGTTGGGTTGTGTTTTTAAAGCGATTGTTACGTTTTTAAAGCTTTGTAATGCCACAGGTGCGATAGCCGACACCACACCTTCACCTGACGTACAACGTGACGTATGACGCACACGTCGGGTATTCACTTTCAAAACAACAATGGGGATAGAAAATATTGCTCGAGGTGGTTAATGATCCTTTCGCTGGTTGCCAACCACCATTAAATAACAACAAGAAGAAACTATTGATCTGCTTCTCAAGTTTTGCACGTTTAAGCCGCAATTCAGACTCAAACAAAGCTGCAAAGCAGGAGAACAACATGACCATCAACTATTGATGAATAGACCGTTAACATGTGCAACTTAGAAGTAGTCAGAGGTAACTGGATGTTCAATCGGGTTAAATGCAAGGTTGATTGGATTATATCTGAAGATCGTATGCTATTCGTGATAACTCTGCTAGACTCCAAATTGCTCGTCCATGCGGGAGTATCTCAAAATTAAATGAAACCACTTAATACTTTTTCCCTAAAACGGACTGACATGGAACACATTAAAGTTGGATTGACACCAGCTAATCAGTCTGAAGATAAGTGTTTTTTTCACTTATTCGAGAGAAGTCAGAAATGCGTTCTTAGTACTGTTTGTTTTGACTTTCAAGCTACCCTACCAGGATATTTTCATTCAAATGCTAAGACAAAATGTCAATATCTATGAATGTGGAGACTCAAAAGACTAGATAGGTAATAGTTGCCAATGGATATATGAGACTTGATAGAAACTTGGACGTTTGCAACAGGTGAATCGGTGAACTACCGAGGTTGCGCCCAAATGCTTAAAGCTGTTAGCTGGTCAGTGTTTTCAGGTGTGCTTGTACTACCTGTACGGTGCGGGGTGCTGACTAAGTCATGTTAAACCCATTAAAGAGTCGAGCTCAAATATCTTTTCATTTTTGTGCACTGCTCTCTTGTCGGCACACATTTTCTGTTTATTGAAGCCTTTTGTGAATAATTTTGATCATGTAAAAACTGGGAATTGGTCCCTATTGACAATACTCTTACTTTTTGCATTGTATATGTCATTTAGGAAAGGTAATTGGTCACTGAACTTTTTGCAACTATGTGTATTTCTAAATTTTGTGGCTTCAGTGCACGCAAATATATATTGTTCAGTTTGCATGTTAAAAGCCACAAACATGTAGCTAACTATAGGCTTTCTTGTGGAACTGAGAACTGTCCTGCCACTTTCAGAACATTTTCTGCCTTTATTCACATATGCCTAGGAATCACAGAACAAGAAGGGAGACCACTAAGGAGGAGTTTTATAAGTTCACTGGTGACCTCGGCTGTCAAGTTCCTGGATGTGGGTATGCTGCACAAAACTTCACAACTCTTTGTGCCCCTCTCAGATTTCATATCAAAGATGGGGGGGAAAGTATTATGTCCATTTGAAGGCTGCTCTAAATACTTCAGTGTCCGAACATCATTTTCCAGCCATATTTCTCAAAAACATAAGTAGACAGTTCAGCAGTCAAGGCAACAAGAATTTGGGGGATTTGCCATAATACAAGGACAGGACACAGTTAATCTATTAGAAGACAGTTGACTTTGTGTCATTTAAAAATGCAGGCTAAAATGCTCTTGCCAACCAGCACTACACAGAGCATCATAGAGGAATTTCAGGATCTTTGCAGCTGTAACAAAAGTAGACACTGAATCTAACACCATCTCTCTTTTTTTTAGATGGCAGACCAAAGAATTTGAATGACACCATTACTCTGGAGCTTGGGAATGATTTCCACTCCAACTGTCACATGCAATCACAAGAGGAGACAGAGGTCATCCAGAGGACAGAAGTATGGTTAGAATTGTTGTGGAGGCCATGCAAGTTAACTGCAGAAACATTAAACGTGCATCTTGTGAAGAGGTTGCTAAGATCATTGTAGACAGATACCCTCAAACATTTGCAGATTTTACTGAAAAGGGAGAAAGACTGGGTTGTGGACATTATTCACTACTAAGAAGCATCAAATCTAGAGTTGAACATGTTAATCGAGATAATACAACACATAGACTTCGTCAAACAAAGAGAACCAGGAATGAGGAAGACTGCAGTCCCAACAGTAATGCAACCTCACATAAAAAAGTTAGATGCCTTGTGGATAGCTATGGCTGTATAAATTGGCAGCCAGTTGAACTTCCTGAGGGGGAAACGCCAGCTTCTTTAGAGGAAAAGAAACGCATCTTGTTAACAATTTTTAATTCAGAAGGACCTGGAGCTGTGGAGAGACCTGATGTGGATGACTTCATGTGCCTCACATATATTTCTCAGCGGCAGCTTATCAACAGTTGTCCCTCACTTTCAGTAGCTGAAATTCAGGAGCAGTGCCATTCTTGTTTACTCGGAAAGGTCTTTCGAACCACTTTTACAAACTCACAGGCATCGATATCTGTGAGCACTTAGGTCAGGCCCTCATAACCAAAGGCAGAAGGATTGTTAACTATTTCTCCACCCAGAAGCTCAAATGGAACCTGGGTATAAGGACACTCATCCAGCAGATAGAAAGTGAGGGAGTTTTGACCAACAACAAGGTTGGCACAGCAGCCATACTTCTCATGATGAAGTATTACAAGGAAGATGAAGACTCCCTCTTTGTCTTAGCAGATGTAAGCTTTTTTCATACAGCTCTATGTTTAATGCTGTTGCTTGCTGTCCTGTTATATTTTTTTATTTGTTACATAAAATATCTTGGTCCTTTTTCTGGCAGGAAACATCTACCAGGATGTCCCTTGAAGCAGAGAGCAACCTGCCCATCACCCCAAGGCTGATTATGCTTGGTAAGAAGTCATTTATGAAATAGAGCTGATTAGACCATATTAGAATTTCTGTTTGGCACAGGAGCTTTTCGTGGACACAGGTATCCAGTCTCTGTTTTGTTAGCTCAAATTTCTGTAATTTCCTTTATAAACCAAGGTTGTTGGACAAGTGTCTCAGTGAATCCAGCCAAGTAACAATATCAAATTTCACATTACATATTACTGATCAACGTAGTAGTCTAGCTACACCAACAGCAGAAATACTGAAGTCAATACTGTAAAGTTTAACAGCAGCACAAACTATGAACTCCAAAATAACCATACAGTTGATTCATCTCTGGTAATTTAACTGGGCTGACTGTTTGTTAGGTGTGTTTAATGTGCAGAATAATTCCCAATTATGTACAATTATAATATGTTAAAACGGACTTATGTACATAAGGCCATTAATAATTAACTGTACGTAGCTATTTGCTTTATGACTATCTAGACAGTGTGAAGAAGTGAAGTATTGAAATTATTTTTATGTTGCATAATGACAACATGTTGCCCCTATACATTTAAGGACAAAGTTCAATGACCACCACCTGCTGGATGGTGAGTGCAGAGGGGCGTGTAATTGTTGAGCTGGACAAAGAGAACACCTTTGCTGATGCAATGTCAGTCTTGTTTGGTTCATTCTATGTATTGAACCTGGAATACCAGGAGTCGGCGTGTGCAAGATTTTTTGTAAGGATAAACCCTGAAGAGGGAACAAAATGTACCTCCAAGGTTGGGACAAGCAGAAAGACTGGGACCACTGTGAAGCGAAATGTTGTTCACATTAACCCTCATGTCACAACTTTCCTCCAGCAGCTTACTGAATTTGAGTGGAGAACTTCAAATTAGGTAACTGTTTTTGCCATTTTTAGTGAATTTCTTGTATAATTTAGGTGACCAATGTGTTGTTACCTGTGTCTCCACAGATGATCCATGGCCCATGCTTTCTGGACATTTACACAAGACGAACAACAATGAAGACAAGCTCTCTTGCCATCTTGCAAGACGCTGTCTCTGTCCAATAGGTTTTTTGAGTGCAACAGTTTTAATTTTTTTTCCTTCTTTTACCCATTTGTTAAAAATTATTTCAGCTACTTACACTTTAATTGTCACATGCATTGGCTCACCCTACAAATCAATGAACTCAGTCCACAAAGCAAGATCAGGGTTCAGTGCAGGTCAGTCAAGTTCCTTCACACCACACACGCTCATCCATGTCCTTGTGGACCTGGCTTTGTGCATTGATTTGGTGGTGTGAGCCAGTATTTTGGACAAAGTGTATATAAAGGCAGAAGTGTGGGGCTTGATATTATATTCATTACAATTCAGTTTATTTGTATGGTGCCAACAAAATGAATGCCAAGGCACTTCACACTGTAGGTTCAAGACCCTACAAAATATAACTAAGAAAACCCAATACTTGAGCATATGTTGTCTGCCATGATATGGATATGACATAATATCGTTATTGTTTGTACAACCATCTGAGAAAATAATGTATTACATGGTTTAGTAAAAACAAGTGTTTCCTCAATGAAAATGTTTTCAGTTCTTTTCAGTTTTTGATTTTGGAAATGTGTATTTCAGCAGGGAAAAATCAGTGATAATAAATAAAGTGGTGTAAAGCACATGAATTATATTTTGTGTGTGTGTATCTATCTATCTATCTATCTATCTATCTATCTATCTATCCAATTTTTTTGGAACCCTCCAGTCTCTTACAGTATGTTACTGTTAACTGAAATTACAGTGAAATTACGACCTGTTAAAACAGTAAATGACCGCCTGTTGGGACACGGTATCCTCTAGCAGAGATGAATATTTTTGGTACTGATTATGCGTGATAACGGTAAGTTACTGGTTAATATATTGCAGTTTATTACCTTGCAGCGGGCTTACAGTGACATACCGTGAATAAACGGTAGTATACCAATTTTTTAATCACAGTATGATGTTACTTTGTTGGCGTAATTTACGACATAACGACATAACGGTATCTCACTGGCGACAGTGACGCCAGTGAGATACCGTAAAAAAGGCTACGGTGCGTTACCATAATTTGTCCAAGAGTATTATACCACACCAGCAAAAAACGGTATCATCCTGCAGAACAGTAAGCTACCGTAACACGGCGTCACGGTATGACACTGGCAACAGTGATGCCAGTATGTTACCGTAAAGTGGCGATGAAAAGTCTAACAGTGTGACTTGGTGAGTAAATGCTTACTCTTATTCAAACTGATTTTGTGGCTTCTCTTCGTTTAGCACCAGGTTTATAATCTTGCTAGCTAGTTAGTGTTAGCCTAGCGTTGCTGCTGCCGCTGGGCTCATGTTACTTAAAAATTAACACCACAGCCTTAAAAACCTTACATAAAACTATGTCTGTGAAATTTTCTGTTGATTGTTTGAAATAAAAAAGTGAGATAAGAGCCCAGACAAAATTCTTTGGGAGGTGCAGCCGTTAGGGGTGGGGTGTGGTGTGGGGGGTATTTTCAATCCATAGCCATAACTAACTAACTAACTAATTATATATATCATGTTTAACCTGAGTAGCAAAAGACCACAGGGGGGAGGGGGGGGTTGAAAACAATATGCCACGAGTTAGCAGTGCTCACCGACTCTTATCAAGCCTTGACCTCCCGGTCAGCTATCACGCTGGTGGATAGCGGAGCTCTCCGAAAACGTGGAAGCACTTTTGCAAATATGTGATATTTGAGCATTACACAGCTACATTCTCGGCTGAAAATATCTTAAAAGGTTATTTTGTGACCAAGAAAGGGTAGTCTGGGGAAAAGGAGGATCGCATTTGTCGGCCACGGTTGTTGGAGCCTGTGCCTACTTGTAAGCGCGGCAATGGCGGAGGAGCACGGCTAAAAAACGTATTACTTTTTCTGGGTCACAAAATAAACTTTTAAGATATTTTCAGGCGAGAATGCAGCTGTGTAAAGTTCAAATATCTGCTCGATTTATCAAGACATCTCATATTTGCAAAAATGCACCAAAGTTTTCAGAGATGTCCATTTTTTTCATGCTTTGTGGCAGCTTTTGAACATCTGTGACATCTATTAATGTCAAATCTAGCCCTTATTTAACAACATAAGCAAACTCTATGCTACAATGATTGCACAGCCATTAAGGATCAAATCGGTTTCTGAAAAATGTTCTGCTTTTTCTCCCTCTGCTTGCTTCTTACTGTCTTTGAGGCTCGGGACCAGCACTCCTGTTGTTGGACAGAAAGACATCTACTCAGTGGTAAGTATTTTGGTTTTCCAATATATTAGCAACTGTCAGTGACATTTATATTAATCAGGCTGAACTTTAATCATACTTTAGATCAGCCTGTTTTACTTATTGTTTTATTTGTGCTTTGGTTTGGGGAAGTTGTTTCTTTACTGATCTTTTCCTGTCTTCTGTTATTAGACTTGAGATATGACTGCACTATGCTGTTGCTGGTGACTCTAGTTAATTCTACAAGACATGCTGTGTAAGTAAACAAACAACAACAGTTTGGTCTGCATTTCTTGAAAGATCACATCCCCCAAACTTAGTTTAGAGGGTCTACACTGTATTTAGTGAAGTCTGCAAGTTTTCTAACAACAAAATTTGTTTTGTGCCCAAATCATTTTGCACATCATTAGAATGAAAGTTATTGGCCATGTTTGCATAGCCCTTTTTAAAATGATGCTTTCATGACATTATTGTGTGTTGGGTGGTGGTCACGGCTATCCAGACTGACAATTGGGACATTGAATGTCACCTCTCCGGTGGGGAGGGGGCCTGAGATTGTGTAAATTGGAGTCTGTTTTATACCAAATGCAGAAAAAATGTTTTAAGAAAGCAATTAAGTTCATGTTCCAAAAAATATGATTGTTTGCTTGCAGGAAAACAGGAGAGATGAGTCCTCCGTCACAGATGGTGTGGTCAGTGAAGATGGTCGCCTGCAGGTTCACGCTCATTGCATCTCCAACCCACATCCACTGCCACTGTACTGAAGGGAAGTTAAAGACTTTCTTCTGCACCTACATTTGGATCACCTCGATCCATGATAGTCATTCAGGCAGTAATGCCTGGACTGGAAACAAGCCATCCTTAAAATAATACAACATTCCAGCTCCTGTGTTGGAATGAAAAACAAATGTGTTGTTTAACTTAGAGACTGCACTTGTGACAGAACAACAAATATTTTATTTTGATTATATAAGTAATGTAAGTACAAAACAAAATTGTGGTAGGCCTAAACCTATTTTCAGATTAATTACATCTGAGACTTTGTTTCATTGTAAGATTATAACAGTGATGGCAATATAATTGTTTGTTGTTCAGCAGAACAGTGTCCAGTATGTTGGCTGTTATACTTTGTTGTATTTGAAAATAAAAGTTGGGCTGATTTTAACATCATTAAAAAAAGTGTTGTTAATTATTTTTAATCATATTCAGGTTACCACAAATTGTTTTTTCATTTAGTTGAACTTGAAATGTTTGTCAGTAAGTAAACAATTAGTATTGTACAGTCAGATATATCAAGTTATTCTTAATACTGCAGACTTGCACTGTATAGGTTGTCCTAACAGTCATCTTAAGTAAGCTTTACTTAGTTTTTTTGAGGCAATGAGTTTCCTCAATTTTTTTGAGTTCTGGGAACTAATTAGATTTTACAGTGTGAGGTCTCCAAAGTGCTTTTGTTTGTTTAAAACAATGCAGTGTAAAAATGGAAAAGGTGTAAGTGAGGATGTCATTTACTCATGCTAAGGAATGTTTAGACAATCTTCAGAACCCGAGACAACAACTGGTAGTTACCAGTGTTGGGCAAGTTACTTTGAAAAAGTAATTAATTATAGTTACTAGTTACTTCTTCAAAAAAGTAACTGAGTTAGTAACTGAGTTACAATATTCTAAAAGTAATTAATTACTTGAAAAGTAACTATTGCGTTACTTTAACAAAAACGTTTAACCGTCTGGGGTCCAGGTTATAATTGGCCATTTTTTGACTACTTTTGATTTTACCTCTACATTTGACCTTTAAAAACTATGTAATTTGCCTTGTTTGGTATCATTCTATTCAGCACAACCTCAAATGTCTGAATTTACAGTTATGTTTTCATTTTGACATACTGTATTAACACAGTTGATCTAAAATCAGACAAAAAACATAAAATCCGAGTGGAAAAAGTTATATATTTAACTGTAACAACCACAAACATTTTTCAATTGTCTTTCTCTTTCTCTCTCTCTCTTTCTCTCTCTCTCTCTCTCTCTCGCCATCACTCCTAAAACCTCTTCCTAAACAACCAAATTTCATGTTGCCATATCATTTTTTGATTGGTCGACATGGTACAGTTTTCCACCAACATGAACAGGCTGTTTGTTGTTTTATTTTTTTTTTTTACATTTTTTGGTCATAAGAAGAGAGTGCTTGCTAGCGCTGTCCTTAGACGTTAAACGTGACGAAACTATTGAGGAAAAAACATGCATATATATATTATTTATCATGACTGGTTTTACGTGGCCTATCAACACAATTTAAAAACTGGTATATATCACCTTGTTGCTTTGCAGTCTTGAAGTGGTCGTGTGATTGGCTTACCACGACTACTTTATTCTTCCTCAGTCAAACAGCAGCACTCATGCGATTGTTTTGCCCCATTAGCTCCAGGTGTTGTGCCAAAAAGTGATCGTGATTGCCGTCTGCGGGAGCACGCGCAGCTGCTTAAAGCTGTTGCGCCCAGATTACTTACAGCTACTTCTGTGCAACTGATATAAGATGCGGTAAGCTTCAACCGTCTGTTTGTTGAAAAATAGTAACGTGACCGCACCGTATTTTCTTGTTAGTAACGGTAACGGTGTTGCAACGATAGGAATAGTGATTAGTTAGATTACTCGTTACTGAAAAAAGTAACACCGTTAGCAACGCCGTTACTTGTAACGCCGTTATTCCCAATACTGGTAGTTACACTACCAGTCAAAAGTTTGGACACACCTTCTCATTTAACGTTTTTTCCTTATTTTACTATTTTCTACTTTGTAGATACATACTGAAGACAAAAAATGTATGAAATAAGATTAATGAAATTATGTAGCAAAGAAACAAAGTTAAATAATTCAATAACTAAATATGTCTTTTATTTTAGATTTATGAAAGTAGACACCCATTGCTTTGTTGACAGCGCTGCAAACCCTTGGCCTTCTCTCAATGAGCTTCATGATGTAGTCACTTGAAATGCTTTCACTTCTCAGGTGTGCCTTGTCAGGGGGGGTTTGTGGAATTTCTTGCCTTCTTATTGGGGTTTGGGCCTTCATGGTTAAATAGCTGCTGAGAAACCACTACTAATGGAAAGGAACAAGTAGAGTTTGGGCCAAGAAATACAAGGAATGGACATTAGACCAGTGGAAATCTGTTTTTTGGTCTGATGAGTCGAAATTTCAGATCTTTGGTTCCTCCCGCTGTGTCTTTGTGTGACGCATAACAGGTGAACTGATGGTCTCTACATGCATGCTTCCCACCGTGAAGCATGGAGGAGAAGGTGTGATAGTATGGGGGTGCTTTGCTGGTGACACTGTTGGGGATTTATTCAAAGATTTATTCAAAGTGTTCTGGTTACTGTGTTAAGTTAAGTTATGCCATGGCAGCAACATAAGTGCTGTTTTAAAGTATATTTGTTTACAAATTGTAAGTTTGCCACGTCAATTATCAACACGTATTGTTTGCTGTGTAACAAAGTCACTGGATTACTTTACTGCTGAAGAAATGTTTAAAATCAGAAGATTTTAAGGCTAGTTCTGAGTCCACTGCATTGCTGTCCCATCAATCTATTGTACAGTATTACATAGCTTTTATGGTTAAAAAAATCATCATAACAATGAGCATGTATTGTTCCTAAGAAAAAATAAAAGTAGTTTCACAGTCAGTTTAGTAAGATTAATTTTCCAAAATATGACCAACTATAAAACATCCTTATGTTGCTGCCAGATGGCCACTCAGTGAAACACAACCATGCACATCTGGTTGCAGACCTCAACTCAATGTATTATCAGGCTCCACTGTAAATGTAATAGTTCGACCAGATAATATTACAAATTCTCTGAACAGGCAGTCTGTTGATTGGACAGAAGATGAGGATGTGACAAGCTGTCTTTGGTAAGGAGCTCACTTGTCTGATCTGAACTACTGCTTGATAAAATTATTGAAAATTGATAAAAATTTAAATCTTGAATCTTGAAAATGGTTTGGCTTGTTGCTATTATTTTGTGTAAATATAAAGGGTCTTATAACTATATCACACACACCATTGTTGTAGCAGCTGCATGCTAGGTCCATCACTCCAGTCTACTACCCTGGACCTGCAGACAACACCACACATCTATCTGTTGTCTGATGTCACTGCTCAAATATTTTTTGCACAGTTTTCTTTATAAAAAATTTAATTTTTGTTTTATAAGTTTATAAATTCAGAGGGTTTTTTTTCAAATGTCTGCTGTCTGCAGCCAGTTACTTACTAAGGCAGCAGTAGCTGCTTTAAACCACAGCAATAAATGCTCCTTAACATGTTAAAATATAGCTGAATAAAAAGGCTTCAACAGCTGTGGCATGGTCAATATCGGCAGTGGAAATATATGTATTCAACATGAGCTTTAAGCCAGGAGCCGTATCCTGACTCAGCATCCTATGAAGGACACTAAGATCAAATATGACAGTCTAAACTATGAAGCAAAGCTCCTGTTGCCTAACAGTTGAGACAGTACAAGAGAGAGATTTTGGATTGCATTGTTTGACAGAGATGGAGGCAAAAATCTTTATATAATTTGTCTTACTGGAGAAAGTTCAGATTTTTCATTGTCTATGTTGAATCTAGCTTTTGAGATTAGTTTCATTTCATTAACAATGATATAAATATACTAGGGCCTAAAATATATCATATTTATATCCTAAACATTTTTCATATGTAATTCATTAAATATGTCTAATGGTCGAATTGGAGCCTGAGCTGGTACATGAGGCTGGCACTTGGCTAAAAAACATATCTTGGGCTCTGGAACTCTGGAGAGGGGCTAGACTCTACACAACTCTGTCATGGATAAGAGGCAGCGAGCATGGGTGGGTATACTTGTATATCCCCAGCTTGGTGTTGGTATTTTGGATTTATCTCTAACAGACATCTGGGTTCATTCCCTGCTCCTCTGCATCTGGGATCCTGTGGGGGTGCTTTAGAAGTATCGGATAAACGGTCCACTGTAATAAGTCATTCAGCCCCTGTACAGCACAAATGACAACTTGATGTGTATTGCCAGCTACAGCCAGCTACTGCAAGCTACTGTCAGACTGGTTCCTGGTGGCAGCTAGACTCCACCAAGGCTGCCCTTTTGTCATTGATTCAGTTCATAACTTTTGTGGACAGATTTTCTAGCCACACCCCAGGGTGGACTGTTTCTGCTTTGGATTGTGTCTCTGCTCTTCAAAGATCATGTAGAGCTATGGCTGCATTAATGTAGACCGATCTGTCGGGATGAAGAGAGAGCTGAGTCTGAAAGCAAAATTATTGATTTACCAGTTGATCTATATTCCTACCCTTACCTATGGCTATGAGCACTGGGTTGCAAAAGAATGAGATCATGGATACAAGTGGGGTATCCTTTAAATAGTGACACAGCCCTCCCTTTGAGAAAGGGTAAGGAGCTCAGGTATTTGGGAGCAGTTCAGATGAGGTGGCTTGGGCATCTGACTAGGAGATTTATATGCCTTGGTTGTTTCGAGAATACCACTGGAGCTCCTGAGTGGCAATGATTAATGATCATTTCTACTATTTCTGAATAATCTTGCCAACAGTTTTCACCTATCTCACCAAGTTTCTTGCTGATGATCTTACAAACCATTCCAGCATTGTACAGGTCTATAATCTTATCCCCAGTGTCCTTTGACAGCTCTTTAGTGTAAGTATAAGAAATTGATTCTGTGGAGAGATGTGCTTATACGCATAACAAGATGAGATCAGGAGTATCCATGACTGCCTGACTGACTGACTGGCTCAAACTGTGAGTAATGCTAGTATGCTTAAACATCAAAACAAGCAAAGAAGAAGACGGAGAATGACCAGTTTTCACAACAGCCTTTGAGAGTGTTTCTATTGTTGGTTTCTATTCACTACTGCTTCTTCACTCTACAATCTGAGAGGATTAATGCAAAGGTTGCAGTGGGTTCAGCATAGATTCAGCAAATAGCAAGCCACTGAAAGGGAAAAACATAGAAGGTCATATGGGGGAAAAAGGCATTTTGACGGTCAGTTTTGTACAAGAAATAGATGCATCTAGTGTCCCCTGATAAGTCCAGAAAGATTATTAGAGTGCAAAGGGGGAATAGCCACATTTCATTATTGGAACAGGTCTAGATATAAGGACTGTGGTAGCTTAAGCGCAGATATTATTGTTATGTCCACTCTTCTGCCTTAAAAGCAGAAGAGTATAGACATAAGGGCTTAATTTGTGCTGGATCCAACGAGAAGAGAATCAAAGGATCTTGCATCAGGGTCCTTTACTTCTAATGATCATATTCATTAAAATCCTCTGCTTGCATAAATGAGGCCTGGTTGCTCTCTGTGTTATTGTCATCAAAATCTGCTTATTTAAACAGACGGCCCCTTGTCTCTTACACAGCCAACCCAAGTGCATTTAGCATTGTCCTCCATATGGATTTGCGTATATGTAGGTTCTAAAACCTACATATCAGCAAAGAGATTATGTTTGTCTGATTTCTTTATGTTAAAGTGATCTCACTTCAACATAAAGTGTTTTGCTGTTCGCACTCTGGTGTCTGTCCCAAGAGAATATTTTACTACAGTTCCCTTTCATTTAAAAGTACATTTTGCACACAAATTATGTATGTTTAACAGTAAGAACCTAAAAGGTAAGTAAGAATACTTACTGGAAGTTAAAGTAATGCTCGTGTTACTGTGTTTACATAGATATATATGTATATGGTAGGTCAAACATAGTGAACATAATTCAACTCTATTTTATTCATATAGCACCAAATCACAACACCAGTCATCTGAAGGCGCTTAATATTGTAATGTAAAAACTCTGGGGGTGAGAGGAGCAAGGGAGGAGGAAGACATGCTGTGGAAGAGAGCCTGGCGTTATTAATCCCTAACTATATGAGTTATCAAAAACTCCCCAATCCAAACTGGGAGCTAGTTCCACAGAGAAGGGTCCTGAAAACTGAAGGCTCTTTCTCCCATTCTACTTTTAAATAGACTAGGAATCTCAAATGAGCTTTCAGTTTAACAGCAAAATCCACTATTAGGGTCATATGGTACTATGAGGTCTGAGCCTGATTATTCATGATGGTGAAAGGGATAAGAAAGATTTGGTTGTGCATTTGACAGGGAGTAAATGAAGAATAGCCAATAAAAGACAAATATGCTCTCTCTTTCAAGTCTCTGTAAGTACTCTTGCTGCAGCATTTTGGATCATCTAAAAGCTTTTCAGGGATTTTTAGGGCATCCTGATATTAATGAATTGCAGTAGTATAGCATAGAAGTAATAAATACATGAACTAGTTTTCCAGCGTTACTCTGCGACAGGATGTTTCTAATTTTAGAGATTCCATGCAAATGGAAGAAAGCAGTTCTACATGTTTGTTTAATATGTGCATTGATTGACATATCCTGGTCAGAAATGACTCCAAAATTCCTCACAAAATTCCTTACTGGAGGCCAAAGTAATGCCATCCAGAGTAAGCATCTGATTTGGTACCATATTTCTAAGATTTTTTAGGGTGATAAGCACAAGGTTCATAGAGCTTCAAGCCACATACAGTTGATAGGACCCAAGTTGCAGGCTGTGCAAAGGTGCCCTAGAGACTGTCCAGTAGATATTTGAATTTGAATGTGTTTATTGTCATTTGCGTGAAACTGAATTACAGTGGACCTGTCCAGGGTGTACCCTGCCTCTCGCCCTATGACAGCTGGGATAGGCTCCAGCGCCCCCCGCGACCCTGAAAAGGATAAGTGGAAGCGAATGGATGGATGGATGGATGAATTACAGTGTCGCTCCTTTAAGAAATGCAAACAACCATTTAGAGTCCCGATCAAAATTTTAAGACAACTTACCCTTGTTAAAATCCAACCATGTAAAATATGATTTTTTGCCATTTTTCAAGTGGTCTTAAACTTTCGATCGGGACTACACCAAATTGGCAGTGGGAAGACAGAGTTCAGTTCAGTGATAGCAGGTATTCAAATACATAAATACATTCCTCCACAGATGCTAATGACTTCTAAAAAAAGAAGAAACAGTTTGTTAAAAACAATTGCAATGAAATCCATCACTCTTTTATCAGCGACACATTCATTTACTGACAAACTACAGGTAAGTAAAAATAACTGGGTTATATGGCTTATGATTTCAACCCTCAAACCCGGCCCATATAAAATGTGGCTATATATGCTAGACCCTACAAAACTATACAATACTCATGTTATTTTACCACACTTCTGATGACTGGTGTGCAGTTTCTGCTTTAAATTGATTCATTGTTTATATTTAATTCTTAATTTAATTCTTAGCTCAGATTTTGAAGGGACTGGAAATGTGCGTGCTTGTGCCATTTAAAAAAATTAACTTAAATCAATAGTGTCATCTCTATTCTTTGTCTTGGCAGAGGGCAGTAATATAAGGAATGACTGAAGTGACAGCTACCATTGCAATAACTCTGTTTCAGTTCTTTTAGCTCAACCTTAAATGGTAATATCTGTACTGATGTATTTACAGACAGCATTTTATTAATTACCTTTAAATTAATTAATTTAAAGGCTGTAGGTTGGAGTCATTGCTCTAACATGGTGTCCAAATGTAACAGGGCTCAGTGGTGGTTCTTACATTTGGAGCTGCTTTGAACTTTATTTGTGAAGCTCATATTAGCATACTAAAAATGGTAACTATCTAGTACTGCTGGGACATAATATTTTCATAGATGATCATGAAAGAGTGGGGATCTACATGCAGTGATGCTAGCATTAGCCAAGTAACACATTACCTTCAACAGGTGGTCAGGCTGTCCACAGGCACACACACTTAGATTTCACTGCAGCATCCCTTCATATTCTTAATATAGCCATGTGGGGGAGAGTCTAAATGCCAAGGTTGAATGTGTACAATAGTATTGCAAAGCTATTGCCACAGCAGTGTAGAAAATCCAGGCAGACAGCCTGTGTCTCTCTAACCAATCAGAGAACTTGTTACATTCGACACTATGCCTATATTGGGCAAATCTGGCCCAGCTACTCCGGTATAAAGTGACTGTCAAGGAGGGAGAGAAGCATACTTTTTGGATAAAATGGGAGCACAATTTTCTAAACACTTTATTACTACACTTGAAGGCGACTGACAAGTGAGCTTGTAGAGTGAGTGAGAATAAAAGTAGACAAGATGGCTCTGTGACAAAGATTTGATAGGAAATTAGATGTAAGCAAATGTGAGCAATTGGTAAAGAAACTGACAATAAATAGGATTTTTTTTATTTTTTTTTAAACAATCACAAAAAGAAGATATATCTGAGAAGAAGCGGTAGCATACTTGAGTGACACTCAAGAAGCAGACAAGAAAAAAGGACAAGGAGCTCTGAATTCCACTCTCTAAGAGTAGACCAGGACATCGGGTCGGAAAATGTAGATCAAAACCAAGGCAGGATAGAGAGGACAGGGAAAGAGAGTGAGGTAGAGATTGAATAGGCAGGCAAACTGTAGGGATGGAAGGGCCCCAGGATCAAGTACAGAATCAAATTGGGGAAATACTTAATATTAATTCAGCTGTTTTCAAGTTAAGTCACAATGAAAAATCAGAGCTCACTTGAAGTTCTGCTATATTAAAATAATAAAAAAAATAATATTAGTACATGAAATATTAGATTCGAATCTACGCTTCACCAAGTTGGTGAAAGGGAACTCAAGGTGTGCTTTATTGGAAATGCAGAGGGAATACAGCAATAACATTTGATAGTAGACTGTTGATGTGATAGGAGTCACCATTGAGTCCCTGATGAATTTAAAGCCAGAAATCAGACTGCCGCAGGCTTTGAGGCCATCTTGTTTTGGTGGGTAACAATAAACAAATCTAGATTGGATTAACTATCTTTATTACAATCAATAGAGATTTGTGAATTATCCAAGGGATGCAATTAAAGCATTGCTAATCAACTGGGGCCAAATGTGCATTTAGCAGTAAGGAGCGTGCAAGATGTTCACTGCATTCATTCCAAATAATAAAGCCCTATTGAGGGCATTACGAGGGCATTAGAATGTATAACTTTGCTCCCTGAAGAATAAGCTGAAAATTCTGGAATTGAAGATCCATTCGGAGATTGGATGCAGAAATGGTTTGGGAAATTGGATGCACTGATCTCTCCTAGCAACCATAGGTGTTACAATAGCAATCCTTACCTTGTGTGGATGCTGCTGTATTGCTTGCATGAAAGGACTGCTGCAATGCTGGATTGACTCTTCCACTACAAATATAATGTACTAATTGGTAATAGACGACGAAGGCGGTGACAACATCAAAGTCATACCCTGCAGAAGCTGGAGTGAATTGTTAATGATGTGTATTATTAAAATCTGACTGAAGAGTAATGAACTGAAGCAGTACACAGCTGAAATGCAGAGAAACCTTCTTCTGGCAAAAAGTGTTCTTAATTTACTTTATCAAAAATGTATTGCTAAGGAGTTTTTCTTTGGATTGAGCAACATTTAAACAGAAGGAAAATTGGAATGGAATATTTTGGTAAACCATTGCTCAAATTATGTCTGCATGAGAGCAGTTAATTCTTGATGTAGTTGCAAGGCGACTTGTGAAACAGGAAAAAGGCTGTTGAAAAGGAAACAAATTGAAGTGACAGCTGGGCTCGATGGTTCTGCAGCAGGACGATGATTCTAAAGACACCAGCAAGTCCACCTCTGAATGGCTTTAGAAAAACAAAATGAAGACTTTGGAGTGGACTACATAAAGTTTTGAACTGAATCTGATTGCAAACACTTGATGGCAGTTGTACCCCTACATTTAGATTTTATGTTTACTTGTGTTATCTTTGTCAAATATTTAAATCTGTTTGATGATCTGAAACATTTGAGTGTGAAAAATACAAAAAATAAGAAATCAGGAAGGGGGCAAATGCTTTTTCACACCACTGTAGTTTGATATCATCCATGTAGACGAGATGGCTAATGATAGATTCACTCGATAGTCAGTATCTGTAGCCAGTCTTGCAGAACAGCAGTGGGGGCAAGGAAATATCACACTTGATGGTGACTTGTGCAGCTGACTTGAAGTTGACCCCTAGTGACATTCCAGGATTCATGTGTGAGACATTAAGTCACAGCCTGTCTTGTAGTCAATCCAGGCAGTGCACAGGTTGTTCAGTCTGGTCTCGCAGTGTCAAGGAACTGCCTACCGGGAGCTGGTGTTTTGCCCCTGTTGTGTTTCTGCCAGCTCATTTCTGGGCCCCGCATGTGTACCAAGCCACGTGCCTGTTCATCTTAAACCACTGTGATGCCTGAGAGGAGCTTCCATGTGGTACTGAACCAGATTATTAGCCATTAGTTGGATGAGACCAGTTCCTACTGGGGATCCTATGGGATCAGCACTGTCAAGCCTTTATTTAGCTATTCCAGGTGTATCTCATCCACTAGCAGCTTGTTCATTTGTGCTGCCAGATGCTCATAGATTGCAATTCTTTAACCAGAAAGTGTGAATGGTAAATGGCCTGTATTTATATAGTGCTTTACTAGTCCCTAAGGACCCCAAAGCGCTTTACATATCCAGGCATCCACCCATTCACACACACATTCACACACTGGTGATGGCAGCTACATTGTAGCCACAGCCACCCTGGGGCGCACTGACAGAGGCGAGGCTGCCGGACACTGGCGCGACCTGGCCCTCTGACCACCAGTAGGCAACGGGTGAAGTGTCTTGCCCAAGGACACAACGACCGAGACTGTCCAAGCCGGGGCTCGAACCGGCAACCTTCCAATTACAAGGCGAACTCCCAACTCCTGAGCCACGATCACCATTCATCATTCATTTGCCCTAATCCAGTTTTAGGATGATGCTGAAATATTGGAAGCAAGTCTGGAACCAGGCATGAACACATTCTTCATTCTTTCTTTTTATTGTTCCAAGTACAATATATTATACAGTATAATATTTTAGCATTATATTTGCCTAACACTACTGCCAAGATCCAGTACACATAATTCCTAAAGGTGAGCTCCCCAAACTTTGAGAATGGTACATTTGTGCAGGATTAAAATGTTACCTTTCACTGCAACACCAAATAGTGTAACTCTCACATCTGCAGTTTATAATAACATGAATGATCACAGAGTCTGGAGTTATTTCTACAAAAACATTCTGCTTGCAACTCCCTTTGAAATTATTTCTTCTTATGAAGAAAATGCTCTGCCTGTTCTGTGAAACTCAAAAACTGCAATGTATCAAAAATCTTTTCAAATAAGGGTGCAATGCATAAAAAGACACTGAAGGGTGAGAGTCAATGAGCTCAGTATGCAAATGTGACAGATGATGATATGCAGAACAACTGGCATACTTCCTCATCTGCTCTGCTGCTCTATGGCCTCTGTGAGATACACCCACTCACTTTCTCTTCAGCATTGACCTTGAGAAATCTTAAGCTTAGAAAAGAGAATGTGTGTGTAGGTGTGTGAGAGAGTGAGGGAGTGAGAGAGACATTGTCTGGTAATTAATTCTGTTGGATATTATGCTTATATGTACTGTTTAAGTAAAGAATAGTGCCCAGCAGAATCTGCTTCCTTGTTTTCTGTGATTGAAAAGGAGGCTCATGTGGCACCTGTTACCCACTACACTGCTCTGATATTGTCATGGTGGCAGCTTTGCAAGTTGTTTAAAGGGCCATCTGTATATGATCTGAAAATTTCTGCTTTATGCTTGTGTGGGCATTTCATTAGCACTCTGCAGCATTTCACCTGCAAGTGTGAAGCCCATTAACACTGTTATTAGAAGAGCTCAGTTCATGTTATGTTCAGGCCAGAGGTGTCCTCTTGGAGGGAAAGAATCAAAGCAGAGCATCTGCTGGAGCATCCTGATGAGAATAAACTCTCCTGCAATCCTCACTGGATAAACACTTGGAGCCAAAATGAAGGAAAAATACAGCAGTCATAACTTCCAACAAAGACAGTTCCTTTACTTTCAAAGCAAACCTGTACACAACAAAGGCTTAAAACTGAATACTACACAGAAAACCTTGACTCCTCTGAGCTTTGGATCAAAATCACTACGGTTTTATTGAAATATTCAGCTTTAATTTAGGTGATTTAAAGAACAGAAATATCCTAGTCCAGAAAAAGTAAACTCAAATGACAGAGTTAAATTAATAAAGAAACTTAGAGAATGAGTATGATAGAACAAACACTGAGAATAATACTAATAATAGCAGTCAAATGCTACTAATGTGTCTTCCCAACATGTTTGTCTGTTTGCCTTTTCTACAGTAGCCATCATCAAAGACACTAAGATTTAAATTACAGCAGAATTAAAAATGTTAAGTGACTTCTTTCAGAGTACTGAAATGAATACCTGCACTGACAAATCATTCATGATATCAATCTTAAAAGGCTTTGTCACATGCTCATTACTCATATCTTAAGTCCCCTCCCACTGCATTGCTACTTTTCACATCATCCCACGTAACAAAATTGGTATGGCCCGGATGTGGCCCACACAATGTGCTTACACATGGCCCACATACTGCAAAGAATGACGGCCCTTTGGTGGCCCAGATCTGGTTTGCCAGAGTTGGCCCACAAATTGGGCCAGCACAAGGCCAGTCGCAGACACACTGGTGGTCCTGTGCTGGCCCATGTGTGGATTACCTTTAGCAAACCTAATCTGGGCCACCAAAGGGGTGTCATTCTTTGTGGTATGTGGGTCATGTGTAAGTTGTGTGCAGCCACGGGCCAGTTGCAGACACACTGGTGGTCCTGTGCTGGCCCAGAACAGTTTCAGCTCTGGCCCCAGATGTCAGCCTAATGTGTACCTTAATCAAGTAATAACAACATGTGCCAGAACATAATAGTGCAAAAGTAACTGTTCAGACAGTGAATGGACTGATTCTCATATAGCACTTTTCTACTGTCCCAGATTAATTAAAGTGCTCTATACAACATGCCACATTGTCCCAATCACACACTTTCTCTAACCTGAGTGCTTCCTAACTACATTCATACACATTCACATTCTTGACATACAGACTGGACGAGCCAGGAATCAAACCACTAACCTTCCAACCTGTCAGGAAGCCGCTCTACCTCCTGAACTACAGCCACCGGCTGACAAAGATGAGTAAACCATTGCTAGGTTTTAGATAAAATGTACACTCACAAACCTGTCAAACCTGCATTTGAAACGTTGGCTACCATAGCAGTATAGTGTTGCACCATGGCATTTGGGTCTTCTAACTAAAATAGGAACATAAATAGCGCCGTCATTGCCAGACCTGGCCCACATCTCGTTGACATACACCCTGCCCTGACACTGGTCAGTCAGAAGAGCCAGCTTGATGCCAGATCCGGGCCAGACCTGCTTTCTATGGGCCTGGGCCACATAAACCAAACTACAATCGGGCCAGGTATGGCATGCCATCACATAGACAGTGCCATCTATGCCAGGCCTGCCCCATATCTGGATGACATATGTCTTATCATGTCAGAAGTCAGCCAGCAGTGCCGGCTTGATACCAGATCCGGGCCAGACCTGCTTGCTATGTGGGATGTAGATGTTTAATCAGCTGCAGAGTAAGATTGTTTTCACATCTGAAAGAAAAACTTGCTGAACTAAATTATAATATGCACATATCAATTAAAGGTGCTTAACCAAATTTCAACAACTTTAATTAAGCTATCGGTGCACACCTTTGCTAGAATTTCAGTAACAAAATGCATACAAAAGTGTACATGAAAGCATAAAAAAGTTAATAACAGAAGATGCATTAGACCTAGTTGATGTGGATGGTGACCCTTAATTACATCACAAGCTTCTTAGCTGATGTTACAACTATTAAATTTGTCTGGAAGATTATATGAGTATTATACAATAGATCAATTAACAGCCAACGTAAGTGAAGTTTAGTAACAGAAAACTGTGACAGCTGTGGTGGTCTCATCAAAAAAATAAGGTTTATTTTTATAATGCCTTTTCTAATAATCAGTATGTGTTTAGAAACATTTCACATGTCCACACTGTGCTAAAGGCTTTGGTCTCAAACCACGCAAGATGAAAATTATGTTTCCAGGACCAATATCATAAAACAGCAGCCTGAAACCAATGCAATAAAACAGCAATGTCAACACAAAACTAAGTGAAGGGCACACCTGCTGAGGTTCACTTTTATATATATCACTGTACATTTTTATTTACACATACAAATTTTGGTTGCTTACACACATATAGGACTACTTTATGTCTATATTCCTCTAAGAGCTGTGTAACACCCAAATTTCTCGTTCGCGGGATAATAAAGGTTTATTCTATTCTTTTATGCATCTCTCTATTGCAGCTTCACATTATTTTATATTTTACTTTTACTTTATCTGACAGTTTATATTATGTTGTTTTGTATATAGAACAGCCAAACAAGCACCCAGCTGTGTATATAAATAGCAGTAAAATTGTTAATTAATAACAAGTGACTCAATTAGTGCTGTCAAAATTAACGCATTAACGCAAATTAATCCGCCATCACGGTCAATGCAATTAAAAATTTTAAAGCAATTAACACATCCGGAGTGCAGAATGACTCAAAATCCCTGAAATGTTTCTGTCAACGCATTTCAGGCAGTTTGTCCAAGTAGAGTTACCTTCACATATGTGCAAATAGGCAGTTGATCTGTTAGTATATAGGTTTTTTAAAAAGTTGTATTTCACAGGAGAGAACCTGTGCTAAAAGACTGAAGAAAACTATTCAAATTCTCCTTGAATTTAAGCATATATTCTTTGTGTTTATTCTGCATTTACTTCATTATATTGCATAAATGTCGGTTACAAGCTTAAATATAAAGTTGAAAATGTAATTGCAACCACGCTATTGATCAAGTAATTGCGATTAATTGCGATTAATTAAAGGAAATTGTGCGATTAATTTGTTGTTGTTTTTTTAATCTATTGACAGCACTAGTTTGTATATTTACCTGAGATTAGTTAACAGTGAGACGGGGTATGTTTCGCAAACCCTGACTGGTTGGTTCTCTGGGATGAGCTGAAGGAGAGAGAAGGAGGGGAACAGCGAGGCCAAGGTAGCTCATGCTCTGTGGCAGACTGAGTGAGCTGCTGGATATGTAGTAGTTGCAACTAGCTACTAACGCTTGAGAAAAACAGTAAAAGTCAGTTGTGAACTGTGTTTTCCCGACACTGAGTTGCTGTGTGTGTGGGACTACCACATTTCGCAGCATTTTCCCCCTTCAGCCCCACAACACCGCAACAGCGTGGTTTGTTGAACTGCAAATGGCAATAAAGGAGTAATGCCATGTCACTCCTTTCTTTCCACACAAACTACTGCTTACTAGCATTTGACTCTTGGATATATTCATAACCCCTACATTTATTCTAATGCTTTGTGGCAGCTTCTGAACATCTGTGCCAGATTTGTCTATTCTATCGATTCTTTAGCAACATAAGAAAGCTGTTTTTACATTTAATTAGTAGTAGTCGGAATAGTATTTGTTCTTTTAAAAATTGTGTTCAGATACAAATTTTGTTGTGAAAGTCAAAGCCAAATTTAAGACATGCATAATCCAGGCTGTATAGTTGGTTTTGGGGTAGCTTATGTTAAATATAAAAACTATCACGTGTTTTATCGGGTCAAAACACATTAGAAACTGTATGTATTGGAAGCTAGCTTTTGACAAGCATGTAGTAACTTCATTTAATTTTGGTCTTTTTTAATTAAAAAAATGAAATCTTAAATTGTTGTCTCTTTTCTAAACTGAAGGTGGTGAAACCAAACTTTCTGACATTGTAGTAAATGGTGTTTTTAAATATTTTTTGTTAATAAGTACTATATGCTAGTATATTTTGGCTGAATGAGAGCTACATGATCTGGTTGTCAAAGGAGCTTGCAAAGAAAAGCGTCTGGACTTCTTTAAGTTAAGTTAAGTTAACTTAAAGAAGTCCAGACGCTTTTCTTTGCAAGCTCCTTTGACTACGATGACCTGGATGACTGAGAACCTTCACAGACATGATCTGGTTGTACAGCCAATAAAAATCAAGTAACTATCTAAATATTTTGCTGGTTTTTCTTCCCCTCCTTGGTTTTTACTTTTCTGGGTTTATAGAATTATTATTAAGACAGTTGAAATAGATTTCTTTGAGGCTCTGGATCAGCAGTCCACACATTACATCAAACCCTTGGAAGTCTAGAAAAGGACCTGTTGGCATTAAATGAGTGGTAAGTTTTTGGTTTTCAAATGTATTAACAATCTTCAGTGTTATTTATAGAATTCATGCTGAACTTTGATCATACTTTAGATCAGTGGTTCCCAAACTGTTTTTGCTAGGCCCCCCTTTGTTTTACAAGAAAAATGCCCCCCCGCGCACGCGTGCGCACACGCACGCACAAACACATCCTCCAACCACACATGCTCCATTGCGGTTTATTTCACACCTCAAACATTTAGTAAACAATCAAGCAAATACAAGTAATCTGCAATAAATTACAGGTAGTAAGAAAATAAACTACTAACTCTTTTACGCTACGTCCGCACCTACACGGGTATTTTTGAAAACGCAGCTGTTTCGTCCACACATAAAACGGCGTTTCGAATCACCGAAAACTGAGATTTTGTAAAACTCCTTTTTTTATGCGTTTACGTGTGGACGAGGAATACAGAGTTCATCACGCAACGTCAGAGGTATGTGCCTTTTTTCACGTGACGCTGTGCGCCGCGTTATTGTTTACATGAGATGAATTGCAGAATGGCAGATAGTCAGATTAACAGTATTTTGTCTCTATCTTCAGGTTTTACACGCTTACATATACACACGCAGTTACTGTCCCTCCATTTAGAAAGGCAGACGCGTCACGGTATAATTATTTTACATGTAGTTGTTTTTTCCTGTGTAATTGAATATCCTACACTTTGGGAAGGTCTGCTTTAGATCAACACATTTTACTTCTCATTTGATTTGTGCTTTGGCTGGGGAAATTGTTTCTTTACTGATTTTTTCTTGTCTTCTGTTATTAGACTTGAGGTATGATGGCATTAGCCATATGGAAAAGAAATAGTAAAAACTTATATGATTTACTCATGAAAGTGGCCACTTTCTCATTACTTTCATATATTGTTTTAGTAAGTATCCAAAACATACAAGTTTCATTTATAGACTTTTTCAAGGGATCTTATATCTGTTTTCACTCTTGTATGCTTTTCATACAAGTTTCACACAAGACAGATACAAACTTTATAAGATTTATATATATATTTACATCAGATTGCATATTTGTACATTTTATATATTTTTTCAGTTATTACTGTTGATATGTATGTAAGGCTTATTCCATTAAAAAGGCACCACAGAGGTCCAATTCAGATTTAAATCAGTCACTCTGTTAGGGTCCCTGTGCCTACCTGGTCGGCTCAGTTTGGCTACATGTGTTTTTGTTTTGTTCCTGCTCTCTCCCTCCGTCTCTTTCCCTCCTCCCTCTGCCTGGGGTCACAATCACACACCTGTGGCTCATCACCTGACAGTGTTCCAGTCCCTTTATAAGATGGCAGCACTGTGTTTCTCGTTGCTGGACCGTTGCTGACTCTCGTCAGTGTAAACCCCAGCTCAGTTTACTCCTGTGTTTTCCCGCGATCTTCCTATAGTAATCCCTTTGTACGTCTGTGAACAGATTCCCTGCACCAACCCCTGTGTTACCTGAGCGATCGAGTGTGCGAGGTTTGGAGTGAGTTATCGTGTTTTCTGTGGAGTGTGAAGAGGAGCGTGGAGCGTGGATGGCGTGTGTGTGGACTTCCAGCGTCTTTTCCCCATTCGTGTGTGGATCCCCTGAGCCCGTCCTTCCCCCACTTTGTAAATAGATCACCTGGTGTTGCTGTAATAAAGACTCTAGTGTTTTCAATTCAGAGCCTGCGCGTGAGTCCGTTCAGTCCCACTGTGACACACTCATCTTGACATTGCTTTCCTGCATCTATTTCCTTGATTTTGGGCAGTCATCTCATGTTCATGTGGTAAACTTCCAAGAAGGTGTGTGGTGGATCTTGGAGAGAGAATAATGAGACTTAGTGGTGGAATGAAGAAGTACAGGAAGGTATTCAAAGTAAGCAGTTAGCAAAGAAAAAGTGGTAGTGTCAGAACGATGAAGAAAGCAAACAGTTCTGGGAGACAAGGTATATATATATATATATATATATATATATATATATATATATATATATATATATATATACCTTGTCTCCCAGAACTGTTTGCTTTCTTCATCGTATAAGAAATATATATATATATATATATATATATATATATATATATATATATATATATATATATATATATATAGCAATGAGAGAGATGGAAAAGGCAAAGACTTACAGTGAAATTTATATGGGCTTCACACTGTAAAAAATCAAACTTGCAATTGCTGAGCTTACAGTCATTTCTTTCACAATTCAACAATAAAAGCTGAGTTGCCCCATAAACTCAAATACATTAAGGGTTTCAACTAATCATTTAACGCTTTGGAGCAAAAGTTGGTCTCAGTTGAAATTTATTGCTGGCAAAATGAATGAATTCAAGTTTTACATGAGTTGAAGCTGTTGGCGCCTTTCTGTGCCTGAGCACGCATGCGCATCTCATATTTTTGGATACTACGGGGTCTACTTTGCACTTTTGCAAGGACTGAAAGCCACCTTGCTGTCTGCTTTAATGCGAACACGAGGCTTTTTACACCAGGAGCTGGATGCAGCTAAGGTCGTTCTTCTCAACTTTCTTAAGGCAAGTAATGTTTCATTTATTGTGTATTTATGTGTGTTTACTACATCATTTAAGATTCCCTCTAGACTGTTTTACTCAATCGTGCTGCTTGAATGCCCTCGTGAGCAACTTGAATGTTTTCCATCATAAAATAGTGCTTTAAAGTTTTCGTATAAAAATCGCCATGTCACAAAACAATGAAAATCCGACAAGCATCCCTTCCAAACAGGCGCGCTCATGTCTGACAAGCCTCCGCGACACCCCCTACGTGTATTTCATGAAGTGCAGCTTGTGGCCGCCATACCACCGAACGAAAAAACCCCACAAAATAGGCTAGCTCGCTCATGGCTGACGACCAACGGCGGCGAACCCCCCGCCGTTTTTTATTAGAAAAAATTAATTTCGTGGCGCACGCTGCCATGTCGTTTAATTTGTTAAAATCATATTTAGCCAATAAAATATGTGGTTTAGTTTCTGTGTGAACGTGTGGTGGAGTCCTCACAGCCAGCGAGCTCCACCAAACACACAAACAGGAGGGAGAGGAAGATCAGAGAAGCAGCTGCAGAGCACAAGCAGCAGAGCAGTAAATATGGGGGTATTTTAAATACGAAGGCAGACTAGAGTCTGCAAGAGTCATATCAAACAGACTTTAACTCTCTGGGGTCGACGGATGCGCCGGCACGTCAAAATCACATGACCAATTTAAGACGACACAGCTACAAGACGCAGCAACTCAGTCTCTATTTCAACTTGGGTCGAAAGTGCGGACTTCAAACTATACACCAGTTTTTGAATTGTGTCGATAGGCCACGTAAAACCAGAGTTATGATAAAAAATACACGCGATGTGTTTTTTAACAAAACAGTGGTGTTTACAGCGAGAAGAACGGTAAAAACTGCGTTTTCTATGACCGCGCTAGCAAACACTCCACTTGCGAGTAAAAAAAAAAAAAAAAAAAGAGAGAGAGTGAAACAAAAAACACCCCTTCCCTATTGGTGTTAGAGTTTACCATGTCAGCCAATCAAAAAATGATATGGCAACATGTGGCACTTGGTTGTTTAGGAAGAAGGGGACGTTTTAGGAGTGACACCCGCGACGGAAAGCGGGCGAGCAAAAGAAAGAGAGCGCGAGTTTTCATATGTGAGACATTAGTGACGTTTAGCGTGTTTGGAGGCTATAGTTAGTGTGTTGTGTAGTTATTGTTTTGTATTGTGTGTCAGTTATATTGCTGAATGTCACATTTTCTTCAAAAAAAGTCATCAAAAGCAGATTCCAGTGTAAATGCTGTTCCCACATGGAAAACAGGACTGATACACCTCCTGTTGTCAGACCTGCAGGGTTTAGGCCTTTGGTGTTCTCCTCTGTCTTATACTGAACACAAACTATTTTTTTTTGGACTGGCACAAATAATTTGTGTGCCTTCTTATTTGATGCAGAACACCTGATTGTTCTGTAAATAGATTTAAATGGTTATATAAAAAACGCCTGAGGCCTTGGCTGCATTTTTAGGTAAATAGTACCATATAACTTTGTTTGCAAAACTTGTGCATGAAGTTCCCAAATTGATATAAAATTGTTAGTTTTCAAAAAGTGTGTCCTCCTGAATGGGATTATAAGCTAACAAGCAGCGCTGTGTGTTTGGCAGATGGCAGGTCATGACGGAGAGTTCAACTCTCATCCCACTTTTTGTTATAAATGCATTCAAAAAATGTTGTCATAAGTGTGCTACATTGGTTGTGCATCAAAATTACTTTAAAAACACTGACAAAACCATGAGCAATTATCTGGAATAACTAATTTTAACATCTTATTTCTTAAGGCTGTATTTTTAGCAACAACACTTAATGTGTTCTAAAAACAAAATGGTAGGTTTATAAATGAGACTGAGTCTTATTTGATTTCCTTGTTTTAGGTCTCAAACATAGTCCAGCATCAACGAGCCATCAGTTTGGAAGGGTTTCCGATATTTGTTCGCGATGACGAGACCAAACTCTTCTTAACATGTCTGGTGAGTATGCAAATCTACTCAATCGTCAGTTTTGGTTTACAGAGACTTATATGTACTGTTGTTAATTTTGCATAGGATACAGATCCAGTTGAGAGGGGAACCCGAGGTGTTACGGTGGGCATCCTCACTGTTCTGGAGGACTACGTGGGACCCAACTCGCAGTCCACAGGGGTCAACACTGCCATTGTTTTGAAAGAGGACATTATTCTTGATGATCTGCCTGACCTTCCCCACTGCCTTTGCCTACCTGTTTGGCCTACTTTATGGGCTCAACATGGAGTTTCCCAAATAACTCAAGTACACATTTGTTTGCTGTATGGAAACCAGATAGAAGAGTTCACATCCTGCCATCTGATGTTTTGAATCTGTTTGTTAGTGACTATCAGTCATGATAGGTTTGATATTCTGACTGACAATACCACACCTTTAAAATTGGATGAGTAACATTTATTACAAAAATTTGACTTTTGTTTTTGTTTTTGGAAAAGGACTTTATTTGTGGCTGAATGTTGTCAGTATGTTAAAAATGGCTCATCTCAAAACATTGTCAGTGGTGCAGTTGTGTTTGAATACAATAAAGTTATTTGAAAATCAACATTGTGTAAACATTCATTAATACAACAGGGAAACTATAAAGGATACTTTTTCTAGACTTTAGGAAATTGATTCACATAACAAAAAAAAATATGTTGCGTAAACTTTAGGAATTACGTTGCCAAAACTAAAACTAATACCTTGTGTAAACTTTAGGAAATACATTGCTAAAACAATAAAATATGAGTTAAGAAAAAGCACCGTTATTAATCCGTTATTAATCTTGTAAACACAAAAACATTAGTTGAAGCAACTTTTCTCCTAAACTTGAAATTATAAGTTATCCATCAGAACCTAAAAACGTAAATGCAGTGGGTTGCCTTGAGTTTTTAAGTTTTCGCAACATTTTTTTTTTTTACAGTGCAGGAAGGAGAAAGGCAGATTGAGCTAGAAAGGATGGGTAGCAGGTTAGGGTAGTTAATGATAGAAATGGAGTTCTAACAAATGACGACAGTATTGAGAAGATACAAGAGGGCAGTGGATTTAACCAGATAGGTTAACACAATTTCGGAGAGCGAGAATAATGGAAGATAAGTCTACTGGTACTGATTTTTAAGAAAAAGGATGATGTGCACAGCTTTCGTAACCATAAAAGGATAAAATTAATGAGCCATACTGTAGTAGTGGCCGGTAATAAACCAGTCCTCATAAAGGAACAGTGCTCTTTAATGAATTCAGCACAGACTTTACATCGTAGAGGTAACAGTGACACACATCAGTTATCAGTTAGCCATCTAACTATATTCTAACTCTAAACCTTTACCGACTCTGCTTTACTCTTATTTTGCTACACCACCCTCTAGTGGTGCAATATGGTACGATCATTACAGGACACAACATCTCCTCTCTCTTTATAAAAAGAGTTCACCAAATAGCGTAGTACAGAAATAAAGTAATTCACTGTTTAGCAAATCAAACATACGCTTGTGAACAGAAATGTCGCAATAGTTATAACATCAGAATACTATAACTAGAAAATCTAAATAAGCCTGAAATTATATTGTACTCCTATGTAAAATGAAAAGAAATTATTATTCCAGTTTTTTCCATGACAATTTTTCTTAGTGCATTGGTGGTAGAAAATCAGTTCTTTTTAAACCCAAGATAGAACAAGTAATAACATTTCTCTAATGTTCTTTTTCCAAGCAACCTATTATGGTACAATATAGTCTTTGTGCCAGCGAGGCTGGTACTTGACGCGTGGCAGTCTTCTGGCAGTAGGTGAGCCAGTCTGAGTGTGGTGCAGCCTAGCAGTGTCAGCGTTCTTTTCAGTCACTGGGCGACAGCGTGCTAGATGAGTGGCATTCGAGCCTTTGGCTTTTGTTACTGTTACAGGAGGGGTAAATCTGGGATGTCCTTTGGGAACATGGTGGGGTTTCCTTATCCTCACACTCTCTCCTGGTAGAAAAGAAGGTTTTCGTGCATGACGCCTACCATCAGTGTAATGTTGCATTTTCAACTGATATTTCTGAACTGAGTGACGTGCAACGCCATCCAGTGGAGACACAGCAGGAGGCAAAGGGAGGACATCCAGTTTAGTACGCATCTTCCTGCCATACAGGAGTTCATAGGGAGAGAGGGAAGTAGTTGCATGCGGTGTTGCACAGTAAACTTGAAGCCAATCCAGCACAGTTGCCTTCCAAGGTTTTGACTGCTGGATTGCTGTCTGGATGCAGGTGCGGAGGGCATGATGAAACCGTTCGATTGCTCCGTTTGCAGCTGGGTAGTAGACAGATGTTTGCTGTGGGAAATGCCTCTATTCTGGAGGAATGAGGTGAACATTACAGAGGTGAACTGTGTACCATTGTCAGTTACGATGTTCTCTGGGTTGCCATGATGACTAAAGACAGATGAGAGGAACTGAATGACATCATCAGTAGCAGAAGGTGAAAAGGCAAGCTCAGGCCATTTGGAATAGTAGTCAGTCAATGTTATGACGTATCTACAAGCAGGTATTGCAGTATCAAAAGGCCCAACAATGTCAAGACCAAGTTTTTTCCACGGTCCATTAGGCAGTGGGACAGGTTGGAGAGGAGCAGGATTAGTATGTGCAGTTTTGTCATGGACTGGCAAAGGAGGCATGAGGTTATGGCAGACTGAACTTGTGAATCCATTTTTGGCCACCAGTAGAGATCTCTTAATCTTTGTTTTGTGCGCACAATCCCTTGGTGACTTTCATGTGCCAGTGCAATCAGTTTAGGTCTCACTGAAAGTGGTGCAATGAGCCTTGAGCCTCTGAGAACATAATCACTTAGGGTTGAGAGTTCATTACGGATTTTGTAGTAAGGTGCAAGCGTGACATCAAGTGCTTTGATTGAGGCAGGCCAGCCACTTTGTATTTGTGAACGCAAAGCAACCAGTTCAGGGCAAGTTGAACAGGCAGAGTCAAAGTCCACAACTGGAAGAGAGGACATGGCAGCAGAAACTTGGGCTACCATTTCATGATCTGCATCTGATATGGGATGGGAAGAAACAGGCAGGGGCAGGCGAGAGAGACAGTCAGCTGTATAGTTCTGAGAACCTGGGTGGTAAATAACATCATAGTCAAAACACAGGAGGCAGGCAGACCAGCGGGCAATGCGCATGCCAGCCCTATTAATCCCTGCTCAGCAGTGTTGTCAGAGCTTGGTGGTCTGTCCGCAGAGTAAAACGTCGGCCCCACAAATATGTTCTCTATTTCTCTGCAGCCCACACACAAGCATAAGCTTCGTTTTCAACAGTTGAGTACTTCTGTTCTGTTGCAGACAGTGTGCGGGAAGCAAACGCCATAGGTTTTTCTGTGCCATCAGGTTGCACTTGAGCAAATACAGCACCAAGCCCATAGTCACTTGCATCAGTAGAGATCACCACACGCAAGGCAGGGTCAAACAGTGCCAGTGCAGGACTATTCACCAGGAGTTTCTTTACTTCTTCAAAGCTCGCTTGTGCATCTGAAGTCCATGTGAAGGTGTTCTTGTCGTTAGCACAGGCACGCATAGGGGCTACAACAGTTGCAAAGTTTGGCAAGAACTTGGAGTACCATAACATCAAGTCCAGGAAGGATCTCAGAGCAACAGCATCAGATGGGGGAGGGGCTCTCAAAACAGCATCAATATCATCTTTGAGCAGGACAGTGCTAAGGTTTTGGTCATGCTCAGCTGCACTTTTACTGTAGACAATAAGGTCATCCAGGTAGTTTTGGACACCTGGGAGGTCTTTAAGGATTTCAGCCATCATTTTCTGAAAAGCTGAGGGGGCAGAGGCCAGTCCATAAGGTACTCTGCAGAATCTGAAGAGTCCATCATGAGTAATGAATGCTGTCAAATCTCTGCTATCTTCATGCAGGGGCAGCTAGTAGTATGCATTTGCAAGATCAATTGTAGAAAACATCTTTGCACCCTGTAAGCTGGCAAACAATTCATCTACATATGGTAAGGGGTAGCAATCAGTGATCACAGTTGTTTGGTTCACGGAGGTCTGCACACAGCCTTATTCCACCAGTTTTCCGTCCTGTCACAACAATTGGGGATACCCATGATGATGCATCAATCCGTTCAATGACACCAGCTTTGAGTAAACGATCCAGTTCGGATGAAACTGAAGCCCTCACAGCAAACGGGAGATGTCGCAGCTTCTGACAGACAGGTTTGACTGTTGGGTCAACTTTCATTTTATGCACAAAGACACGAACACAGCCAATATCTGGGGCAGCAGGGATGCAAGAAGCAGGTGATGGGTTTGTAGACATCACAGAAGCAGTAGGATTAGTACATGGAGGTAGAACAGTTTTGCCTGCAATGCTGACATTCAGCGCTTCCATCAGATCTCTTCCAAGAAGAGGAGTTCCTTTCCTTACAACAAAGAACACAGCTGAGGCGGATGCATTTCCTCTGCTCACTGTGACTTGCAGGCAGCCTAACACAGGGATTCTTTTCTTTGTGAATGTAACTAGTTGAAGGTCAGATGGTTTTAGTGGCGTATCACTGAAGTGCTCTTCATAGATGTGGTTAGGCAGGATAGGAACTGCAGAACCTGTGTCCACAATCAGTGCAATGTCCTTAGCTGATGAGGTAGGTGTGCTCACATTTATGCTGCATTACAATCCTTTTGATGCATGAGAAGGATCTGTTAAGTTTTGGTAAATGTACTTCTCGTACATCTCTTGTCTTGGATGAGCAGCAGACATGAGCAAAATGTCCAATTTTATGACACAGTTTACAAGTAGCTTTGGCAGCAGGACACTGACGACAGTTTGCTAAATGACTGTTTGAACCACATCTAAAACAGTTCTTAGATGGTTTTGTTGCATGAGATGGCTTTGCAGGGTGAGCATTGTATTTGTGTTTCCTCTGCATGGAGTGCGAGTGAGACTGCACAGCTTGGACTGGAGTACTGGTGTCTGCAGCTATGGATTCAGCTTGTAGTGGCTGGTGCACAGATGTAACAGTGATTGCTCAGCACTGCTCTTCCTCTCTGGAATACCTTTTTATTCACTGCAAACCGTTTTACTCTCCGCGGGAGTTTGCTTCATTCATCCTGGCCGCTGTTTACATCCCGCCAGATGCGGATGCGCAGGCAGCTCAGTGCGCACTCGCGGAGCAGATACTGCACATGGAGCGGACATTCCCGGACTCTCTCATTATTGCTCTTGGGGACTTTAACAAAGCCAATCTGAGCCATGAGCTTCCCAAATACAAGCAGTATATTAAATGCCCGACCAGAGAGGAGAGGACATTAGACCACTGTTACAGATCAGCGGGGCCTATCGTGCGGTGCCCCGCGCTTCACTCGGACTTTCTGACCACGTCATGATCCACCTAATCCCCGCGTACAGACAGAGGCTGAAGCTCTCCAAACCTGTCATGAGGACAAAAAAACTGTGGAGCAACGAGGCTGTGGAGGAGCTTCGCACATGTTTGGAGTCTACAGACTGGGACACAATGAAGGCTGCTTCTAACAGCTTGGACGAGTTTACGGACACTGTCACCTCCTATATCCACTTCTGTGAGGACAGCATTGTGCCATCACGCACCAGGGTGAGTTATAACAATGACAAACCCTGGTTTACTCCTAAACTCAAAAGGCTGTGGCTGGAACAGAGAAAGGCGTTCAGAAGCGGAGACAGGGACTGCTACAGAGAGGCCAAGTACAGGTTCACTAAAGAAGTGGACGTTGCTAAACATCAGCACTCTGAGAAGATGCAGCAGCAGATCTCAGAGAATGACTCGGCCTCTGTGTGGAAAGGTTTTAGGAATATCACCAACTACAAGCCTAAAACCCCCCACTCCACTGATGACTTGCTCTTGGCCAACACCCTCAACGACTTTTACTGCCGTTTTGACGAGCCATCAGGCAGCCTTCACACCTCCAACGGCCCCAACAATAGAGACACTTTGGACACTCATTCCCCCCACCTCTCCCCCCTCCATAGAGCCATCACCACCTTCAAACACTTCAACTACAACACCCCCCTCCTCACCCCACACAAAAGAGGATTTCACACCACCTCCTCCCACCACAACTCTTCATATTCATGAAGAAGGTGTGAGGAAGCAGTTTAAGAGTCTGAATGCTCGAAAAGCTCCCGGCCCAGACGGTGTGTCTCCTGCCACCCTCAGACACTGTGCAAACGAGCTGGCCCCAGTGTTTTCTGGCATTTTCAACTCCTCACTGCAGGCATGTCATGTGCCTGCCTGCTTCAAGTCCTCTACCATAATCCCTGTCCCCAAGAAACCTAGGATCACTGGACTAAATGACTACAGACCCGTGGCTCTGACATCTGTGGTCATGAAGTCTTTTGAGCGCCTGGTTCTCTCCTATCTCAAGACCCTCACGGCCCCCCTCCTGGACCCCCTGCAGTTTGCATACAGAGCCAACAGGTCTGTAGATGACGCCATCAACATGGCCCTACACTTCATCCTGCAGCATCTGGACTCCCCAGGAACCTACGCCAGGATCCTGTTTGTGGACTTCAGCTCTGCCTTCAATACCATCCTTCCAGACCATCTCCGAGGCAAGCTTTCCCAGATGAATGTGCCTGATCCCATCTGCCAGTGGATCACTGACTTCCTGACGGACAGGAAGCAGCATGTGAGGCTGGGAAAGAATGTCTCGGACTCCCGGACCATCAGCACCGGCTCCCCTCAGGGCTGTGTTCTTTCTCCTCTGCTCTTCTCCCTGTATACTAACTGCTGCACCTCCACCCACCAGTCTGTCAAGCTAATCAAGTTTGCAGATGACACCACCGTTATTGGACTCATCTCGGACGGGGATGAGTCTGCCTACAGGAGGGAGGTTGAACGTCTGGTGTCCTGGTGCAGCCACAACAACCTGGTGCTGAATGCCCAGAAGACTGGAGATTATTGTGGACTTCAGGAAGCACACAGCTCCACTCCCCCCCATCATCCTGACTGACACCCCCATCACCTCTGTGGACTCATTCCGCTTCCTGGGTACCACCATCACCCAGGACCTGAAGTGGGAGCCCACCATCACCTCCGTCATTAAGAAAGCCCAGCAGAGGATGTACTTCCTGAGGCAGCTGAAGAAATTCAACCTGCCAACACGGACGATGATGCAATTCTACACTGCAATCATCGAGTCCATCCTCACCTCCTCCATCACCGTGTGGTACGCTGGAGCCACTATCAGGGACAAACAGAGACTGCAGCGTGTTGTGTGCTCTGCTGAGAAGGTGATTGGCTGCAGACTCCCATCTCTGCAGGACCTGTACACCTCCAGGAAACTGGGGCGTGCAGCTCAGATCTCAGCTGACCCTTCTCACCCTGGACACAGTCTGTTTGACCTGCTCCCCTCAGGCAGGAGGCTCCGGTCCATTCGCACCAGAACCTCTCGCCATAAGAACAGTTTCTTCCCCTCTGCTGTTGAACACATGAACAATAACCGTATGACTGTTCCCACCACTAACACATGACCCTACGCTGTGTTCACTGCATCATTCCATGTTTGGCACTGATCACCACCTGCACTCATGTATATATCATGTATATATCTATCTATCTACTTAGCACTTTTAATTCTTATTCTCATTTTTATTTTCATGTCTATTTAAGCTTAATTTATAACAGTATTTATAACAGTATGTTTGCACTGAAGCACCGCAGCAATTTCCTAATGTTGTAAACCCGCTCAACATTTGGCAATAAAACCCTTTCTGATTCTGATTCTGAACTGCAGATTCTATTTGTGTTGCCTGTGTAACAGCTTTATCTAGTGTCAAATCAGGTTCAAGCAAGAGTCTTTCTCTTATGCTGGGGCTAGACACATGTTCAACTAGCTGATCACGGATCATTTCTTCTGTCCTGTCATCAAACTCACATTTAGAAGCAAGGTCTCGCAAGCTGGCTACATACTGGATAACAGTCTCATGTGAAGCTTGTGTTCGCTTTCTGAAAGCATGTCTTTCCACAACAACATTTACCTTGGGTGAAAAGTATTGTTCTAGGGCAGACAGCAGAGGCGAAAGTATCACCTGTATTTGGCAGTGAGTAGAAAATCCTTTGTCCCTCTGTTCCCAAGCAGTGAAGTAAAGTAGCTCTTCTTTGTGCTTTAGGCCAAGCATTCCCTGTTGCATTGATCACAAGCAAATAATTCTTGAACATACGCATCCACATGTTGAAGGGCAAAGCAGGATCTCCAGGGCACGGCAAAAACATCGGCTGTTGATGGACGTTTGCAGCCATGATGACTCCGCAAAAAACTAAGCAGAAAAAACATGCAGGGTTACTCGTCGCCAAAATGTAGTAGCGGCCGGTAATAAACCAGTCCTCATAAAGGAACAGTGCTCTTTAATGAATTCAGCACAGACTTTACATCGTAGAGGTAACAGTGACACACATCAGTTATCAGTTAGCCATCTAACTATATTCTAACTATGAACCTTTACCGAATCTGCTTTACTCTTATTTTGCGACACCACCCTCTAGTGGTGCAATATGGTACGATCATTACAGGACACAACGCATACATTAAAGCTATGGGAAAGAGTCATTGAAGTTAGGTTAAGAAGAGAGGATAGGTTGACTAATGAGGTCAGGCAGGATGTGGCATCGTGATTTGTAGTGAGAGATGAATTTAAATACCTGGGGTCAACCATCCAAAGTAACAGACAGCGCAGAAGAGATGTGAAGAAGGGAGTGCAGGCAGAGTGGAGCTGGTGGAGATGAGTGTCATGGGTGATTTGTGACAGAAGGATAGCAGCAAAAGTGACAAGATGGTAATTAGACCTGTTATGATGATGGTAGCACTAACAAAAAGACAGGAGGTGGAGCCAGAGGAGGCATAGATGTTAGGTTTTCACTGGGAGAGACCATGGTTGGTGTGACAGAGATAGGGTGAAATGGAGTCAAGATGGGGTTATTACATAGAAAAAGTAATTTATTACACATGACGTGTTACGTCTCACAAAAGTAACAAGTCATGTGTAATACATTATATACTCACTGAAGAAAATAATTGTTATGAATTGTTATAAATAATGTTACAGTACTGGTTACATGCTTTCTCATTTCTTGGCACAATGAACCGAAAGGCACTGTCTCTTGTGTTAGACTACGGTCTAACACAACACATTCCTATCCTAATCGGGACACGCATTCGATCTTTCTTTTAGTATTTATGTATGAACACAAAGGCTACAATGAAAAACAAAGATAAAAATCAGCCCAAAGTGGCTTGAAAGTGATTGCCATTGATTCTACTTTAGAAACACGAACAGGTAGAAACAGATGCGGGAAGACTGACTGTTCAACACTGCGTTGGGTTTAAGTTCACGCTATGTCTACTGGCCATTTACTCAGCTTTATTAAGGGCCTTGGCTAGCTTTGTGTTAGCATGCTAACTGTGCTATCTGTTACTTGCCATCTCTGATTCCCACACTATCTGGTCTTTAAGTGGTGACATATGAATCCTGTTTCCGGGTTCAAACTACTCTGCGTTTATTAAGGCTGTTGTGTTTTTAACATGTTTTAATGCTTTGTATCTTGTTCTATTTAATCTCAACAAGCCCCTAAAAACAGTCAGTGATCACTGCCGGCCTCTCTCAGTTTTCATTTCATCCTTTATTCATTTTAAAGCTCAGTTTCTAAAACCTTACAATGTAACTATAGCCCAGCCCATGCAGCAGTATATTAGTGACTAAAGACAAAAGGTTTGAGGTGTGATATAAACTGCAATGGAGTTTGAAAACAAAATGTGGGTGTGTGTGGTTTGGGATGTGTTTGTGCACAAAGATTTTTTTAGTAAAACAAAAGGGGGGCCTAGCAAAAAAAAGTTTGGGAACCACTGACCTCCGCTAAAATAGACTCCAGGTTGCAGAGGCACATAAGAAAGTGACGGGTAGATAATCTGAGATCCCAAGTTAAAATAGGGAAAGAAACAGCAGATATGGTCCGAAAAATACGGTAACTTAAGGTGCACCAGATTATAAGGTGCATTAAGCAAAAAAAACAGTCAGCTAAGTCAAATTTAACTCAACTCATTCTTCTTGCTTCCTCCACTTCCGTACTATCAATTCATTAATGTTGAATTCTCTCGCAACTGCTCTATTCCCATGTTGTTGCAGTATATTAATGACTAACCTCGTATTGTAGATGGATTATCTCAGTTGTTCTCCTGACTGAAGTTTGATTCGTTTACAGCATCCTGCCATGCCATTGGATTTGTCCCTAACAATCGGGAACCCTCACGTTAACTTTTATCGAGTGGAAAAAAGTTAGTGTTCATCCTCCAGCTTCACTGTGTTTATATTTTGCTAACATAGCTGTGTTGCTAGTGATTACTTAGCACATCATTATATGCCAGCTAGTCCAACTTCAGTAACCCTACAAACGTCATTACTGTTTAGTTTCCTGTCTTCATTGACGTCAGAAGTGATAGCAGAGCTGTACGTTTTAATTTTTCAGAAATCCCTCAGTCAGAACATGGTATATTATGTTTAGGTGGAAATTCAATAAATTCTGTTTTCTTGGATGCCTAGATTTTAAACTTAATTGTTACACCTGGTAGAGCAACCACACTGATGATTTTATTACAGATAAAGGAATTTAATCAGTTTGCAACTCTCAGTGATGCCGCAGTGTTCGTTTGACTTTGGGACCTGAAGCAGAGTTTGGACCCGTAAATGGCTAATGACATCAGACTTAAAGACCGGATTGTCCTTTTGTCAAATAAATATAAAAGTAATGTCTGTGTTGCGGAATGCGCCACCATTTTACTCCCCCACATACAATGAAACTGTAGCTCCACTGTGCAAGAAGAAGAAAGAATGTTGTGGGGGGGTTCACATTGGTGAACTTGTGAAACATTTTTTTACATTTTAGATTATTTGTACCCCTCAATCCCTAGATTTTTTTTTTCATTTTCCCATTGATGGGAAAAAAAAGAACTATTGTCATCACATGGTGGAAGCAATGTCATAACATGTGCATGTATGGCTGCCAACGGAACCATGTCACTAGTAATTCTTGATGATGATGACTTGTATAAGTACCAGGAATTTTGAATTTAATATACTGATATTTCAATAAGTCTATTAGATAAGTGTATTTTTAGGGAAACTAGTAGAAGGCTACTAGTATTAAGTAGTATTAAGTTGCTAAATTTGAGAAGCTTATAATGTCTTACATTAAAGTTGCTTGAATATGCTGTTTACCTCCATCTCCCCTTTTAATTAACTGTCACTGATTATTGCTGTCACTGTGTCCTGCCAAATAAAACTGGCATTAAAGGCTTTTCTTTTCCCCAGAAAAATGCAATTGCTGAGATTAATTTTGTTTTCCAGCAGACCGTGTCTGGGCTGATGCATACTATTTTCATTAGCTACAGCTAGGTTCCATGCATGTGCCCCCCTGCCCTGTTGATTGGATATCCAATTGAAATTAATTTAATCGATTGCCTGAGATTTATTAATTTATCAATCCACTGGGCATGCTTTTGAACAATTTTAACTACAACAGATAATAACTCACTTAAATGAAAAATATAAAGTCTTGGTTCACAGTGTTGAATATTAGTTAGCAGAGAGTTATGGCGTTATTTGTGCCACTATTCTGAGCGCACTAAAAAACATTGTGTTGCATTTTGAGGAGAAATTTATATTGAGCGAAGAAAAGCTAAATTTGAGTGAACAAAATTCATTGCTGCGTGCAAAAAATGTATTTCAGTGTTTGCTATTATCCATACACACACACAATAGCAGCTCCTCTCGCTCAGTTTTTGCATTTCCGCAATGTGTTGCTTGCGCGCTCAATATTTCTGCCCGTGTGCGTTCAACTCTTTCTGTACACCATTATATTTGTGCCACAAAACCAGCCGATCACAGACTTGGATGCAAAAAAATCTGATTCACTGTTTTGGTGTCCAATCAGCTCGAAATGACGAAATGCAATATCCCAGAATCCATTTCGTCCAAAACTCAAACGAGGCAGTGGCGGAGGAACGCAGAGTGGCGGAGTTTGAAAGATTACTCTTTCTGGGTCACAAAATAAACTTTTAAGATATTTTCAGGTGAGAATGGTGCTGTGTAAACTTGAAATAGCTGCTCAATTTATCAAGACATCACATATTTGCAAAAGTGCTCTAACGTTTTCAGAGATGCCTGATACCCACCAGCTGACCGGGTGGTCGAGGCACGGCTCACGGCACATCGTTTTCAAGCCCCCCGTGGTCTTTCGCTACTTGGGTTAAACATAATATATAAGTCACTTAGATCAGCGGTCCCCAACCTTTTATGCGCCACGGAACGATTTAATGTCAGATAATATGTTCACGGAACGGCCTTAACGTTTCGTGGATAAATACAACAAAATAAAAGCTCTACAAGTAAGACTTCAGTATTAAGTAAAACGTTCCAGTTATGAAGCTGAACTTTAATCTCAGCCAAACTGATTTATTCAGGAACAAATCAAACACTGAAATAAACCAAACATTAACATTTAGGGGTTATCTAAGTGACTCATATATTGTGTTTAACCCAAGTAGCAAAAGACCACGGGGGTTTGAAAACGATGTGCTGGGAGTCTGCGCCTTGACCACCCGATCAGCCAGGGCTGGACTGGGACAAAAAACCGGCCGACTACACCACCAGGTATTATAGAAAAAAAACATAAAGCCTTTGAACGAAAACAAAAACTGTTGTGACAGTGATGTACACTGTCTTGTTCGTATATATGTATCATTTGTATACAGTGTATCACCTTCATGTTTCCCTCTCACCAGATATTCAAACCGATATCATGACCAGCAGCTTTTACGGCTGTGGCTCCAGCAAACATCAGCTGATACTAGAAAGTAATATTAAATAAATTCTAACAAAAGCTTCTCAAGCTTAAACGTGCTGCTGTTATTTAGCGCAACATCCGCTGGTTTCCTCTTTCTGGCGCAAAGTGGGCAATAAACAAACAAGAGAGACAGGACTTGCGGCAGAAAAGCCGATCAGTTGATCATTGATCAGTTTCATGATTGAAGTAGCAGCAGGAGAGGGAGGGGGAGAGAACGAGAGAAGTAGAGGCAGTTGTGCACCAAAGACACAGAGTAACTCCAGCTTTGTCTTTTCTTTCATTCTAGCTGAAGTACGGGACAAATCGTGTTCCTCAATGCGGATGTATTGTAATTGGTCCAGCCCAGAGCTGATCATGACCAACTGGCCAATCCACCACTTTAATCCACCACTTTTCATTGTTTATACTGTTACAAAAACAAACAAAAAACATAAAAATGAAAAGTCACCATCGGTCACCGGGCAAATGCCTGGTATGCCCAATTGCCAGTCCAGCTATGCGGTCAGCTGGTGGGTAACAGGCAAAATGTTAGAGCACTTTTGCAAATATGTGATGTCTTGATAAATCAAGCACATATTTCAAGTTTACACAGAACTATTCTCGCCTGAAAATATCTTAAAAGTTTATTTTGTGATCCTAAAGAGTAATATTTCAAACTTCGCCACTCTGCGTTCCTCCGCCACTGTCTCCTTTGAGTTTTGGATGATATGCATTCTTGGATATTGCATTTCGTCATTTCGAGCTGATTGGATACTGTGGTGGGCGTGGTCTGCAGTGCCGTGCGGACGCACCTGCACGGCATCTGCAATCACGCCCACCTGTTAAAACACGGGGACTCAGGGGTTGGTGGGTTGTTGTCAGTGTGTGTGGCTGGCAGCGAGAGAAAGCTGCAGCCACAACAGCCACAACACCGCCGCCTGCTCCTTTGGGTCAGGTCCTTCCCCGGCTGGCCCAGTCGCGGGTCTGCTGTGTCCCCATCCTGGGTTTCGGCACCACTGTAACAAACCCACAGCAGACCTGGGTACATGTTCATGCTTCGCAGCTTCTCTTTATTAATGGTTGCTTGTTCACACACAGCTGTGGTGTACAGAAAGAGTTGAACGCGCACAGGCAGATATTTCAAGTGTACACAGCACATAACATTTTTTTAAGTGTACACAGCACATAAAAAATTTTTTTTACGTGCGCTTAAATTTTTTTACGTGCGTTCAGAATAGTGGCACAAACATAACGCCATAGAGAATGGCTTTCATTTATTTTGAGATGTTTTTGTTCCTGCATTCAAAGCACTTTCTACTACAAGTCGAATTAACCAAGTCACAGATACATTCACATTGCATGTGAGACTTCATTTATCTATACTTAAGCACTTTTATTTAACATTCGCATACACATGCAGTTTAGTAGACATTCAACAATGAACAAATTGTTAAATGTGAATATGAACGCTTTTTCTAGCAAAAAGAAAAAAAACAAAGATGAGACTAATGGTGCATGAAAAAAATGTTTCAGTGCCTTGCTGTTCTTAAAATTGGTTGGCACTTTGACTTTGGTTTCCAGTGACCTGTAGAAGCAAACATTGGAATGTATCACTTATATTAGACTTGAGATAAACATATGCTTCTGTTACATTTCATTAAATCATACAGATTTCCCTTCCTGTCCCCCTCACATTAAGAAAGTTCCTTCCTTCAATTACTGGCTAGGGCCTCGCGTGGTCTCCCTTTATCTGTATGTGTTTTCTCTCGGTGCTTCATTCTAAGACATACATGCTTACTTGGTGATTTTACATTAGCTGCTGATGAGAGGTAAATAACGTGCTTAAAACTGTGTAGAATAAAGCACTCTATGAATATATAGTTAAATATGGCTATACATTAGTAGTCTAATGTAGTCTATTGTATTTTCTGTAAGCAGTAAGACTAGAAAAGTACCTTAAAAGCCTATATAAGAATTATGTGTCTTGAAAACTTAGAACACTGCAGTTAATTACACCTCCAGTGACTTCCAATGCTGGTAATGAAAGCCTTATCTTGGAGTAAATGTTATATTGAGCTCATTTATTGCCAGCATATGATGTGTGAGGACCAATATTTCCTTCTTTAGTTCACTTTTGTTTTAATACCAAATTTAGAGTCATCATTTTAGCATCATACATGCAGCATTATAGACATGTGCAGATTCAGTCTTTACCTGAAGTCGTGAAGTCGTGAAGTCTCAGCACTACAGTGAGATTTACCCATGACAGTCTGATAATATGAACCACTGAATCACTAAGTTATTTGTCTGATTTTCCAAAATTATTTGATTCTGCTGCATTTTGGTGATTTGGTATTATAATGATAGCAGCTTTAAGTAGTGTTAGCTTTGGTAGAATTTTTGCCAATGCCAGAGACTTTTGTGGCCTTTATACTCTATACCAGGGGTCAGCAACCTTTAAGACCCAAAGAGCCATTTGGACCCGGTTTCCACGCAAAAGAAAACACTGGGTGCCGCAAATACTTTTTGACATCTAAAATGAAGATAACACTGTACACAACATTGTTTTTTTTTTCACCTTTGTGTGAACAACTAAGGTGTGTTGCTTATGAAATCCAAGAAGTGCTATAGAGAAAATCATATTTTATTTATGTAATTAACACATTTTGAACTCTTAAAGAAATATAACAAAAGGAAAGACACCCAGCTGAACTAAAATGATCCATGTAGCAAACAAAAACTGTTATGAGCCACAACCCTTATATCTCCTTTGGGCTTTTGGAGCCTTGACCTGACTTTTAAAAAATAATTGGAAAAAAAGCACTATGCTGCTAAAAAATGAAAAATAGATATTTGCAAAATTCTGCCTAAATATGTATTTTACCTGGTTGACGTGTGTGGCGGGGCGTGGTCTGCAGCGCCGCTGCAGGGGAGGCGGACGCACTTGAGCAGCACCTGCAATCACGCATTGCCACCTTAACGTCTGTGCTATCTATGCTGTTGTGTTGCTATGTGTCGGGCTGTGAGCTGAAAAGCTACAACCAGCTGTATGCGTACAGCAAGCGTGTGTGTGTTAAGGAATTTTTATTGTTTTATTTGCTTATGCTTCAAATGTTATGTTATACATATTTCACCAGACACAGTTTTCTGTAGAAACAGGAAGCTGACCCTGTGACACTGACAAGAGACCAGTACAGAAATACATATCCGCAGAAGTTGACTTGCAACACACATACTTTGTGACACACACACACACACACAGCTTTCACACAGACAGCATCAGGACCTGCGTAACAGGAAATGTGATTATATTTGCATATTGACGATGTAACCTATAAAAATAAACGAATACTGCAGTTCGGTGTGATTTGCTCTGAGCTTTTCACCCGTGCAGCACGTTAACCTACACAAGTGTCTCATTGTTGTTTATTCACCTGACTGTTTGTTAACTGTAAATCTCTGACATTTAATTGGTCCTTCGAAGCCGTTAATGGACTGGTATTAATAATAATATTATGCTCCATTTCACAGTGGTATCCTTCCTCAAGTCCCGACGCCGTGACAAACCTGCGTCGCAGTCTCTGCAGAGCGCCCTCCAGGAAGGGTTGAAAGTCCAGGGACGCTAAAATGCAGGTCCTGGCCGACCTCATACAGGCCCACGGCGCTGGGGCTTGAAAAGGACGCCCGACAGACCGGCAACAGCGAAGCCAGGTGATTATTCCACATTTGACACACCTTGCGTAAAATTATCAGTGTTTAGGGTGACACTGTTCCAAGAAAACTCGTCCTGCGTGGACTGGCAGTTTTAAGACTCGCTTGTAAGACAAAACTGGTAGTGTAATAGACACTCGTTTTGCAGTTAAAAAAGGCTGGAAGTCTAACTTTACTGGAAAGTAAATAAGTGTACGGAAAGTGTCAACTAACATAGGATAGAAATTGCGCGCATAAACTGTTTTTACTGTTTTGTTGGTGGAGTAAGTTGATTTAACAGCACATTAAGGTGGCTGAACAACTCCACTGAATTGTTTACCGTTGATAGCTCACGTACTGGCTGAATGAGAAAAAAAGTTGTGCGTCATCACGTAAAATCGACAACCGCTTTCAAGAATCGCTTGAAAGTAGAAGCCTGTTGTTGATAACTTATCTCGTTCTTCCTGCCAGTGACAGCTTCACGGGTCTGACTGTATATTTAACTCAATAAAATACATTGTAATCAAATCTTCTACAAAACGAAACCAAATGGTTTGCAGTCCCTCTGCAGTAACTATTTTAAGAGGAACCTTACAAACAGAACTAAACAATGAAACATAGCTGGCATGACACCATGCCCAGATTGTATAAAATAAATAAAAGGAAATCATTCACATGAAAACCTTTTCTATAAAAAGAGAGATGCATAAGGTAGATTAAGGCTGTCTCATTGTTCAGCCAAGGAAAGTGTGTGTAAAGGTAAATGTCTCCAGCCTGGATGACGGGTGGGACTGCAGCCCACCCAGAGCCCTTAATGGATACAAAATAAAATATAAAAATAATAATAATAATAAATTACTTGGTTCAACATGCAACAGAGAGAATGAATGTGACTGAAGGTTGGATCTGAGATGAGGCAAACAGAAGACCAGTCTAAAAAGTAGGCACATACCTGTTCAGAGAAAAAGCAAATTTGTACAGATTGGATGAATTCTAAATTATCTGTTTGCTGAGTAAGATGATCCCAACTATTAAATTGGCTCAGTAGTAGTATAGTGATTTACACTGATAAAATGTTGTAATATACTGTTGTTATTATATAGTAAGAAAAAGATGATAATATTAATAAAAATATAATATTAATGACAAGAAGTATCCTAGTCACTATGATGTGAGATGGACAATTGTTATGACGTAGTCTGCATCAAGTTTAAGGTTTGCTCGAACTCAGTATAATGAAATATGCGATGAAGAAAATAAAGAAAATATCCAAACTAATTAAGTGCATAGAGGCACTACTTAACCTGCTTGACAACCTGTCATTTATCCTAGATAAATATTACTGAGATGTAGAGCACATTTATAATGACAACTAATAAGCTAAACCCTGTAGATGACAGCTAAAGCTACAAGATTGAGAAGCTGAATTAAATATGTGGACACTACTAAGCTAATGAGCGAGTTAAACATTTTTATTTATTTGTTTTTAGAGCAGAAGCTGCATAGAGGACAGCACAGGGAGCTGTCTATCAATGAATAGAAAACACACATACACAAATTGTTACATGTGAAATTATTATTGGAAAGAATCAGAAGTGAGATGGTTTTGAATTAAGAAATCAGTGAAAAGATGCATGAATTACACCTGATTATAACATGCAGAGGCAATGAAGAAAGCAGCTTACACTCACTGAACATTAACATGCATAGGAAAAGTAATGAAGACCTGCTTACACTTATACACTTAGCTCTGAAAGATAAAATAGAATGGACCCCAGAAGCAGAAAAAGCATTTAATGTTCTGAAACTTGCATTGCAGACGCGCACTGCTGTCTAAAGAAGCTAGAAGAGGAAACGAAACAGAGAAGTGATATTTACAGCTTACCACAGTACCACAGTCTACATTCGCAGACGTTTTGTAGATGGCTCTGCATCTAAAAACAGTTATAGAAGTAAAGCCCTAACTTCCTCTTTTTCGGCACAGAGTGCAGAACTAACGGCTATCATACGTGCATGCTGCGCAAAGGTCAAGATATATATATATTCACACTGACAGTCAATATGCGTTGCACACCACAAAAGGTAATTCAGAAATTACTAAAGGCAATAACTTCGCAGACCAAGCCGCGAAGAAGGCCGCACAGCAACCAATACAAACTTTAATGTCTGAATCTTCACAGCTGATACCACTTGATGTGCTTGAAGACGAACAGAAAGCCGCACCTATTGCAGAGCGAAAGAAATGGCTAAAGTGTGGAGCAGAGCTACACAATGACTTACTGACCTGTAATGGCAAACCTGTACTGCCAACGTTGCTACACAAGACAGCAGCATTAGCGACACACGGATTAACACGTGTGTCGGAAAGGGGGGAATGTCAGATATCCTCCCTAAGCACTTCACGGGAGACCTTTTTTCCACTGCCTCTCACTAGTGAGCCTATTAATAAGTCTATAAGAGAAACCACCCTAGCAGAGTGGATAACTAAATTATTTGAGAATAAAGAGATTCTCTCCAGTGTTTTGCAGGTTGCAACCAGGTGATTGGATCCACCGAAGCCACTGCAAAAAAGTGAGTGACAACACAAGCATAGACGCCGGTTCCCCCGACTCCTAGGTGTTCCCTGGTGGAGGAAAGGGCTGTTTGGGTATATCCCGCCCTTTTGTCTTCTCGCCAGTGGTCTACTCACCTGGAGCCCGGGTGTGCCTGGTCATCATGAAGAACCTTGTCCTCATAGTGGCTGGCATTGCGCTCCTAGTGAGCCTACTGATATTCACCTGGACAGACGAGGACCCACAGCACCACCTGCAGAAGAAATGGTCATATGACAACTTACACCTAAAGGATATGGATAAAGAGCACAACCACCCCTGGCTGAACAATGCCTGGTACCGGTACGTCTACAACCGAGTACATACAGAAGACAACCACACTGGCTGCTACGTCTGTTCACACCTCCCAACAACAGCAATGCAAGCCACCCTGTATGGAAAATCACCCAGCCTTTCCGAAGCCCTATGTATATTCTACAAAGCCACCAGCGGAACATGTTCCCCCGAAGACATCTTCTTCTTCAAGGTTGAGTTAAAAAGACAAGTCACAAAAATCGACCTGCGATGGTGTAATGGAACACTGATCATCTATAAACCTAATGAGGTAGTGTTTTGTACACCAGAGGTCTCAGACTGGAACTACAGCTGTGATGACCGATACTGGGTACACCTGAATGCAACCAATGACAAGGGAAAATCTTTCAATGTCAGGAGGGAACCAGGAATACAACATCCAATGTGTTTCACCTTCGCATACGGCAAAAGAAAGCTGGGGATGAACAATAACTGCTCCCAGACTTTCCGCATGCCGCAGGACAGAAAGGCACAGACAAGCTTCCTGAATGGCACATATTGGGTGCAGGGTACAGCTTGGGCATGTGGCTCAAAGACATACTTCACCATCCCACCCAACAGCACCGGACTCTGCGCCCCAATTTTAGTGTCAGACCACACATTCAGAATATTCCATCAGGACCAACCAAGGCGCAAGAGGGGCACTGATGACGAGCAACCTCATGATCCAATCTGGGGCAGTGATGTGCCAGCGGAGTTCAAGTTGTGGACCACCGGACAGAAAGTCCTGCACTCACTTTTCCCATGGATCGGGAATGGAAAAAACATGCTAAGAATCGAGACTCTTGACTACCGATTTGGACTTTTCCTGAACAGCTCAACATGGATAAAACAAGGCTCAGAATGAGGAAATCGACGCGATCAGAATAGTGGTCATGCAACACAGAGTCGCCCTGGACATGATTCTCGCTGAGAGAGGGGGCCTCTGTGTCTTATTCAACACCACTTGCTGCACCTATATTCCAGATAACGTGCATTCTTTGACCATGACCACCGCCCTGGAGAAGTTACGACAACTGAGTAATGCACAGCAACAAGACTATGTCATGAACACAGAAGATTGGCTGACCTGGCTGCTGAGCGGCAGCTGGAGGACCCTCATGATCAAAGGACTTGTCTTGATAGGAGTTCTTCTTTTATTGCTTTGCATGTTCTCTACATGCATTATACCCTGTATCAGATCGATGATTGACAAAATGGTACAGGCCACAGTAATCACCTATGTTGGACTGCCACAAGAAGATGAACCGGACGAAGAAGATTTAGTATAGGAATACACACACTCACACATACTGAATGATGCTACAATTGAAAGTGTTGAAAGCAAGTGATTGTTGGCTGATAATAAAGTATGATTAAGTGGTGAAATATTTTAACAACAGGAGGGAATGTTAAGGAATTTTTATTGTTTTATTTGATTATGCTTCAAATGTTATGTTATACATATTTCACCAGACACAGCTTTCTGTAGAAACAGGAAGCTGACCCTGTGACACTGACAAGAGACCAGTACAGAAATACATATCCACAGAAGTTGACTTGCAACACACATACTTTGTGACACACACACACACACACAGCTTTCACACAGACAGCATCAGGACCTGCGTAACAGGAAATGTGATTATATTTGCATATTGACGATGTAACCTATAAAAATAAACGAATACTGCAGTTCGGTGTGATTTGCTCTGAGCTTTTCACCCGTGCAGCACGTTAACCTACACAACTACACATTGTTGTTTATTCACCTGACTGTTTGTTAACTGTAAATCTCTGACAGTGTGAAAAGTGGTCAATAAAGAGATGCTGAAAAGCATGTTTATGGAAACATCGTCGGATCTGCCGTGATATGTTTACAATGGGACTTCTGCTCCTGAACCTCTGCGCACAGTGTCTGCATATCGCAGCTGTACGAAGTCACTTTCATCTTTACGCAGGTCTGTAAGCTGTCATCTGTGAGGCACAAGCGGTTTTTGTTTTTAACATAGTTCATGGTGGAGAAAAGCTGCTGACATAATGTGGATCCAAAGATCCATAACTGGCCTACCTGGGGTTGAAAGTCTCGATAAATGCACGGCGTTTCGGCGGGTATACCGGCTTCCGCGAGTATGACTCTTATTTTAAGAGATGAAAAAATAATAGAATATAATTTTATTTTTGTATTTCAATATTACAATAATCTTCCAATGTAGAACCACAAGTTAAAAAAGAACTAACATAAATAAAATACACTTCAGCTAAATACTTCTAATTTATTTTCCCAAACCACGCGGAGCCGCAGTATAAGGACTAAAGAGCCGCATGCGGCTCCGGAGCCGCATGTTGCCGACCCCTGCTCTATACTATATAGAGACCCGTACGCTTGCTTAAATCAGTATGCTTGAGTAAAACAGGTATTTCATTCTTATATTGCACATGCACAGAACACTTATGGAACATCACTTTACTCCTGCCTCGCTTTTTTGTATAACTGGTGACTGTCTGCTATGGTAATTTATCACCTGGTAAATTCTAATGGGCTGGCATTTATATAGTAATTTTTAAGTGTTTTTACATTATCCACCGTGTTCACACAATGCTTAATTCTATGCACTTAATTTTTCACATGCACCCATAATAATGGATGAATCAAGAAATTTAGCATTCAGTACTTTGCTCCAGGACACTATGATATAGACAAGGAGACAAGGATCAAACCTCTGACCTTATTAGCATAAACTGTGGTGCATTAGGCTTTTTCCAGACTTAAAAGCAAACATTAGATTGTAGCAAGAATAAGGCAATACTTCATCCTATACTTGCTAGCACACATAAATGAACACATACAGTACAGAGCTGTGACATTTGCTCAAATCATTCAAATACATTACTTGTTATATGCTACAATACTACAATAAACTGTAAAATTGGCAGCACTTTTGCAGTAAACTTGTTTTGAAGCACTTACTGTTTTGAGAAGTGGAAAAAGCAGCAAACTAAAGAATCATTGTAAGCAGACACAAACTCATTCTGGCATGTTGGATTTTCTCTTGCATATAAATGTTGAAACTGCTATGCATCAAATTCTGTGACGTGCATCTGACCAAACTGAACAGCACATACCTTCCCAGTGAACAATGCAATACACTGTTCGTTGGTGATGTATGGTGTTATTTGTTTTCCATTTTTGTTGTTGTTGGGTTTTTTTGCCTTTATCTTTAACAGGAAAACTGCAAGAACGCCACTCAGGAGCTGCCCTGAATGGACTGGAACTCAGGCCTCTGCAGTAGTGTTTCAGCATATAGAGAACTGTACCAGCGCCCATGTATGAAATTACTTAACATCCAGCATAAAACATCATTCAAGCTGGAGAGCAGCTTGTTATGGGACACAAAAACAAATAAAACACGTAATGTATCTTTTCATTGAAGCTACATAATTCACTCACTCATACTAAAAATTAGTCACAAAGACTCAGGCAACGTCTAAAATTGTGTTTGTCTTTTTAAGATAGATGTTGGACTTGATCACATTGTGCTCATCAGAATCTATGGAGGGATACAATTAGATTTTTAGTGCTAAAAAAAGAATAGCAGGAATACTTAGAAAATACATCAGATCTTATTGTGGTATGAGTGAAAGGATGCCACATTATTTGATGGATTTTATGATCATTATTATTATTTGACATGGCTTTTGCTTTGCTCCTGCTAAATTACTTCAATAAAATATCCTGCATTCAAAAATTCAAAAATCCTTTTGTAAAACAGTAAAGGTAAAAACCTGTGTTTCATTACAACATCACACAAAGGGCTCTTTCACATTACACTAGCCTATAACTGAACACATTCTTGGGACCTACGTGCCCAGGTCACTAAACTAAATGCACCTAATAGGCAAGTATACAGATTTAGAGGAGAGCTGCTGATAACGGGTGTGGCTGAAGAGAAAGAGCACCACCTTGGCAAGAAGGATCGGCCTGACCTAACCTGACCTTCCCGTATTTAAAAAACTTTAGCTAGTGTTTCCTTTCCATCTTCCACCACTCTTGTTATATTTGGTTTTGTTCCTTTAAGTCATGTTTTCCCCACTTTCTGGATTTTTTTTTTTTTTTGTGCTGTCCTACCTCTGTCTTCCTCTCAACACAATTTCAAAACTGGCATATTCATTAAAGTTCACACTTTCAACACAATTTCTCCCCAGACGGGAAGGATGAGAACTGTGCTCATGTATGAGCGTAGGTTCACCCTGAGCACATGTGATGGATGTGAAACTCGCTGAAGAAGCCATGGAGAACATTTTGCTGCCTGTGATGTTATCTACACACCAACATACAGGGAGTGCAGAATTATTAGGCAAATGAGTATTTTGTCCACATCATCCTCTTCATGCATGTTGTCTTACTCCAAGCTGTATAGGCTCGAAAGCCTACTACCAGTTAAGCATATTAGGTGATGTGCATCTCTGTAATGAGAAGGGGTGTGGTCTAATGACATCAACACCCTATATCAGGTGTGTATAATTATTAGGCAACGTCCTTTCCTTTGGCAAAATGAGTCAAAAGAAGGACTTGACAGGCTCAGAAAAGTCAAAAATAGTGAGATATCTTGCAGAGGGATGCAGCAGTCTCAAAATTGCAAAGCTTCTGAAGCGTGATCATCGAACAATCAAGCGTTTCATTCAAAATAGTCAACAGGGTCGCAAGAAGCATGTGGAAAAACCAAGGCGCAAAATAACTGCCCATGAACTGAGAAAAGTCAAGTGTGCAGCTGCCAAGCTGCAACATCACTGGAGTGCCCAAAAGCACAAGGTGTGCAATACTCAGAGACATGGCCAAGGTAAGAAAGGCTGAAAGACGACCACCACTGAACAAGACACACAAGCTGAAACATCAAGACTGGGCCAAGAAATATCTCAAGACAGATTTTTCTAAGGTTTTATGGACTGATGAAATGAGAGTGAGTCTTGATGGGCCAGATGGATGGGCCCATGGCTGGATTGGTAAAGGGCAGAGAGCTCCAGTCCGACTCAGACGCCAGCAAGGTGGAGGTGGAGTACTGGTTTGGGCTGGTATCATCAAAGATGAGCTTGTGGGGCCTTTTCGGGTTGAGGATGGAGTCAAGCTCAACTCCCAGTCCTACTGCCAGTTTCTGGAAGACACCTTCTTCAAGCAGTGGTACAGGAAGAAGTCTGCATCCTTCAAGAAAAACATGATTTTCATGCAGGACAATGCTCCATCACACGCGTCCAAGTACTCCAGAGCGTGGCAGGCAAGAAAGGGTATAAAAGAAGAAAAACTAATGACATGGCCTCCTTGTTTACCTGATCTGAACCCCATTGAGAACCTGTGGTCCATCATCAAATGTGAGATTTACAAGGAGGAAAAACAGTACACCTCTCTGAACAGTGTCTGGGAGGCTGTGGTTGCTGCTGCACGCAATGTTGATGGTGAACAGATCAAAACACTGACAGAATCCATGGATGGCAGGCTTTTGAGTGTCCTTGCAAAGAAAGGTGGCTATATTGGTCGCTGATTTGTTTTTGTTATGTTTTTGAATGTCAGAAATGTATATTTGTGAATGTGGAGATGTTATATTAGTTTCACTGGTAAAAATAAATAATTGAAATGGGTATATATTTGTTTTTTGTTAAGTTGCCTAATAATTATGCACAGTAATAGTCACCTGCACACACAGATATCCCCCTAAAATAGCTAAAACTAAAAACAAACTAAAAACTACTTCAAAAACATTCAGCTTTGATATTAATGAGTTTTTTGGGTTCATTGAGAACATGGTTGTTGTTCAATAATAAAATTATTCCTCAAAAATACAACTTGCCTAATAATTCTGCACTCCCTGTATAAACGTTCACACGTATCCAGGAACTGTTGAGTCAGCTATTTCTGATTAATCAACTGTGCTTTAATGCAGCAAACATGTAAGTGATTTTAGAAACAGCAGAGGCATTTGCTTGAAATATTACATAGCTTCTTGAAAATCATCTGTCTTTGCGGCATCTTTTAAAATGTTATTGGAATTTGTAAAGGATCTACTACTTTCTGTATGTTAATGCTTAAAGTGAAAGGCATATGAGCCTGTTTTGCTGTTTTATCAAAGAAAGACCTAATCAGTGTTCTTTTTTTTGTTCAAAAATTTTAGTTCTTTTTGTTTGTTTTGTCATCCTGGAGTCAAATCCATGCATAGATTTTGCCGGGCTCAGAGCAGCAAACATCTGTGTAACACTGCCACGCTACATTAAATGCTTGTCACATGGAAGATGCACTGTTGTGGACATTGTTGCATGAATTTCTGTGAACACGTTACTTGTGTATATATGTTTGTGTCTGACTGAGGTTTATGGCAGACAATTAACCATGTCTGGCAATTTGGCATAGATTCACTCACTTAGCATCTTCCAACTATGCTAATGAATCATTTCCACTTCGCATTGCTTTGTGCATTAGCATAATGGGACTTGCAATGGAGCGTACCGTGTTAGAAAGGAAATGCTGCCTTGATGTAACTGAAATATCTACTTGTTATTGTTCCATTTCCTCTTTCGTGTAATTTTTTCTCATTTTTCTCAAATCCACATTGAATCATCCCATGAAAAGACCAGAGCAAGACCCCAGACACAAAAGTTACCATGTCACCTTTGCTGCTGTGTGGCAGAGGTCTCAATCACATTGCAATGCTGAAATAAAACAAAACAAAGCTCCCTCATTGCAGGGCCAGAAGCCAGGGCTGGACTGATAATCTGGCATTTGCTGGTGGGTCAATACACTTCTGGGTGTTTTTTTTTATGTCAATGTGCTTACTAGGGTTACAGGTTGGCTTGAAGGCACACTCCATGCTGGCCGTACAAACACTGACAGCAGCCCAATCTTATTTTATTTACTGACAGTGGATTTCTTAGTCAAATCTCTTAATCCAGCCGGCCCTCCCCTATTTTCCCTGTACACCTATGCACCTTCAATGCAATTCATTTCATTTTAATTTTATTTATATAGCACCAAATCACAACAACAGTTGCCTCAAGGTGCTTTATATTGTAAGGTAAAGACCCTACAATGTGACAACGGGAAGGAAAATATCCCTTTTAATAGTAAGAAACTTCGAGCAGAAGCAGGCTCAGAAAGGGGGTGGCCATCTGCTGCGACTGGTCGGGTAAAGGGAGGAAGACAGAGGTTAGTGTGGAAGAAATTGTTGATAAAAATGGCCAAACAAAAGTAAAAAGTTGAAGCTGAAAATATGAGAGAGAAAAAGAAAAAAAATCTAGGAATAACTGCAGCAAAATGTGTCAAATTAACCAACATGTTAGCAGGTACACTATACACACTAGTACCAAGAACAAGTAGGAAGAAGCCCTTACAGTCACAAATGGTTGTTGTTGCTATTAGCCATATAATACATAATTAGCATTTGTATATATATACGTACGTATATATGCAGTGTTTATTTATTGATTTAGCATCAAGACATTTTTACTCACTTTTGCAAGTACTCCCTAAATCTAGAATTTCCATGCAAACTGCAAGATAGCAGGAACCACCTGAGCTGCATGGAACCACCTGAGCTCAAGCCTCAGATGCAGACAGGGCAGGGTTACTCCTAAAAGTCTCCAATTGAGATCTTAGTTAAGGGCCTCCGAGCCCTTAGTAAGGGCAACATAATCACCATCCTTTCAGCAGACAAGGGTATAGGTGCATGTTTTTCTAAACCAGACAAACAATGGTTGAGTCGCCATATTCACCCTTTTTTCCACAGTTCCATTAGTAATGAATCACTACAAATACCTCATACATTGGGTATGTGACATTTGTAACATTTTCAACATTAGCACATCCCCAAACGATAAAATCCATGAACTTCATTGCCCATCTTAGAGTATAGTCAAAAGTATCCAAATAAATGTGCAGTTTCACTTTTGTAACTATAATTTGCCAAAAAGGTCTGTCATTTTAGTGTAAAGTGCTGTACCCAAGCATGGTGTGTTATTGAAGGCACTCACATCATTTAGTAAGGGCAACATCATCACCATACCCTACTGCAGTCCATTTTCAACCAGCCAGAGCAACTTGTTTCACTTACCTAGAGAAAAAGGGAGAAAAGAGACAGAAAAAAGGCCAATAAATTACACCATGCATTCAACGTGTCACATTAGCACAAGGAGTGGACTCACTTATTTATTCATTGCACTGGGTATTGGCACTGACTTGCTAAAGGTGAGTCCGAATTTGATTTTGTTAAAATGTCACTGATGGTAGGATAGCATGCAATGCACAGCATTCTGAGTCTAAATAAACAACATATGAGAGCTCAGTTTTACAATACACGGAAACCTGCAATAACACAGATATCCTCTAGCACCTTTTTTCAAGGTCACAGGTAACATGAGCTGCTTGACTTCTGGTAATGAACTGGTGTTTTAATTTTCAGGCATTTAGTCACGAAATAATAAAATATCCCTTATATTTAAATATTTACTTGTACAGAGGATAAATAGTAAGTATTCACACATAATCTACAACAGTTAAGGTAGTCAAATGCACAAAAGAATCAAAATTATAAGGAACATTTTCTTCCACCAATAAAATCCTTTACCTTAAACAAACAAACAAATGAATTCTGATCTCTTTCTCCCAGCTCACCAATTATTTGAATCTTTACACTCAGACAGAAGCTATAAATCATATACAACTAACACACAGTTTTCACAACTCTGCAGTGCACATTTGTCATATATATTTGGATATTTGAATTTGAGTGCTTATGACTGTCAGCACATGCATAATGTTCTGTTCGATCAGATAGCACTCAGATATGAAAATAAAACCTTACAGATGGTTGGAATCTATCATAGCTTGTTCATTTCTGTCCTTTAACACTTAATACATGAACTTATTTTATGCAAATAAATAAATAATAAAAATGTAATATATATATATTTTGTATATATTTTTAAAGTTTAATCAGAAGGTTCACTAAAACTCAATTTTTAAATAATTCTGGTAAGAATTTCATAGTTCTGGCTTTAAATCGTTAAGAAATATGTTTGACAATTGAATAAAGCTAACTCAGAAATTATGGCAGTGCTTTAGATTGTAGCATAAATCATCAATATAGCCAATTATTATTAAAAAAAGTGAACCAACACCACCGATTTCAGGGCAGTTGTAGTTTTAACATGGTTGCTTTTTTCATCTTTGAGATTAAATTAACTTACATTGCTGATGATGGAATTTGGACATCACCCTGATGTGCAGATTCAGAACATTGGCTGGTTCCTAAAGAAGATGGTTTGGCAATCTGGTGAACTACTTCATGTTTACTAAGTGTTTATGGAAAGTATGAAAAGGAAATGTTTGAACTGAGCTTGGGGTATGATTATTAAATAGTATTTAGGGTACGTCCACACGTACCTGGGTATTTTTGAAAACGGCGTTTTCAGTCACTGAAAGTGGAGATTTTTAAAAACTCCTGCCAGGGTGGAGATTTCAAAAACTCAGTTTTTGCATTTACGTGTGGACGAGGAAAACGGAGACAATGCAGCGTCATAGGTGTGCGCCTTTTTTGACGTCACATTGTGCGCTACGTTATTGTTTCGGTGAAATGGGTTTCTACAATGGCGGACTTAGACAAAATACTGTTACTGTTAACTTTACTCGCTGCAGTGTCTACATGCATACATATACAACACAGTTTCTGTCCCTCCACACATAGAACTCAGTTCTGCTTCTATGCGCCATCTTTGTTTACTCTTTCCCACCCAAGCTTCTAGACTTCTGATTGGCCAACATTTCTACACGGTTAAGAATATATCGCTAACTGTTGCTTTGGCCGTTGAGTCACTGAGTTGTGTTTTATTTTCTCTCGGTTCCCCTCCCAATTTCCCAGTTTGTGTGTTTCTGTGTTTTGATTTGTTTGTGTTTCCGGAAGTCTGGTTTTGAGCATCATCTGACTGGAAAGTGATTCACGCTTTTACGATTCACACCGCGGACAAGAGCACTGTGCTGGATTTGGGGAAAATCGCCATGGGAGCCAAAGTGCTGCAATTGTTACATTATTGTTCACTTTTGTAAATAAATTCACTGTCTTTGTTTGGAAAAGTCCTGTGTTTGTGTCTGCTTTTTACCACTGACCTGACAAAACACATAGAGACTGGAAAAAAAAGGTGAATGAAACACTCTGCATCACAGAAAGCCCCCAGCACCCTAGGCGTATTGCAGCTACTAAGGGAGGATTTTGAATTTTGCTTTATCAAAAAGAAAAGTTTTAAGCCTAATCTTAAATGTAGAGTGGGTGTCTGTTTCCAAAATTCAAACTGTAAGCTGCTTCCACAGAAGAGGGTCCTGAAAACGGAAGGTTCAATCTTTCATTCTACTTTTAAATGCTCTAGCAATCACATGGAAACCAACAGACTGAGAGTGAAGTGCTCTGTTGGGGTTACACTGCAGTCATAAAAGAATAGAAATGTTTAGCAACAATACTCAAGTAGATTATGGCATTTAAAAAACACTTGCTTGTTACTAAGGGTCCAAAAATGTCCTATGAAACTATTACACCACTATCATCATCCTCAATCATCAAGACCATGCACTATGAATACATGCTTTCGCTCATCTGTTGCTGTAGCCATCTGTTACCTTGGTCGTAACAAGTGTGTCATGAAGTACAGGTTAAGAACTGGGGACAACATTGCACAATTGAAACTAATCAATGACTAATCATAAACTAATCAAAGAGAAGAAGTAGAATTAAATACAAAACACTAGATATACAGTGGGGCAAAAAAGTATTTAGTCAGCCACCGATTGTGCAAGTTCCCCCACTTAAAATGATGACAGAGGTCAGTAATTTGCACCAGAGGTACACTTCAACTGTGAGAGACAGAATGTGAAAAAAAAAATCCATGAATCCACATGGTAGGATTTGTAAAGAATTTATTCGTAAATCAGGGTGGAAAATAAGTATTTGGTCAATAACAAAAATACAACTCAATACTTCGTAACATAACCTTTGTTGGCAATAACAGAGGTCAAACGTTTACTATAGGTCTTTACCAGGTTTGCACACACAGTAGCTGGTATTTTGGCCCATTCCTCCATGCAGATCTTCTCGTGAGCAGTGATGTTTTGGGGCTGTCGCCGAGCAACACGGACTTTCAACTCCCGCCACAGATTTTCTATGGGGTTGAGGTCTGGAGACTGGCTAGGCCACTCCAGGACTTTCAAATGCTTCTTACGGAGCCACTCCTTTGTTGCCCGGGCGGTGTGTTTTGGATCATTGTCATGTTGGAAGACCCAGCCTCGTTTCATCTTCAAAGTTCTCACTGATGGAAGGAGGTTTTGGCTCAAAATCTCACGATACATGGCCCCATTCATTCTGTCCTTAACACGGATCAGTCGTCCTGTCCCCTTGGCAGAAAAACAGCCCCATAGCATGATGTTTCCACCCCCATGCTTCACAGTAGGTATGGTGTTCTTGGGATGCAACTCAGTATTCTTCTTCCTCCAAACACGACGAGTTGAGTTTATACCAAAAAGTTCTACTTTGGTTTCATCTGACCACATGACATTCTCCCAATCCTCTGCTGTATCATCCATGTGCTCTCTGGCAAACTTCAGACGGGCCTGGACATGCACTGGCTTCAGCAGCGGAACACGTCTGGCACTGCGGCATTTGATTCCCTGCCGTTGTAGTGTGTTACTGATGGTGACCTTTGTTACTTTGGTCCCAGCTCTCTGCAGGTCATTCACCAGGTCTCCCCGTGTGGTTCTGGGATCTTTGCTCACCGTTCTCATGATCATTTTGACCCCACGGGATGAGATCTTGTGTGGAGCCCCAGATCGAGGGAGATTATCAGTGGTCTTGTATGTCTTCCATTTTCTGATGATTGCTCCCACAGTTGATTTTTTCACACCAAGCTGCTTGCCGATTGTAGATTCACTCTTCCCAGTCTGGTGCAGGTCTACAATACTTTTCCTGGTGTCCTTCGAAAGCTCTTTGGTCTTGGCCATGGCGGAGTTTGGAGTCTGACTGTTTGAGGCTGTGGACAGGTGTCTTTTATACAGATGATGAGTTCAAACAGGTGCCATTCATACAGGTAACGAGTGGGGGACAGAAAAGCTTCTTACAGAAGACGTTACAGGTCTGTGAGAGCCAGAGATTTTCCTTGTTTGAGGTGACCAAATACTTATTTTCCACCCTAATTTACGAATAAATTCTTTACAAATCCTACCATGTGAATTCATGGATTTTTTTTTCACATTCTGTCTCTCACAGTTGAAGTGTACCTCTGGTGCAAATTACTGACCTCTGTCATCATTTTAAGTGGGGGAACTTGCACAATCGGTGGCTGACTAAATACTTTTTTGCCCCACTGTAAATGACTATCAGGATAAAACAGGAAGCAACCAAACAGGAAAACACTAACAGAGACAGAATTGATGACATATGCTGGGTGACCCCTCGTCTGGGGCTCTCCTCGGCTCCTCCCAGGAGGGTGGCACCGTTGCTCTCGCACTCTGGGGCCTCTAGATGTCTTGGGCCCAGCTCTCCTCCATGCCTGCTTAATGCCCTGGGGGAAGGGGCTATGGTTCCCCACGCCCTCTAGCAGATCGTTACATGGAGAAACCTTTTGAATACAAGCGCGCTCATCCACACAGGTGTACACACAGGTGTTCACAGACACAAACTACACCTTTCCTGGCTGCTACCTCAAAGCACATTGTGCGCTATCAACCTTGCGTGCTGCACAATAATATTCACTATTTAGTATTTACTGTTAGCTAGATTATTGCAAAGGAGTTGTGTTTTTTATGTTGCTCTCTTTTTTGCTTGTTTTCTCTTCTGTAATTTCTTCTCTCAACAGGCTATCCAGGTGATTTTCTTACTGTCCCTCTTCCCCTCTGTTTTTCTTTCTCTCCCTCTCTTTCTCTCTGTCCCGTCTGTAACAACTGAAAATAAAATAAAATAAAATAAAATAAATGCATAATAATAATAATAATAAAGGTCAATCAAATGGACCAATATGGCAAGGCCATCATGATCCACTTGCTAAAGTAAATTCATTGGGCATCTTTCTTGACCTTCAATTCTGATGCACTGTAAAAAAAATTGTAATATAAAAGTAGTTTACTGTGTATTTTACAGTTTTGCACTGTTCTTCTGGAATATCATTAAATTCACATAAATAGACTGTGATTTTACATTTCAAATGTAAATTAACGTAAAATCACTGTAAATGTAATAAAACATAATTTTCTTGTTTTTTAAATGTATCTGTCTGTACATATGCATATTTAGAATGTTAGAATTCATTCACAAATGCATCATAATTTCACAAATATTGGCAGTTCGCCTTGTAATCAGAAGGTTGCTGGTTTGAGCCCCGGCTCAGACACTCTCGGTCATTGTGTCCTTGGGCAAGACACTTCACCTACCACCTACTGGTGATGGCCAGAGGGGAATTGTAAAGCACTTTGAGGGTCTAATAAAGCGCTATATGAATGCAATCCATTATTATTTAAACCAACTGTTAACTGTGTATTTCTGTACATTTAAGTATTATTATTCATATTGCCGCATTCATTGACCTTGTTTATAGGTAATTTCATTGTTTAATCACGTTAAATTGTTCCTAATTTAATGTTTAAAAGCACTTGAAAAAGGCAAAATCCCATGTAAAATTAGGGCAACAAACTGTATTGTCATTACTGAAAATAACCATATTTTCATGGGAATGTTATTTTCTGTTATTTTATGGTATTATTTTGGCGCCCCAGCTGCCAGAATATTATTGTTTTTTTAGGATTTTTTTTACGGTGTGGCTAAAGAACCAAATGGGACAGGCAAAAAAAAAAAAAAGAATGTTCCTGCCCAGGCCAGATCAGTTTCTTCATCTCCGTCCCAGCTCATGACGCTTCCCAGGTATGTGAACCTCTCAACCAGCTTGAGTTCTTGCCCACCAATCTCAGGCAAACGAGCCTGGTCGCCAATGTGCATTATTTTTGATTTTTCGGCACTGACGCAAAGTCTGACTTTTTCCACTTCTCGGGCCAGATTCAATGTTGAATCCTGGAAGCAGTCTCCATCTTCCGCCAGCAGGGCTATATCACCTGCAAAATCAAGGTCGGTGAGTTGACTGTTTGTGTCCAGGTTGATGCCTGCATCTGGCTCGATCAGGGCTTTGTTCATGATGAAGTCGAGGGCCATTACGAACAGGAAGGCCGAGAGGATTCATCCTTGCCTGACACCAGAAGATCGGTGTGGCCCATGTTCATCTTGATGCAGCAGTCGGGGTGGTGGTACAGTGACTTGGAGATTGAGATTAATTTTCTTTCTTTTCTTTTTTTGATGCCAATGAAGTTTATTGAGAGTGATCACTTGTACTTCATGGACTGTTCAATAATATTTCTAAGGGTGAATATTTGGTCAGCGCATGACCATCCTCGTGGAAAACCCGCCTGTTCCTCACGGAGGCATTGGTCGACAGTGGCTTTTAGTTGGCAGAGTAGCATGACGCAGAAGGCCTTTGAAGGAACAGAGAATAGGATGATTCCATGCCAGTTTGTGCACACCGAAAGGACCAAATATTAATAATAGGTAATAATTAAATGCAGAGAGGTGTACAAACAGATAGTAGGTGAAAAGATGAGTGAAAAAGAAAAAACAGAATGCAAATATAACCTAAACTGGGAAAGAACTAAGAAACCAGAAAAGCTGAAAACACAGGGAGACAATATATACACAGACGGGTGATAAGGAAAGCATTACCACATGGGAGAACAGCAGGAACAAATTAAGCATAAGGGGAAGAAGCAGTGGAAGCAAATTGAACACCAAGGTCATGAGACGAGGGACTGTCAAAATAAAACGGGAAGTGGCACACAGACTGAAACTCAGACAAGGACACGTACGCTTGACAAAGAATGAAAACATGCGAACTGTTAAGGGAGATAAACACAGACAAGGCAAAGGCATGGAGCAGGGAGGCAAGGGACACACACATTCTCACACACACACACACACACACACGTTGTTGCACATGCATACACATGCATACAGGTGCTTACACATACACACACATAGTGCTTTGTCTTTTAGAACCTACGGGGGGTTTTACGAGGGGAGGTGCTTGTGTTGTGTAAACTGTAACTGTCATGGGAATAAAAGGCTACGAGGAGGGCTGCTCTTTGAAGGAGTTGGTTGGAGACAGGTGAGGAGCGTTGAGTTCCAGGAGCCTGATTCCGACCAAGCCTTCCCTCACTAGCAAGTAAAAGACCGGTTGAAGATGTTCTGTCTTGTTTTTGTTCTTCATGAGGAATAAGTCTCTAAACTAGCGGGGCCTGTGGAAGCGCAGATTCAACACAAACAAACAAAACAAAAAAAAGCTAAAGACAAATAAATTATCTGAGAGAACTAGAAACACAAATGAACTAGGAAGAGAAAGGAAACTGAACCAAGAATAACACTAAATCAAAGAATAGAAATTGAACCAGAAAACGAAACACTGGGTCCATAGACCCAGGACCATGACATAAGGAAAGATTCAGGGTCACCTGAAGTTTAATTAATTGGTTTGTGTTTTCTGACTTCATGGATAGAGGAAGTTCGGTGGCATATGCATAGCAATGAAAAATGTATGCTATGCCTTCTAATGATACTGTCCTTAATACCTACAGCATGCGTTTATTGCTGTAATTACTTATTATGGTACAGTGGTATGGTACAGTATGGAATGCTGCACTAAGGTCAAACAAGGACAAGCACAGAGACTGTCACAGACCATAAGATCATTTGTAATCATCACAAAAGTTGTTTTTGTACTGTGTTGAGCTCTGAAACCTGATAACAATAATTTCTATAACAAACCCACAGACCATGACAAAGTGGTTATTTGAGTTTCTGTTGCCTTCCTTGTCTACACTTCTAGTCTACACTACTATACTTTTATTACATTAAATATGATAGAGCAGGTCATCTACTAATCAGAATGTTGGTGGTTTGATCCCTGGCATGCTCCAGTCTGTGTGTCAAAGTATCCTTGTGTAAGAAAGTGAACCCCAAGTTCTGTCTTTGCCAGAATATTATTCTTTTATTTCTTTATTTATTTTTACTGCAGATTTGCAAGCTTTCTAAATGGGCCTCTACAGCTGTGAAATAAGAAGCTGTGAAATTAATGTCATCCTGGCAAACATGCATTTATGTAATCATTTAAGATAAAAACAACTGTATGAATAATTTTGTCAGTTTGTCAGTTAGTCAGTTGAGGAACCAAAATTAACATAATGCTTTTTTTAATGACATTGTACATATTTTTCAAATTAATTTTCTCGGTTGTTACTCATGAAATAGCAAAGCCATTCTCCACAAATATGCAGCCTCAGATCTTAGTGACAGATCTTGTATCTTGCTTTCTTCTTAAATGAGATAGTCCTGGTTCCAAACGTTTTGTAAATAAATTTTGAGTCAATATATGCATCAAGCTAACAAAATGAAATTGTTGTTAGACAATGAAGTAGAATGGATGCATCTCAGTTTTGCTGATAACAATGAGAGCAATAGATAAAATGCAAACTGACAAAATCTCATCTTATTTTGGGGAAAAAATGAAAAGAAATGAAACCACTGTTGTTTTTCATTCTTTAATCGTTAACAACAGCTTTCTGCCACTACTGTCATGTTCAGCACTCATAGTCTGAGATCCAAAAGTGCAGTTCAAACTCTAATTTGAGATTGCTATAAAATCCCAGAAGTCCCACATGCTAAGGAGATTCACCTTGTTCTTAGACATGTTAGAATGTTAATATAAGCTGTAATAGTGGTGTTACAGTTAATACCTCACAGGAAGAAGTTCCTGGATTTGAATCCGAGTCTGTATGGATGTATGGCGATCAGAAGAACTTCATGCCTGATCAAATCTGAATACAGGTGTTAAAATGTACCCAAGTAATCTTAAACATTCTGTCATAAAGTTTCTCACCTGTTTGTATCCATCTTTCATATCATTAAAATTTTATGGCTGCAGTTAGCTAGCTGTCTTGGACTCCATTGGGAAAGCTTATAACAATGGCTGGAACTTGTCAAGCTGAGAGGCCAGCAGCTTTTTGTGGTTATTTGCACATGTAAACTTCTGGTCTTTGACAGGAGACTGAAGGGAAATTAGTGTGCTAGATGAGCTGACACAGGCTGTGCTCGTACTGGTTCTAGATAATTGGGCGATTGTGGCTCAAAGAGTTGGCAGTTCGTCTTGTAACCGGAAGGTTGTCGGTTTGAGTCGTTGTGTCCTTGGGCAAGACACTTCACCTACCGCCTACTGGTGATGGCCAGAGGGGCCATTGGCGCGATATGGCAGCCTCGCTTCTGTCAGTCTGCCCCAGGGCAGCTGTGGCTACAACTGTAGCTGCCTCCACCAGTGTGTGAATGTGAGAGTGAATGAACAGTGGAATTGTAAAGCGCTTTGAGGGCCCCGCTATATAAATGCAATCCATTGTTATTATTATTATAATTATGAGCTTCGGTGTGTAAGGAAACAGTGCTACCATTACCACAAAAATGCTCTTCTGTGACTTATCATCATATCAGTTTAGTTTTCAGTTATTAACTATCTTGGCATGTGAAGAAGATAGAGTGCAGTGTGAAAAAGTATTCCTTTAACTTATTAGCAAGGACATCCCTGATCATGGAGAGGTGATGGAAAATTGGGTTAATAAATCAGTCAAGTGGAACAAGTAGAGACTGAGCCAGCACTTTCAGAAAAGGTCTCTGTGCAAAGTTCAACTAGCTGTTCAACAAAAACAACAATATGAATGTGTTCATTAATATTTTAATCTTTCTGTAGATATTGTTGG